>NC_041231.1:88638591-88730704 GCF_002837175.3 Physeter macrocephalus
GGGGGGGGTGGGGGGGTGGGGGGGTGGGGGGGGGGTGCGTGTAAGCTCCACAGGTGAATCCGACGAGTAGCCAACTTTCAGAACCACCAGAATTCAACCTTGCTAGTGATCCAGCAATTGAAACAATGAGACTAAGAAGGGACATTTGTAGTCTCTTGATCATACATACCATTGCAGCTGAAGAATGAGTTCTATTCCAAAACAAGTTAGACCCATAAAATGTCATTAATTTAGCAAGCATCTGTTGTGTACCACGTCGGGTTGTGCATTATGCTGTGTGCTAGAAACACAAAGTTGAAAAGTTTGAGGGCTCTGTCTTGCAGGGAACTCACAGTGCAACAGCGAAGTGAACTACATACAATACAATAAGTGCTAGAACAGAAGTCTGTGCAACTGCAATGTGCCAGGGTCACACAGGGGGTACTTCACAAGGGAGGAAGTGGCTTGCTCTTCCCTGGGGCACTGAGGGAGAGACTTCCCAAAGAAGGCAACCTCCAAGCTGGGTGTTGAGAGTAAATAGTGGTGTTTGGGTGGGTCAAGTACGTCAACATGGTTGGACTGTCCATTGTTAAAGGAAGCAGGAAAAGTGGTGGGGAAGAGGGGAACATGGCACAGAGCTGGGGGTTCGGTAGGGCCACGTCATGAAGGACATTATGTTCAGGGTTTGGACTGTAGAGACAAGGGGAGCCAGGAATGGTTTCTAAGCAGAGAAGTGATGTGAGAAGGTGAGTCCACCACGATCACCCCATCCTCGTCATACTTGATAGCTGTAACTGAGCAGGGGGCGCCTCGTGTGTTGTAGTCTGTGTGAGCAGTGCCCCCTGGGGTTGTGCAGCACTGTGGCCCTGCAGCCCTCACCCCCAAGCTTGCTTAGCTCACCCTCCTTGGGCAGAGAGTCTAGAAGATGACAAACCATACAAGGGGGTAGATTAGGCTTTAGGGATTACCAGCTCCCAGACCAGGTGTAGCTGCCCAGACCCCTCCCTCCCCCCGGTTGCCTGCCTGCTGTGGGATGCTTTCCCTTGGTCCCGCCCTCCCCCCATGGTGCCACTGAGGATATAGAGGGATCCTACCAAATGGTTCTTCTCCGGAACTGTTCTCCTCCGTCCTCATGGACTCATTTGGACCATCCTTTGCCTCTCCAGCAGATCCTGCTGCTGGGGCCCCGGCTTCCTCAGCAGCCACAATCAATGCCAGGGAAGGTCTCTGTGCACTTCCAGGCTGAGCATCCCCTTCAGAGGGAAGACATGTGGCAGAGCTGAGAGGCCAGTCAGGGCTGGGATCCTGCACTGCAGCACAGCCCTCACAATAAAAAGAGAAGATGATTCAGGCAGGGAGGCTAAATGCCTGCATGTTCACAGACAGCTTTGGCCTAGTTCTCAGCCATTTTACACAAGTCACTAACTTCTTCCTATTAAAACTGAGTTGTTAATTAAAGCAAACTTGAAGTAGCATCTTATACCTAAAAAATTCAGCCAAAAAATAATGGCAAGACCCATTGCTGATGAAATTATGGTGAAATTAATTTAGTTATATACTTTGGGAGGCATTGTACATTTATATAACACTTCAGAAAAGCAATTTAAGAACCATCAAGATACTCATAGCCTTTAACACATTATTGATAAAATAAAAAGCTAAATGCACAAAGATGCTTGTTGAAGTGTTGTCTGTAATATCCAATAACTAAAAACAACTTATATCCTCAACAATAAAATGATGTCGTTAAATTATAGCACATCAACAAAATTAAATGTTATGACCTATTGCAAAGAATAATTAAGAAATTAAGTAGAAATAAAATGCTTTAATCAGCTAGAATTATATTCAGCTGTAACTGACAGCCTAACCACAGTGGCTCAGATAGAGTTTATTTTTCTCATAAACCAAGAAATCCAATTTCAGTGTTGGTTCAAAGCCAACACCCCTGTAATTCTCCTGAGCTTTTCCTCTTGGTCACAAGATGGCTGCCAAAGCTCTAGCCATCATGTCTTTGATCAATGTAGGAAGAAGGGGTAAGGGAATTCCCTTTTATGATGAAAGTGAGAACGTTCCCAGAAGCACTCCCAGCAGGCATTCCCTATGTCTCTTTTGCCAAAGCTGGTTCACAGATTATCCCCTCACTGTAAGGAAAAACGGGAAGAAGGATGATTACAGTTGTTTTACCAAATCTGATTCATTACCTGGGACCAGGCACATTGCCACTTGGAAGCAAGATCAGGGTTTTATTAACAAGAAAAAATGGGGAAATGAGTATTTAGGAACAAAGTGAGAGTATCTTCCTCAAAATCAAATAATATGAACCCTTTGAGGACAGCCGTGTCAAACTATGTATGCATTCAAGCAAAGGTTGGTTGGGAAGAAAGATGCAAAAGGAAAAGTGTATTTGTATATAGGATTAAGCATGTTTTTCCTAAATTTTCTATAACACTGTTAATATAATTTCTAAAAGGAAGCGATGCTTTGGTGTAGAGTCAAAGACAGAAAGAAAATGACTCCAAAAACGCTGTGGCCTGGTTTATATATGCTCACCCTTCACCAAAATTTGGTTTCAGCTCTCAAAACTCATAATGATTCCTCATCAGGTGGTTATTCTTTTCAAACTGAAAATGATATATTTACCTGAGCAATCACATTTGTCCTCCAGATCTTCTTTCTGCAATTGTGCCATATTATCATCAAACCTTCCATTTGCAAATGTTCTATTCTCATTGAGCAAGAAGGTGGTCAGACCCTTAGCATCTGTCTTGTTCTTAGATGTCGGAAGTATATACGTGAGGCTGCTGAATGTATTTACTGAAGGTGAAGCAAGTTTGGGGGAGTGTTGCAAGCAGAAGCCTGCTGGTCTCCAGCCAACGGTTTTAAAGGGAAATTCCTTCTTTGATTGAGGCTTCGGCTAAGTGGCCTCTAGGATTTCTTCCAACTCAGAGTCGTCATTTGTCTGAGCTGAAGTTGCTGTTACATGTCTAAATAGAAATTCCAGATGGTTAATCTCCCTCCAGTATCTAAGGATGGTTATAAAAATCAATTTGACAACTTCTAGTCTTATTAAATAATTTGAGCTGTAATTTGTCAAGTCTATGGGCAAACAGAAGCAGTTCAGGGGCTCAGTATATGACCTAATAAATATGAAATAGAACTGGGGGGAAAATCCACAATGTGACAGCAGAGGAAGTTTGCCTCTGTGCCCTGACTCCTCACTCCTGACGGTGGTTCCATCTTCTTTTGTGGCAGCCCCCTTGGGGCTCCCCCTCCCTGCCGCCCTTCACTGGGGTGACCCCAGCAGCAGCCATTTATTTTATGTGCTTTCTATTCCATATACCCAGCAAAACTTCCTACTTCCTATCGTTTAAGAATCTTTCTTCTTCCGGACACCTAGCGAATGTGATAACGAGTTCTCCATTTCAGGTGCCCTACACACGTTCAAGCAGTGACCTGTCTTCTAGAGGTGCAGTGGTGGGAATCTCAGGTTCACTCTGCCCACAGATAAAACAAGGAAGTGGGGGAATTCCCTGTGGTCCAGTGGTTAGGACTCGGCGCTTTCACTGCAGAGGCCTGTGTTCAGTCCCTAGTGGGGGAACTAAGATCCTGCAAGCCGAGCAGCCAACAACACCAACAAAAATTCTTAATCGTCTGACTTCGCATCCTTCCTAGTACCGAACCTCTGATGGCTATCTTTCATCCAACACTGACACGGTTCTGTTGCAGGCATGTTAAAATAAAGGCCATCACTTGATGCCATTTTGTTTGTTTGGTTCACAGCATGTTTTAAGTTTGAAACACTGTCTTTGTTTAAAAATTGTGAGGTTTCACATATAAATCCAGATTTCAGGCATCTCTTGCAGAATCAGAAGCTCTGGCAACCCTGGGCCAACATTTCTCTCGGCTCGGCTCTCCATAGAGTTGAGTCGAGGCTGCCTTTCTTGAACAGGATAAAGCTCCCTAGGGCACGGTCTCCGCCGTTTCCCACAAAGCCCAGGGAGTTTGTGGTCACATATCATCTTTTACCTTCCTGCTTCCCTCATTTGCCTTGCCTTCCTGGCTCTTGAAGGCATTTGAGTTTGTAACCCTGCTTTAAAGATTGCAGACAGTGCTCACTTTGTATGGTTGTGCAGGACTAAAAATGACTGTGTAAGCTGAAATCATGCAAAGTTATCTTGATAATCAATAGGAAAATGAAAATTGTTCCATAAACTTTAAAAATGTTTGTCAAAACATTAAAGACTGTTTTACTGCCAGTTATAAATAGATAGAAAACTGAAAAAAATTGCAAAACTAATATTTAGCACACTGTAATTTCAAGGGTTTTTTTCTTATTTATTTGGTTGTGTCAGGTCTTAGTTATGGCAGCTGGGCTCCTTAGTTGTGGCATACGAACTCTTAGTTGCAGCATGCGTGTGGGATCTAATTCCCTGACCAGGGATCGAACACCGGCCCCCTGCATTAGGAGTGCAAAATCTTAACCACTGTGCCACCAGGGAAGTCCCTGGTACACTGTAATTTAAACGTTAGAAATACCGAGAATTAATGTGTTTTATTTCTTTGTAAAAAACTTATCAAAAGCAATTTAAACTGTACTTCACTTCTGTATAATATACCATATGGAGCAAGCATCTTTTCTACACCTTAGCAAATTGTCATACTCCTTTCTAAATATGGATCGGCTTCCAACATTTTGTCCTTCGTGATTTCAATGTCATAAAATCTGAGAGATTTTTAGTGAGAAGTTTTGGCCAGTATCACTTCCTCTGAGACATCCTCATCCTCTCCTTCGTTTATGTCAGTAAGTTCTCCTTCCCAAAGTTCCTCTGACTGAATATCTAGTCTCTACAACATGGCAGTGACAGTATTCCCACAGTTACTTATTACTTCTATAACTCGCCTTACATTCAGTTGGAATTTCACTTACCGCATTATTCCTTTTTGTTTCTCTGTTTATTGGCCAATTCCCTCTTTCAATTATCCATTTTGATAAAACGTCACATGGTTTTATCACTGAGAGATAATGAGGCAACAAAACCACACACTTTGCTGTCTGTGTGCAAACTGTCTGACATGACCAGTCACAGACCATAATGCAAATCTGTCATTTCCATAAGTGATTTGTGGACTGAGGAGCTATAAGCGAAGTTTGTACCTATGCAATCACTCATGGTTAATATACTGCAGGAACTGAAATTGGAAGCGTGTAGTTGAGGGACTGGTGTTACTAACTAAATCGTGGAAATGGAAATTCGTGCATATTGGAATCATGCAAAGTGAGGACTGCCTGTAATGTCTTTTGCATTTGTGACAAATTATGAAAGGTTCATAAGATCTAAGATTTAGAGTGGACTTTAGAGGTCACCCAGGCCACCTGGCCTCCAAAGGAAGGGTCTCCTATAGTATTCTATCTTGTGACCATTTGCAGAGCCCTTGAGAAAACAAACCATTATCAATTGTTTAAATAACTCAGTGCAACCAATTCTTAGTAAAAACCTGTTAATATAATATTCTGACCACCAGGTGGAGTGCTTGGCTCCCTCTCTTGCCCCCACCCCCACCCAGGGCCTTGGTGCTAAGGGCCGGAGCTTTCAAAATGTGATGGTAGACACAAAAGGAATTGGAACCCTGAGTCCATATGGTGAACTTTCTCTGTGGAATCCTTTCTTATCCCAGAAATCAGGGACGTGGGAAGGCCTGGAGTGAGATTAGACTAGTTCACGTAACTCTTCCCTTGACCCATTGTCTCCAGGATGCTGTTGTTTTTTTCCCTTGATCCTTTGAGCTAAAGTTTGGTTATGGGCCCGGGTGATAAGGATGCCACTTAGTCAGTTTTGGTGGACACCTAATCTAAGCAGAAGAACTCATGGCTCCAAGTGGCCCAGGACACTGGGAGCCCATGGTCAGATTTCACTGTGAATTCCGTGGGCCTAAATCCACACATAGGATTCCATAGATGCCCCCAGACACTGTGTATAGATGTCCCTTGGGAACCTAGCTGGGGGACATGATCATAGTAGTTAGCTGGTTAAGGTTCCAGAATCCTGGATTCCATCTGTCTTGTGGAAAATTACCTTGATGCAGTACGTACCTCCTAGGGCGCTACCAGGCAAGCTATCCCAGAGGTCACACAACAGAAAGGCTCACAGATCAAATTAAAATGCTCAAATCACATGGGTTATTAATTTAAAATACACAGGGAGAAGCAAGTGGTAGTAACACAAAACAGGATGTAAATGGGGTGGAAGGACCATGGCGCCTGAATCCTAGGGTGTGCAAAGTTCATCTGTTCTCTTTCTCTCTCTCTGTCTCTGTATCTCTCTGTTCTCTCTCTCTCTCTCCCAGCCACATCAACCTTCGCCACTGTTGCTTTGGTTTGTAAAAACCACAACTGAAGCTTGAGCAAGAGGGTCCACAGGCAGACGGTGTCTGGAGCTAAGGACACACACTTGTCAGAGAGACACAGGGATGGGGACAAGTATGCCCTTGTCATTAACTAGGTCATTAATTAGGTTAGTGAACAATCACGAGTTTCATTTGTAGTTCATGGAGAGAGAATGCATTGGCCATGATGGCTGACACCAATGGTTGGCCGAACTAAGGCCTTAGGAACATTGAGTGTTCATGCATATTTTGTATCCTGAGTATTTGGGTTTTCTTGTTAGCGCTTCATATGTCTCATGTATATTTATTATTTCATGAATATTAGGATTCTCCTGGCTTGTCACCTCTTTTCTGTCTACGTTTAACATACACATGCTCTACTTACTAGCTATTTACGTTTACTTAGCACATCTTATGAGTTTCATCCATCCTATTTGGTTTTTTTCTTCTATGGCATAACTTTATCTTCTCAACAGTGCAACAAATGCACATTACAAGTCACCCTCTGAACATTCACTGTTTCCATTCTAATATCATACAGATATGTTATTATAAACCGTCATTATTAAACGATATGGAAATAGCCTCTTTTAAACAATTCACCCATATCAACATGAGTCCAATCAGTCCAATCTTTTCAGAAGCCCGGGGACTGTGACTGCTGTCAGCTTCTCCAGACCGTGAGGCCACATGAAGCTCTGTACATCCAGGCGTCATATCTTTTTCATCTGCTCTATTGTCTTTGCAATGTCAAGATTCCTCTTTTGGTGTTGAATTCTTATTTGTTGATTTAGCTCTTGTGCTTCCTTATCAGAAGCATTGTTTGTGATGTTTGTGTAATTATCCACCTATTGAAGTTGATTTCATCATGTTCTCTGACAGGTCCAGAAGGTAAGACCTTTATCTTCTGAGCACATTGAGACATAGTATAAAAAAGCACATATTACAATCTGACCACAAATATCATTAATTTTTAGGTAAGCCAACACTCTCATTGTGAAAAAATATCCAGAAACCAAGACTGAAAATTTTATTTCTGATATAGTATGTTTTGTGGTACCTGGCCTGTTTTATTTATGTAAGTACAACAAGAGGTATTGAGTATTGAACCAATGCAAGTAACTATATCACAACAAAATGTTTAAAAAACAGTAAATGTACTTTGCATAGCTTTCAACTACTTTTCTAAGTAGTAAAATCAATCAATATATGACATCTTTTCTACAGAATTGTTTTTCGTTGGGTTTTCTTGACAGCCTATCAGAAGAGCTTTTATAGAAAGTTTTCTGACACCTGAGGGATCAGTTAGGAAAAGATACCAGTTGAAAGTGTGTTCAGTGTTCAACTGACAGATCAAGACAGCTTAAGGAGTCATTCACAATGGAACATTAACCACAATCAAATTCATTATTTCAGTCTTAGGTAATTAGTTCTTGTCTTGTGATCTTGGGTTAAGCTTGACTTTCATGAAGTCTGCTTCATGACTAAAAGAGTCCTGAAAATCCCAATTCTGTCCTTGGGTAGAGTCTGGCAGGTATCAGATACCATCTGTTATTGAGATTCTTTGATGTTTCTTCTAAAACTCAATTTCAGAGCTGTAGTTTGTGGTAAGGGCCTTTAGATGAGTGTAAGGGAAAAACAAGAACCATCTGTTGAGGACAAGACAGTATAGGTCTGGTTAATTTATTATCAGTATGGAGAAGGATAAAATCTTCTATTTAGGTGCAATGCTGTGAATAGGGAAGCCTCTGACAACCCCCAGGGCTTTCTGACTTACCCCATGAGGTGTACGCTCTACTTGCCACCAGACGACAAGGCCATTTGTACCTGGGTGCAAAGTCAGTTTGTCGGCAGTTTGGTGTCAGTCTTTGTTTTGTGAACATTGCACATTCCAGGCTTTACATGGCTTGGTCCCTCCACTCTGCTTGTAACCCTATCGTAAGCATATTGATAGGACTCCACCTTACTCCCTTTGCATCTCTCTTTGTGTTTTAAAATGATTGAATGAAATATGTGATTTGAGCCTTTTAGTTTGGTCTGGGAGCCTCTCTGTTCCGTAACATCTAGGATAGTTTGTCTGATGGTATATACTTGGAGACTTCCATTGCATTAAGCAGTTTCCCATATGACACCACCCATCAGTCACTCCATCATTAAACTTCTTTCTACCCTCCCAATATGAAATACGTGTCCTTACCTCCATTTGACTGCTGGGAAACTGAGACGGGCTGGGATGTAGGTCCCGTAGCTATGGTCCTCTGACCACACTCTTTCCACCACGCCACAGCTGTCTCCATGGCCGTGTCAGCCCGCCTGGACTCCTGCTCAGCCATCCCAGAGAGTCAGGTATCCAAGACTTCACAAAAAGCCTGTTGTATTCTAAGAAATTCTCCTTCATTCTGAGTGGAAATTTGCTTCTCTAGTACTTTTGCTTGTTCATCCCATTTCTGTCCTCTAAAGGAATACCCAGAAGCCCTTCAGATACTGACAGAAGTTAGTATCTTCCTCTCAGCCCCTCTCCAGACTACACTCCCCGATCCATGTCAGCTATTTCTCAGCTAATAGTGATGTTCAGGTGACTCTTGGTCATCTTTGGTTTATGAGAAAACATGGTACCCAGCACTGAGCAGAACGTTCCACGTGAGGCTGGATAAGCACAGGGTACACAGTCAAACAACTACATCTCTGGAATAAAATTGTTCTTCTCTACATTTATTTCGGTTTGAGGACAACTATACCACTTTATTGGTCTTCATTAAGGTCAGCTAACCTTCTTAGCACTGGTTCCCAACTTGTTTAAAGAAACACTAATCTATAAGGTATAATTGGGGCGCCCTAAAAAAAAAGTGTTCAGGTACTTCCCTGGCGGTCCAGTGGTTAAGACTCCACATTTCCACTGCAGGGGGTGTGGGTTCAATCCCTGATCGAGGTACTAAGATCCTGCATGCTGCATGGTGCGACCAAAAAAAAAAAAAAAAAAGTGTTCAGTGCTCAAACAAGTATGTGAAAGTTTAATTCAAAGTAAAACCAGTTTCTTTACTTATGAGTCCTTGGAGAGGCATTATGACATAGCAGTGAAGAGTGGTTTAAATTCTAGTTCTGCCAGCTATGTGACCTTGATCAAATGTCCTTCAGTTTCCCCACAGGGAGACTGGAACAACAATAATAGTACCTACCACAGAGAGTTGTTACGAGAAATAAATCAGTGAATATACATACCCGAAGCCTTACAACAATGCCCAGCATGTAATAAGTGCTTAGGAAAATATGAATTAATATTATGCAATGTACGCTATGAACCTTCTGAAAGAGAGTTCTATGGAAGAAGGTTTGGAGAGTGCTTCCCTTTGTTTTTATCATGTTGAAATATTATCAAGATTTTTTCCCATCCTTTGTTCATGCAGTTGATATCTGGAATGTAAACATAGGACTTTATAATCTGTAGCTCTTATTTATATTCTGCATGATTTTTAGTACATTATTCCAGCCTTTCTACAGTCTTTGAATGTTGATTCTGTCATTGGTTCTATTAGCTACCACTCCAAATCATGTGAAATAAAATAGAAGTTTCCCAGAGTAACTTACTCTCTACCTCAGCCCAGACACTTCTCTCTCTAGGACCCATGAAGAGTAATAGGATTTACGTTAACCAGGGGCCTAGCGGTCCCAGAATCCCCTACTTCTCATTCCCAAGTCATCTCTGATGGGAAGTGTGTATGTGGCAGTCGTGGGGCTGGGGGGAGACACAAAGTCATCTTGTCCATGGCCCTTTCATCACCAGCTGAAGAACATGTCAGGACTGGGTGTCCTGAGTAACTGCCTTCCATTCTCAGGTTTATAATCCACTTGGGTTAGGATTTCCTGGGACAATGTGGTCCCGCTGAGATATTCAGGGACAGTCAACCTCTTGTTATTGTCAAGAGATTTTGCTCACTTACAGCCTTCTCTTTCATTTCAGTGGGTTTTCTTCTTTTTTAATTACTTGGCCTGTGGAACCCCAGATACCACCTCTTGCTTTTCAGAATCCAGTTTTACCTACAGCTGCTGTTCTTGGCCATCTTCTGGCAGTGTTAAAAGAGAGGAAGCTCTTGAATCCCAAACAGTAACTGACCCCTTTTCTCCTAGCAAAGCTGCCTTCTGTCCTCTTAAACCACCTAGCCAAGTTTACGGAACTGAAAATTAACTTGTCCAAGGAGTTGATGCCCCTGTTGAGAATACTGAGAGGATGATACTGGCTCAGGTAGTGGTGTTTCCTCGTGGTTTTTAGTCAATTATCCACTCCCAACTGGAAAAAATTAAGGTCCTTTGGATATGGAATTGCTCACAGCAAAGAAACCTGGTGCCAGTCATGTATGTTGTCCAGGGGGAGCCCTTCCAGAGGAGAGGATGCCAAATCCACTGCTTTTTACTTTCAGTCAGACTCGTGTTCGTTTAATTGATCAGAATAGGTGGCAGAGTGGTTGGCAGGGCTTCCCCAGGCCCTGATACCAGTCTCAGCAGCAGCACTGGGATGTGTAGAGCACCAGGAAGAACTTCCATCAAGGTGCCTCCTTGGGGCACCAGGGTACCAGGGCAAAGGGGGGGCCACGATGCCCTCTTTTCCTCTGTACTACACAGTGGTCGCTGAGCTAAGATCTTGGGGCTGATTTTATTTCCTAAGTCAGGGATGAGTTCATGTAAATAATAACAATAAGTGAAGCTTATATTTTATTGAGCATTTACTGTGGGGTCAGATACAACTCCAGGTGTTTAAATATATTGTCTCATTTAGTCCTCACAATAACTCTTTAAGATAGAAACTATTATAAACTTATTCAAATTTGACAGATTAGAAAATTGTGAGTAATTTGTCCAATATATAAGTTAGGGTTTGGACCACTTGTACATGTTAGGAAACAGGGAGATTTAAACAAAAGGTAGAAGTTTATTTCATTTTCTCTGTGAAAAAGGCTGGAAGTAAGTTGTGCAGGGCTGATGTAATGCTTCAGGGTGTCAAGATCTAGAACTCCTTCCATGTTGTCACCCATTATTGTTCACATATGGCTTCTTCTTCATGGTCCAATAAGGCCACTCAGGTTCCAGCCATCACATCCTCATTCCAGCCAGCAGAAAGGAGGAAAGCCAAAGAAGTGTGTGCTCCACCCTTTAAAGACACTTCTCAGAAGTCACACATAATCTTTCTGCTTATATTCCATTGACTAGAACTTAATCATGGCCACAGCTAGCTGCAGAGAGGGTCAGAAAACTATAGTCTTTATTCTAGGCAGCCATGAGCTTAGCTAAGACTCAAGCATTCTAATATTGAGAGATAAGCGGAGAAAAGGCATTAGGGAACAGCTAACTATCTTTGCCAGAATTAAAACCCAGGTCAGTCAGATTCCAAAGTTTATATGCGTATTTGCATAGTTGCTTTATTTTAGCATATATATATGTGTGTATATATATATATATATATATATATATATATATATATATGTCGGTCTGGCCTCTAAATAGAAAAATTGGGGAGAAATTTCATAAGGGCACTAGAAACAAGAAGTAGTGCTACTATGGTACTCTGAGGCTATATTTCTAGAACTACATCATTTTTTAAAACAACTTTACTGAAGTATAATTGACTAATTGATGTACAGCAAACTGCATATATTTTAAATGTACAATTTGATAAGTTTGGAATATGTGTGAACCTATGAAAACACTACTGCAGTCAAGACAGTGTACGTATTCATCATCCTCAAAAGTTTCCCTGTGCTCCATTATAATACATTTCTCCTGCCTCCCTTTGACCTCCTCCCCAAGCAATCACTGATCTGCTTTCTGTCACTATAGATTATTTGTGTTTTTCTAGAATCTTACATAAATGGAATAAAATCAGATGTACTCTTTTTTGGTCTGGCTTCAGTCACTCAGCATAATTATTTAAAGATTAATTTATGTTGTTGCATATATCCATAGTTTGTTCCTTTTTATTACTGAGTAGTATTCCATTGTATGGGCATACCATAATTTGTTTACCCATTCATTTGCTGATGAATATTTGAGTCCTTTCCAGTTTTTGGCTATTACCAAAAAAGCTTCCATGATTGTTGGTGTACAAGTCTTTGTATAGACGTATGTTGTCATTTCTCTTGGATAAATACTTATTCCTGCAGAGACTGTGTTGTATGGCAGGTATATGTTTAGCTTCTTAAGAAACTGACAGACTGTTCCAAAGAGGTTGTACTGTTGTGCATTCCCTCCAGCAGTGTATGAGAGCTCCAGTTCCTCCATATCCTCACCAACACCTGGTATGGTCAGTCTATTTAATTTTAGCCATTCTAATTGATGTGTAGTAACATCTCATTGTCATTTTAATTTGTGTTTTTCTAATGACTAATGACATTGAGTATCTTTTCATGTACTTATTTGACATCAGTCAGATTCCAAAGTTTATATGCGTATTTGCATAGTTGCTTTATTTTAGCATATATATATGTGTGTATATATATATATATATATATATATGTCGGTCTGGCCTCTAAATAGAAAAATTGGGGAGAAATTTCATAAGGGCACTAGAAACAAGAAGTAGTGCTACTATGGTACTCTGAGGCTATATTTCTAGAACTACATCATTTTTTAAAACAACTTTACTGAAGTATAATTGACTAATTGATGTACAGCAAACTGCATATATTTTAAATGTACAATTTGATAAGTTTGGAATATGTGTGAACCTATGAAAACACTACTGCAGTCAAGACAGTGTACGTATTCATCATCCTCAAAAGTTTCCCTGTGCTCCATTATAATACATTTCTCCTGCCTCCCTTTGACCTCCTCCCCAAGCAATCACTGATCTGCTTTCTGTCACTATAGATTATTTGTGTTTTTCTAGAATCTTACATAAATGGAATAAAATCAGATGTACTCTTTTTTGGTCTGGCTTCAGTCACTCAGCATAATTATTTAAAGATTAATTTATGTTGTTGCATATATCCATAGTTTGTTCCTTTTTATTACTGAGTAGTATTCCATTGTATGGGCATACCATAATTTGTTTACCCATTCATTTGCTGATGAATATTTGAGTCCTTTCCAGTTTTTGGCTATTACCAAAAAAGCTTCCATGATTGTTGGTGTACAAGTCTTTGTATAGACGTATGTTGTCATTTCTCTTGGATAAATACTTATTCCTGCAGAGACTGTGTTGTATGGCAGGTATATGTTTAGCTTCTTAAGAAACTGACAGACTGTTCCAAAGAGGTTGTACTGTTGTGCATTCCCTCCAGCAGTGTATGAGAGCTCCAGTTCCTCCATATCCTCACCAACACCTGGTATGGTCAGTCTATTTAATTTTAGCCATTCTAATTGATGTGTAGTAACATCTCATTGTCATTTTAATTTGTGTTTTTCTAATGACTAATGACATTGAGTATCTTTTCATGTACTTATTTGACATTTGTATATCTTCTTTGGTAAAGTGTCTGCTCAAATCTTTTGCCTACTATTATTTTTTTTTAATTGTTGAGATTTGAGAGCTTGTGCTTTGCAAAGATTTTTTTTCAATCTGTGGCTTGTCTTCTTATTCACTAACAGTATCTTTCAAAGGGCAGACGTTTTTAATTTTGATGAAATCCAGTTTAACAATTTGCAGAAATATACTATCTTAACTAGTTTTTTAAAAATTAATTTATTTTTTTATTTTTGCCTGTGTTGGGTCTTTGTTGCTGTGTTTGGGCTTTCTCTAGTTGCGGAGAGCGGGGGCTACTCTTTGTTGAGGTGCACGGGCTTCTCATTGCGGTGGCTTCTCTTGTTGTGGAGCACGGGCTCTAGGTGCGTGGACTTCAGTAGTTGTGGCACGTGGGCTCAGTAGTTGTGGCTCGCGGGCTCTAGAGCGCAAGCTCAGTAGTTGTGGCACACAGGCTTAGCTGCTCTGTGCCATGTGGGATCTTCCAGGACCACGGCTTGATCCCGTTTCCCCTGCATTGGCAGGTGGATTCTTAACCACTGTGCCACCATGGAAGTCCCTATCTTAACTAGTTTTTAATGGTGGTATTTCACACTTATTAGGTCCTTATTATGACCATCTGACAAGCTAATATATGGCATCCATTTTATATGTAGAGAAACAGGGACATCGACCAACTACTTTTTTTTGATTCTCTAGAAGTCACACAGCAAGCAAGTCATTGAGATCAAATGTTCTTTAATGTGTGAAGAAATTTAGACACTTAGAAACATTTTTTCAAAATAAATATTTAGTGCCTGAATATGTGTATGTGATAAGCTTGCTTGGCCTCAGAAATATGTAATTAACAAAATGCAACACTACGCAAGAATAAATCTTACTAAGACAATAGTAACAAGGCAAGTTGAGTCACTTATAAATGGAACTAAAAAAAACAAAAAACAAAAAACCCTTGACTAAATTAGTTCACATGGGCCATGTTAGTCACACTAACTACTGAATAATTCATTCTGCATGAATTCATTCTGCAGAACTAAAAGAATCTGGATCCTGGAAGTAGCAACAACCAAACAAAACTATTACTCTTTTTATTTTATACATTTCTTTATTTTTGAACAAAGCCAATAATTGTTAATAGCCTTTGGAAAACGGGTTTTGTGGAAGAAAGCTTTTGGTTTTCATTTTCTATAGTTTAGAATTATATGAATTTTAACCACAAATATGTTTTTCTTCTGTTACTGAAAAAGGAAAGAAAAAAAATCTTTTAGAAATCAGAGATTGTAAAGACATTATTAACCTTTGAAAGGTTGAGACTGAGGCAAATACTCTGGATTAGGGTCATTTTTCATCAGTTCATTCCTTGTAAATCAAGGAGCTGAAGCCCAGCCCCGGGACCATGTCTAGAGCAAGGTGTGCCAAGCTCTCTGTTTCACTAATGCCAAAGGACAAGGTGAGCCCGTTCCTCTCCATGCTTCTGTGGGCTTACAGCAAAATAATTACCATGTATTGAGCATTTACTAGGTGCCAGAAAACCTTCTAAGCATTTTACAAGTATTACCTCATCGAATCCACTCAACAAGCCTGTGAGGTAGCTACGATTATAACCTCTATTTTACAGATGACAAAACTGTAGCACAGAGAGGTTAAGTGACTTCTTCAAGGTTGCACAGTTAGAAAGTGATGGAAGCAGGGATTAGATCCCAAGCAATATGGTTCCAGAGTCTGTGGTATTTTCCGCTGAAGCCAAACAGACCAGGCTGTAGGTGGGATTTCAAGGCTAAGCTGGGACTGGTGGACTGGCCAGGAGACCCTGGGCCTACTCAGTACAGATTCCTTCTACCAGTTCCGCAGCCAGAGCAGGCTCAGTCAGGACCCAGTTGGCTAGTGTGGGGACAAAGGCAGGGAAGTGCTCCCTAGAGGTGAAGAGAGAAAGCCCTCTCCTCCATTACGCGTCATGCTTTGTCATTCAACCTCATCTCCTTCCTTCCTAAATTCAGAATTCCTTCTGCTTTAGAGGGGAAAAAGTGTGGAGGGTAAGCAAGAATTTATGCTGACTGTTTTCTTTTGAGAATTCAGTGTGGCTCCGTGGGGAAGGGAAACCTGGGAAAATATTTCTTTGGGTTGATAAGTGCTTTCTACTTACTCACTCACGAGGCAACTCTGTGCTCAGGACACAGAAAGCAGCTATTGAAAGCCTTATCCAAAGATAAAATTCTTTATAACCCTGTTGGTTTTCATCCAAACTCTACACCCTTTTGTTTGAATGGAAGAGAGCAAAAGCAGTGGCAAAGGAGAAAAGAATTTCAACTATTTGAGACCCACCCCTGTTTTTGTATCTCATACAGAGGTGGAGAAAATATCCCACAGAGAAGTGAGGCAGAGGAATTTGAGATAGAAGCCTGGGACAATGAATGAATGTGCTCATTCATTCAAGGACCAGAGAAAGGATGTGTGCCCGCTCCCCACTCCCCTGGTCCCAGCACTGTCACACCACTTCCCTGCTCTCATCCTGACTAACTAACCCCGCTTACCTCCCCAAAGCCCAGCCTCAGCATGCCAAGGCGAGCCTCTGAGGTGCTGGAGGCAAGGAGACAGGCTAATGGAATAAAAGGAGGCATCAATGCCCCTACCCCCTCCATGACTCCACGACACCCTCGCCTGCATCCCTCATGCACCTGTGGATTGACAGGTGTTCCCATGCACGTGGAGAGTTACAGAGCTCTGTGTACCCCCTGCTCCTCATCCACCCTTTACTCTATAGGTGTGAGGGACCACCTGCTTCCCCAATTCACAAACCGTGGTTGCACCTGTGGCTATAACAAGAGCAGGAAAGGGAGGAAAACCATAGCTTAGCCATGATCTTATTTTCACATCAGGGAAGTACACAATTCATACTTAAAAAAAAAATACCATTTATATAAAAATGCATATATTTGTAAAACATTATGTTATTGGGTCACATTTAAAATGTCCAGGTGTCCTGATTTTGTTTACTATTGGTGATGTGTAAACGGTATATGGATGTCTGAGGAAGCATTCCTGCTATAACAGACTCAACTCATATTACTCCAGCAGATAAACTCAGAAGCGCTTTATTTGCTTTGTAAATTTCCAAATCTGGGCAAAGATAATGAGAGAGTAATTCAAAGTAATTTATGGTGTCTATTGAGTTCTTAGCAACTTCTCAGATTAACAATGCTGGACTGTGGAATAGCAAAGGGAAGATTTGGATTGCATTACATACTCAAGGCCAAGGAGACTCTGTAGGATGGAATTCTCTGACGCATCCTAGCAGAGGGATGCCACCTGGGGATACAATTTCTTATAGGCTATTCCTCTCCCACGTGCTCTCCTACATCCAGTGCTATATTTGGTTGGTCAAAAACACGGTCACTAGCCAACTAGCAGCAATAATAATGTTAATTGCCATTTATTCAGTTCCTACTATGTGCCAGATATATAACTTCGTTTAATTTCTATGAAGTTTGTATTACTATTCTTCCATGCAGAGGAGGAAAGTATAGCTGTGAGACTGGTAACTCACAAAGCTGTTAAGTGGCTAAATGGAAATTTGAACCCAGATCTGTCCATTTTAAAACCTGTGCTTTTAATCACCATTCTATACTAGCAACTTGCTTTCAGTACTCAAACTAGGCTTGTAATTTTCCAAATTAAAACTAATCATATGGGACTTCCCTGGTGGTGCAGTGGTTAAGAATCCGCCTGCCAATGCAGGGGACACGGGTTCGAGCCCTGGTCCTGGAAGATCCCACATGCCGCGGAGCAACTAAGTCCATGCGCCACAACTACTGAGCCTGCATCCTACAACTACTGAAGCCCACACACCTACAGCCCATGCTCCACAACAAAGACAAGCCACCGCAATGAGAAGCCCGCGCACCGCAGCGAAGAGTAGCCCCCGCTCGCCACAACTAGAGAAAGCCCGTGCACAGCAACAAAGACCCAAAGCAGCCAAAAATAAATAAATAAATAAATTTATTTTAAAAACCCAAAAAACAACAACTAGTCATATGGATGACAGATGGACCATTTCTTTGGTTCTGGGTCCCAACATGGTGTAGAGAAAGTCTTGAGAACTGGCCTTTCCCTTTCCCAGCAAAGCAGAACTGGTGGCTTCCCATCAACCTACAAGTCTTTTTTTTTTTTTTAACACCAGATAGTTGGTTACATAAAGAAGAATAAGATCCAATTCACATTAATCTCATCAGGATTTTTCAAAATGGGAAGCTCCCTGCGTTCAATTTTGCAGAAAACACATTTATGCCTGGTGGTGTGGACTTGCTAATATGGCTTAGGGATGACTTGGAAGAGGGCGTGGTCGCTCCAATAGGACAGTAGGTGTACAGTGTGACTTTTAGAAATAAGAAAAAGAATGTTAGGGCTAAGAAACCAGCAAAATACATATATCTTTGCAAATAACTAGCTCACCATTCAGGTTCCTTCCATGGTCCTTGGTTCACCCAGGTGTAGACCCAGTGAGAATGGAGCAGAGAGGGGCTCTGCGCAGCCCATAGATAAGATGCACAACAGATGAAAGAGGAAAATTAAGCCCATTGTTTTTGATTATTCCATAAGGAGCAATAGAAAATGTTGAGAGGTCAATTATAAAAAAGAGTTGTAGATGGGAAGGAACTAGTTCATGAAATAGAGAAAACCATATTAAACCTTTACTCCAAAATATATCAGTCTCAATAGGGTGTACTTCAGGCCCAAGCAAATGTATCCAGCATGTGAAGTAATGTCAGCTTTATTTCATCACCATTTCCACCCTGGGGGCTTTTTGCATCTTTCCCTGAGATGCTCACATTGCTCTGAAATTCTCCCACCAGAAGAAATAATAAGCATCTATTGAGAATTTACATGTGTCATAATTCTTATGACATAATTCTTATGATAACCCTCTGAGAAAGGTACTAATATTCACCCCATTTTATGAATGAGAACACTGAAGAATGAATGATTAAACAGCCTGCCCAAGGTCATACAATGAAGTAGAATTTAGGATTTGGACCCTGAGCACATGCTCCTAGCCTTCATTCACCATGCAGCATTAGTGACAGCAAACTCACTCCTAAATAATAAATCTCTGAAAGTGGAATTGCAGACACTGTGCTGTCTGGTATGAGAAGATACTTGGAAGTTAGGGAGGAAAGGGGTCATTTTTTTCATGGCGACTGGTTGAATCAATTGGTTTTTATCCTCAGAGAAGATCTTTGGTATTAATAAGACTCTGATTCTAAACTAGTCATTTAAAATGTTATGTATTGGGCTTCCCTGGTGGCGCAGTGGTTGAGAGTCCACCTGCCGAGGCAGGGGATGCGGGTTCGTGCCCCGGTCCGGGAGGATCCCACATGCCGCGGAGCGGCTGGGCCCGTGAGCCATGGCCGCTGAGCCTGCGCGTCCGGAGCCTGTGCTCTGCAACGGGAGAGGCCACAACAGTGAGAGGCCCACGTACCGCTAAAATAAAATAAAATAAAAAAGTTATGTATTTATATATTCATGTGAGGGGTGTGTGTGTGTATGAATAAAAGTGGTGGCTTCAGTGAATTATATAATTTTAAAATTTAAAGGCATCCTCATATTGAAAACAAGGAAATTCAGGCTCAGGTAAGTTAAGGGATGCACCTAAAACTATACATACAAGTGGTGATCTTCAACTTAACAAAAATAGTTCTGAAACTGCAATAAGCTAGCCTGGTGCTTTTATATATGTGTTATTTATATATCTGTGTATTCATTTGGAAAGTCTACGAAATTTAGAATGTAGAAGGGAAAAAAGGCTCATTCACACTAGATTCATATTTGGGCAATACAATTGTTTTTAAAGCATTTTTCACCTTAAAGAACTTTCTTACTTATCCTAATGAGATATCAAAACCTCACTCTGGCTGTTGTAGGGAAGCTTTAACTCTCATAGCTTCATAGGCTGAATGCTGCATTTCCTTCATGAGTTTATTTCAAAATAAACAGGCAGCCCTGACTCACCATATGTCGATGGAGTTTTGACTGACATTCAGGCTGGTAACCCAAAACGCACTGTGGTTTATACAGCTTTAGATGCAGTTGAATAAACACTTCTAACTTTTTTTGAGATGCTGATGACTTGATGACTTTAGTTCTCAAAACATATTCATGCTGAATAATTAGGCTTTCAAAGAGCAAGATGTTTCTAGAAACCATCAAAAAATCAGGGCAGCCTTTCAACAGGAGCGATAGTTACCCTCCCACCACTGACGTGTCAGTGGCTGGAGCTCATTGTTTCCTTCCATCATCAAGATTTTCATCAAAACTAAAAGGTATTTATTACATATCATTCCCCTGAGTCTTCTTATATTTGAACAATAAAATGTGAAACTACAGTGCTTTATTTTTGGAGATAATAATTTGCTCTCAATTACCTCTAATGTTCCAGAAAGACCTTGCTCTTAAGTGAGGATTAAAGTGGTTCACCTCATGTTCCATATTTCTTTGTTTTAAATTAAATATTTATCTTTATTATGATTCCAAAGAAATACAAAAAAAGGAATACATGTTCATTGTAGGCCTTTTAGAATGATCAGAAAAGCTTCAAACAAAAAAATAGAAAACATTAGTATCCATTCCATGCTTTGGTGTATTTTTTCTATATGTGTGGCTTATTTCCCACAAAATTATCATACTCTATTTGCAGTGGGTTTTTCTTTCCTTTTTCTTAAAATTGTAAGCATTTTCTAGTATAATATATTCTTCTTCAAAAACATAATTTAAATGGTTGCATGGTATTTCAACATATGGATGTACCATAATATATGTAACTATTTTCTTATTGTCATACATTTGGTGTGTAGCAATTTTTTCCATTATAAATGATGCCATAGTAGTATGTTTATATGTATTCTGTTTCCTTATTATAGTCTAAATGTAAAACTGTCAACAGGGATGAGTATTTTCGAGATTCTCTTAGCATGTTTCCGATTTGCTCTCCAAAAACACTGGACCAATGAACACTTCCGTTGGCCTTTCTTTAAGCTGTTCATGAGTTTGATGCTTTTCTGGGTTTACTGTCCATCTGTACTTCTCTTAAATACTGTGTCCTTACACAGTTTTTTGCTGTGCTATTCATCTTTTGCTTTATATATATTTATTTTATTTGGAAGAGTTCTTTATTAAAAGATATTTCCCATTCTTTGTTATACTTGGTGTAAATATTTCTAAGTGCTTTACGTTTAGGTGGACTATTACAGTTAAAAGTCAGTAGTTTGGTAGAATTTCAAAATGGATATATATATGTATACACACATTATATATATAATATGTGTATATATATAACAGCTTTATTGAGATGTAATTCACATTCCATATGATTCACCAACTTAAAGTGTACAATTTAATGGTTTTAGTGTATTCAGAGTTGTACAACCATCACCACAATCAATTTTTATATCACCCCAAAAAGAAACCCCATGCTGTTAGTAGTCACTACTTATTTCCCCTTCTCCCCAGCCCCTGGCAACCACCAATCTACTTTTTATCTCTATAGATTGGCTTATTCTGTATATTTCATCAATGAATTCTTGCGATATGTAGTCTTTTATGATTGGCTTCTTTCACTTAGTATAATGTTTTGAAAGTTCATCCATGCTGTAGCATGTATCATTGTTCACTATTTTTCATTGTTGAATATTCTTGCACTACACAAATAACCACATTATGTTTATCCATTCATCAGTTGATGGACACTTGAGTTGTTTTCATTTTTTGGCTATTATTAATAATGCTATTATGAACATTCAATTACAAGTCTTTGCGTGGACATATGTTTTTATTTCTCTTGGGTATATACCTAGGAAAAGAATTGCTGGCTCTTACGGTAACTTTTGAGGAACTGCCGAACTGTTTTCCAAAGCTGCAGCACCATTTTACATTCCCACCAGCAATGTATGGGTTCCAATTTCTCCACATCCTATTCAACATTTGTTATTATCTATCTTTTTGACATAGCCATCCTAGTGGGGGTGAAGTGGTATCTCATTGTAGTTTCAATTTTCATTTTCTGATGAATAATGATGTTGAGCATTTTTTCATGTGCTAATAGGCTATTTAAATATCTTATTTGAAGAAATGTCTATTCTGATCAGATGAACATATTTTGACAGATACCTCCCTCTCTCCCTCCCTCTTCCTTCCCTTCCTTTTTTCTTTTCTTCCACCCTCTCTTTCCGTTACTTATTCTCAAAGCTGTACTTTAAAACAATCAAAAGAGCTGGAAAATGCCTATGTCCCTCAGCAGCTGAGCAAGCCCACTTCCAGCATGAGTACTGGTCCAGGCTTCACATTAACAGACGTTTTCAGTAAAGAGATCCTGTCCTTGTCTCTACCTGTAAAATAAAGTCGTTACTCAGCATTTCAAAATTCATTAGTAAAACAGTTTTCAGTGCTGGAAGGGCTTTTAAAAATTACCCAGTCTAACCCCCCGTGAGTTCCTTCTGTAATACACCTCACCAGGTCATGTACACGGCCAATGACAGGGAATTTATTGCCTCTCAGGCAGTTCATTGTATTGCTGGACCAACAACTTCATTCCTAGAAAGTTCTTCATTATATTGAACTTAAATCTACCTCTCTGAAGCTTCCAGCATCTAGTTCTACCTTTGAGTCATTATTAAATCCCTGAGTCCTACTCAGATATCTGAAAACCTCTATCCTGTTACCCTCCTCTGAGATTTCTCTTCTTCGAGGTAAATATCATAAATCCTCAGCTATCCTCAGACACTCTGGTTCGTGTATAGAGCCTTCACCAACCTTCTCTGAAAAGTCCAATTTTGTTATTTCCCTATGAGAGTGTGACTCTCAGCATGGGAGGGGTGAACTGACCAGGGGCAGGTAAGACAGAAATTTTCTAAATTATGCAGTTTATGTGCTCTTTTCCTGTTGTTCCTGTCATATGGTTGGCTTTTACACTGCGTTTCACTGGCAACAAAAATACCTATGTGTTTTTTTCCTACGTGAACTGCTAATGAACTCCATCTCTGTGTTTCTGCATATCTTTGTAGGATTCAAATATAGGATTTTATTTTTACCCTGTTAAATGTCATTTTGCCGAATTTGGTTTCATCGAGTACAGATAATTAATGATAATAATAATATTAAAAATAATAATATGTCAAAAGTTCTATGGCCATTTTTCCATTTGAATCTCACAAATACCCTATGAGGTAAGCACAATTACTATCCCCATTTTATAGTTGAAGAATTTGCGACTTGGCATGGTTAACTTGTTGAAAGTCACATCCATATTTGCTGTGTTTAAAGGCCAAGCTCTTAGGCGATTCACCATGTTGTCTCCTATGGCTTGGAAGGCTAGCACTCTTGAGCCAGTGGAGTCACCGCCTTCCAACATTCTGATCTGCACACCTGGCAAGCGTGGCTTCCGTGGCTCCATCCAGCTCAGTTTTCAAACCACAGAGCCCTAAAGGTTCCATAGCTGCTTCAGGAGATGAAGGGTGCCCTCCCCGGTGTCATCTGACCCTTCCATCAGAGCAGCTCTGCTTTCATCTGGGATGGTGTTTATGTGGGCCTGGGAGCTACAACCTGAGAGACCTGTGGTTCCCCACAGATCACCAGTATAACTTTAAGTTAAACACATTCTTGGGCTCCTCCCCAAAGAGGTCTAGCTTACCTGGCATGGGAGAGAGAGCAGGACTTTGTATCTGAAAAGTAACCCAGTTACTAGCCCTCCTCAGTCTTGCTCTTGCTTCCCGAAACCTGTCCCTTCCATTTTCAGCCCTGTGCCAACAAGTATACAGAACTCAGAAGCATTTTGAGTTTCCCCTAAATAATCCTCTACCCCCAACGTTATTATTGGGTGATGCAGACTTGACTGAAGACTTTGTAGGAGAGAAGGAATAGGGGTTTCCAATACAAGGTAAACATCCCTCACAAGGTAAACAACCAAATTAGGTGTTTCTGTTTTTCATGGTTTCTTCTGCTCTCTCTGACAATAGGGCCTTTTTGTTATGCCCCCTGTTTTCCCTGCACCTTCCATGCAGTGCTCTGCCCCCTCAGCTCTCTTCTTTCCTCAAACTTCCTATCCAGGAACTTCAAAGATCTCTTGCCTCTCTTGTAAAAGACATTTGAACTCTCAGCCTTAAAACTATCCCCAAACTAATTTATTTTGTTTATGCGACGGATATTTATTGAGCATCTACTACGTGGAGCAGTTCCTTCCTGCTTTGGTGGAAGAGGCACGTAAATCAATAGATAATTTCACTTAGTAAGAGTAACGAGTCCTTGAAGAAGATGAGAAAGGCCGGTGGGATAGAAAGAGTGGAACAGGTAGCCACTCTCGGTGGGAGGGGACTCTGGGAAAGTTCCTCCAGGAGGGGACACATCAAGTAGGAATGTCCTGAGATGTGTGAGCTCAGCAGGTTGGAAGAACAGAAATAGGGGGAGGGCCGGTAGCTGGATGCCTGGCTGAGCAAGTAAGAGAGAGGGTGGAAGGAGGTGAAGTTGGAGAGCAGGGCAGGGCCGATCCCAGAGAACCCTGTCAGTGAAACCCATCCTGACGCTGGTCCAGGGCCCATCCACTTTAGACTGCAGCCTGGTAGCTCAGTGGGCACCTTGGCAATTCAAGTGTGTGCTTGGGGTCTCTCCCCCCCACCCACCCAGTGACTCATAAAACTGCCCTTCCCAGGAAATATAGTGAATAAAGGTTCTTCACCTCAGTAAGTCAAAGAGCTTCCTCTGGTTATTCTAATGTGCAACCAGAATGGAGAACCACTGATTCTGAGGCCAGCTCCTCTAAGTTTAATGTGCACATGAATCACCTGGGATCTGTTAACTGGCAAATTCAGATTCTTACCCACAGTGGCTCAGCAGGGGAGGGCCCGAGATTCTGCATTTCTCCCAGGTGATCAGATACTCCCAGGTCCCTGGGCCACTCCTTACATAGCCAGGCCCTAGAATAGTGGTTCTCGAAAATTGTGGTTCCTGGACCAGCAGTAACAGCATCACCTGGGAGCATGTACAAAATGCATTTCCAGGCCCTACCCCAGATTTACTGAATCAGAGACATTGGAGGGGGGGCCCAGAGGTCTGTGGTTTAACAAGCTCCAGGTGATTCTGATGCAAGCTAAAATTTGAGAGCCGTTGCCCTGGAACGTCTAGGTTCTTTTTCACAAGCAACTTACACAACTTGTCTAATGATGGGAAAGTGGTTGAAGGTAATGAGAAGACAAGGAAAAGCAATGAGCTGATTAAACTGGTCACCTGCAGGAGCAGCCAGGAGTCAAAGGCACAGTCTCTGAAAGGTGTAGCCCTTTCAGTATTGTTCAGGCAACTGATATCATGATGTCGTATGGGGTTTCTTAGCCTGGGCACTATGACAGGTTGGGCTGGATAACTCTGTGTTGCTGGAGGCTGTCTTGTGCATTGTAGGCTATTTAGAGCAAGCCAGGGGCTGGAGTGAGGCAAGTGGGGCATCTAGGGCACGCAATTTAAGGAGGCACTTGCTCTCAGGGACCTACATGTAGAGGTTTGGCATTTGCATGACTCTGAGAGTAAGTGCCTCCTTAAATCATGCATCTAGGTGCCTCACTTGCCTCACCCTAGTCCTGACTGTTTAGCAACATCCCTGCCCTCTACTCACTAAATGCTGGTAGCAACCTCCCATTCCCCATCCCCTCTTTTTGACCATGAAAAATGTCTCCAGACACTGGGGGAGCACAGTTGCCCAGCTGACAACCACTGATATAGAGGCAAGCACAAGGATTTGTTACAGACTTAAGATTCTAATCCTCGGGTCCTCTGGCTGGAGGCTGGGTGTAGAAGGTGCTTCCACTCAGCAGGGAGTGACACCATTGGGAGAAGACACTGAAAATACCCCAAAGATGCTCCCTCCAGGCTAGAGAGGGCTCGCCTTCCCTCTCGGTGGCAGCAATAGCTCAAATCCTTGAGCTACTGCTTGATTTCTGAATATGAATCCTTGATATAGGAAAGGCAATTGAAGTCACCCTTTGATGCATGGGGGTCAAGGTGTGATGTATGAAAGTTCACTGCATGTGGCAGGACCGGGGTCTTGCAGCTGAGACATGTGTCTCAGGGGGGCTCTGAGGACCTGGGCTCCAATTCAAGGCCCAGCCATTTAATCTGTAAATCATGTAACTTCTCTTAATCCTCAATCTCCTCATCCATAAAAGAAAATAATGAAGATACCTACTGCACAGAGCTATTTTGAGGATTGAATTAGATCGCATAATATCTCACAGGAAAACAACTAATATATTCTTTAATTCATGTAGTAAACTCTTGTCCTGATGGAAGCTTTATGCCAGTTAGAAGAGGGGCCAATCATATGTTATAAACAGATTTGTAAGTTCAGCAAGTCACCTGAGAAATGTGCACAAGACACATCGGGGGAATTCTCTGGCGGTCCAGTGGTTAGGACTCCAAGCTTCCACTGCAGGACTGCAGGGGGCACGGGTTCAATCCCTGGTCGGGGAACGAAGATTCCTACGTGCTGCGCTGCAAGGCTAAAAAATAAATAAAATAAAATAAAATAATAAAAGAAGACACATCGGGTGTCCTGCATTACAGGGACCACTTGCCTTCCCATCAGCTGTGTGATCCTGATCACTCTTGCCGGGTCTCAGTCCCTCAGCAGCAAAATGAAGGGGTTGGAGCAGCTGGTCTTCAACATCCTCCTTCCCTCCACTGCACTGTGACTCTGTGCATGGTGGCAGTGGACAATATGTCTTTGCCCTTTATTCTGCACTTGGACGATATCTTAGACCAAGGATTCCTCCCGCATCCTTCTCTCTTCTTGGTGCCCACTTCCACACTCCCACACACAGCCTCCTTCCAAATCACACCCCCAGAACGCTGTGAAAATGAGCTGATTTCCCAAGCTGCAGCGTGCTCCTTTCCCAGCCAGAGTTCTGAGATTTGATAATGATGAGAATGGCTTAGGCTTTGCTGGCTTTCTTCAAAACCTTCCCCAAAGACTGACTAGCTCCCATAATTTTGTACCACTTCCCAGTGGGGAGCCACTCCTTCGGTCAGTAACTTGAATCATCTCTAGAGCCAGGAGGGAGGAAAGCACTCACTCCCCTCCAGCCAATCTCCCTCCAGGGTATTTAGGGTAACAGGTAGTTACAAGGGAGGGTGATGGTCTGGAGTAGCTCCACCCCTAGACCCCCCTGAAGGACTTATCATGGAGAAAGGAACTAGTATCTAGGGAGCTCCTACCATGTGCCAGATACTCTGCCCTTTAATCCTCCTTGAGGGATAATGGCATAAGCTTATATTTAATAAGGTATTCTTTGCATCCCAAGTCCAGAGGGAGCCAGGTACAGCGCAATGACTTCATCAAGCTTGTTACCTGAACTCATCTTTCCCTGGCTGCATAATGTGGGTTCGCCCAGCAGTGCTGTACCCTGGATCATGCCTTGTTCTCCATCCTCCTTCCCATTTAGACAGAAATAAACACAGAGATGAGCCTCCCGTGTAACGTGACTTCATCGTGCATGATTGTTGGAATGAAAACCTCCCGGTTGCATATCTGCACAATGCCAGTGATTACAGTGATTAAATCAATCAGGTCCAATTTCATAATCATCAAATGTATAATTTCCCAACTCGGCAGGGCCCCAACACATGGCATCCCAGCTGTCCGATACAGGGATCAAAAACACAGTATTAAACAAAACATTTTGGGCTAGGGTTAGGTAATATGGTAAACTTAATAGCATATTAATAACAATGATGAGACTCAATAAAACTCCATGCAGATTTTGTATAATGATGATGAAATATCTGCTTTGTAATTTCCCCAGTGGTGACTTACTTCAGTAGCTGAAGTATGAAAAATACTCCCATTCCCCCAAGAAATTGCCCCACTGAATGTTTGATGCCCAGAAAGAATCATTCAGTCAATTACATGTATACCTTCATTATATTATTATTGTTGCCATTACATAAGGAGCTTTGCAGGATGCCTTAGCGTGGGTCCTATAGAGAGCTTGATGGCAATCTGTCCATCTGATTTTATGTGCTGATTGATGCCTCTGAGGTCCCAGGTTGAGATCTTGAGCATCACGTTTAACGCAAAGAGAGCGTCAGGTGGGAAACATGGTTTCACAGGCTCTCTTTCTTCTCCATAGCTGAAGAGAAGAAATTGTTCCAGAGCCAAAGGAGGAAGAAGAAAGATTATACATTCCTTTTTGTGCCTTTCACCCAATCCCATTCTATTTCTCTACGTGAGGCAATCATTTCGTTTCATGCTGCAGTTGATTTTGTAAAAGTTTCAAAGTATCCAGTTTATTCAGTTGTGATAATCAGAGATTCTACAATTTCTAGGGCTTGAAACTCTTGCAAGACAGAGGAAAATTCTTTTATCCAGAATTGTGTCTACCATGTGATGAGTAATTTTGAAGGTTACTGATTAGGGTAGGGATGGGGCACATGGAGTGGTTTTGGCAGTGGCTGTCACAGTTTAACTTCTAGACCTAGGCAGAAGTTACAGTAGCATTTGCCTTATAATAATTCATTAGCTATATATTTGTTTTGCATATTTTTCTTACATTTTATTTTACAATAAAACATTCTTTAAATATCATTGATCTGCAGATAATTTGTAAAAGAATTTCCCATCTGAATTGGACCAAATGACCTAAAGACTTCTCCCTCTAAGGTAGCCAGAATAATGGTCCCCCAAAGATGTTCATGTCCTAACCCATGAAACCTATGAATATGTTTCATTACATGGTAAGGGGGAATTACAGTTGCAGATAGAATTAAGGATATTAATCAGCTGACCCTGACATGAGGAGATTATCCTGGAATATCCTATTAGGCTCAATGTCATCATAAATGGTTTTTAAAAGTGGAAGAGGGATACAGAGGGGTTGGCATTAGAGTGATGCAGTGTGGGAAAGACTCAATCAGCCACCACTTCTGGCTTTGAAGATGGAAGGAGGCCATGAGCCAGGGAATGCAGGCAGCCCCTAGAAGCTGGAAAAGGCAAGGAAACTGATTCTCCCCTAGAACTTCCAGAAGGAATGTGACAACTTGATTTCAGACCAGTGAGATCCATTTCAGACTTCTGACCAGAACTGCAAAATAACAGACTTGTGTTGTTTTAAGCCACTAAGTTTGTGGTAATTTGTTACAGCAGCCATCCGAAACTAATACACAATTTTCCTTGATAGGTAGCTAAGCTAAGCTCACTATGCTGTACTAGAATTCTACTAGCACTCCCTTTTCCTTATGACTTCTTCTTTCTCTTTTCCTTCCTCTAAAGGCCTTCAAACTTCAGGTTTTCCCTTTTTTTTTTTTTTTTTTTTTTTTGCGGTACGCGGGCCTCTCACTGTTGTGGCCTCTCCCGTTGCGGAGCACAGGCTCCGGACGCGCAGGCTCAGCGGCCATGGCTCACGGGCCCAGCCGCTCCGCGGCATGTGGGATCTTCCCGGACCGGGGCACGAACCCGTGTTTCCTGCATCGGCAGGCGGACTCTCAACCACTGCGCCACCAGGGAAGCCCCTTCCCTTCTTCTTTAAAGAAACATTTACCCAAAAAAATGGTTTCACATCCTCTGGAACTCTTCAGCTCTTCCACACTTATTGCTGTTTACTAAATAGTAAATTAGTTAGCTATGTAACCATCTTTCTCTCCTTAATGTTGGCTTTTTAAAAAGCATTTTTAAAGCAAAGATTTTATTTATTTTAGCATTTTGTTTTAATATTTTTATTAAGTTTTAAAATTAAAAACATGTAAAAGGGAAGCTAAATCTCCCATAATCTCATGATTGAAAAAATTGTCTTTGGAAAAAATATATTCACACAGCAGGCAAAACCCAGGGCCAGCCTAAGGTTTGATAGGAGATCTTCCCTTACCCAACTCCACCCCATACAAAGCTAGGATCCCAAAGGACTCACTTTCAATATAAGAGTGAACTGGAAATAAACCAGCTCCCTCACCCGGTCTCCACCATCACCCCTACTGGGGAACCTTAGGCACTATGTCAAACCTTGAAACTGAGAAGAGGAAGGGAAAAAAAGCAAGAATTTGCTAGTTATCAATCTGTGTGGTAGAAGTCTGGAAAGAGGGGTGAAAAACATCAGCATCCTCTGCTGAGGTCTCCGTAGCCAACCAAGGAAAAGGTTAAATGTCGGAGGACTAGATAATCCTGCCCCAGTGGAATTTGGAGCTCAAATTCTCTCCCACCTGGCCTTGATCAGAACAAAGGTATTATGAGTCATTCTTCCATTTCCAGACCACTGAATCCCAAGACCTCAAGCCAATGCAGCTATTTGACTTTCTAATATCGCTCTTGAAGATTAGCAGATATACTTCATTCTCTAAATTGTGAGGTTTTCATAGAACTAATGTGGCCAGAAGATTTATATCACCTTTTTGCATACACCCATCTACAATCTCCTGTTTTAGCTCTATTACCCTTTTTCAAATGCTATTCTTTAAGCAGCCTCAAAACCTACTGCAGTAAACAAACATGAAGTCTCTTTTCTCCCACCTCTCCCAGGCAATATATAATACCATGAAAACCAAATAAAAAGATGAACTATGAAAGAAAGGTATCCATCCTTGAGATCAACTGCCTCCTTTTTTTTTTTTTAATTTTATTTATTTATTTTTGGCTGTGTTGGGTCTTCGTTGCGGTGTGTGGGCTTCTCATTGCAGTGGCTTCTCTTGTTGCAGAGCACGGGCTCTAGGTGCACGGGCTTCAGTAGTTGTGGCACGTCGGGCTCTAGAGCGCAGGCTCAGTAGTTGTGGCACATGGACTTAGTTGCTCCACCTCATGTGGGATCTTCCCGGAACAGGGCTCGAACCAGTGTCCCCTGCATTGGCAGGCAGATTCTTAACCACTGCGCCACCAGGGAAGCCCTCAACTGCCTCCTTTTAACGATTAACTGTGCCTTTCCTCTCAGCACTTTGAATAGATTAATTAATTAGTGATCGCAGAGTCCTTTAAAAACCACAGCCCTGTATATCCATGGCATTAAATACTATGATAGACTAGTATATTAAGCATTGTTAAATGGAGCTAATATTCTCCCTTTTAGTACCATTCAAGTTGGCTCCTTATTTTTCATTTCTACAGCCCCTGCCCCAGGTCCAGACCTTATCATCCCTTCTAATTAATGCCCACTACCACCAAACTCTCTCCTCGCCAAACCATAATTTATGTCACAGGAAGAACAATCTTAAAATAGTTTTTACTTATCTCTCCTGCGAGGCTTTCAATGGCCACATGGAACCTATAATTATAAGTCCAAAACAACTCATTCAAGAAGCAAAGCAGTAAATGGAAAAGAATTCCAGTTGCGAGATATTATTTCCCTTACTCTGGTGCTCAAGGTCGTCATTACCACACTATGCAATCGCATATCCCACTGCCATCATATCCCCTCTGTGAGCCCTCCACCTCGAAGGCCAGCTGGCACAATGGGTTAAGAGCATGGGTTCTGGCACCAGACTGCCTGCGTGGGCATCCTGCCTCTGCCCTTTGTGAGCTGTAAGACCTAGAGCAAGGTGATTAGCTTCTCTGGACCACACTTTCTGCATCTGTAAAACAAAGCTAATAAAAGCACCCACCTCCCTGGGTTATTCTGTGGATTAAATAAGTTAACACCTATAAAGTTCTTAGAATAGCACCCGTGCCATACAGTAAGCACAAATAATAAATAGGGACTTTTGTTACTTACTGTCATATCCTCAGCACCCAGCAAGTTAGATGGGGAAACTGAGGCTTGCAGAGTTTAATGGCTTGCCCTAGATCTCCCCGATGCGTCCAAGCTGGAATTCCAGTCTACAAATCTGGCTTCAGAGCCCACCCTCTTGACAACCCCGTTACACTGTATCCACCTCATTCCCTGGTTTTCACACAGCAGGGACTCCTTAAATGTTGCTTGAATTGCTTACTAAAATATCTTGAACATTCTAACTTTTCATACACAATTCCCCTGGCCCGGAATACTCTCTTCTCCTGCAAGTATCCCCCCAATATTTTATCAGTTCAAAGTGTTCCACAGTGTTCTTCTCATCCTCTGAATTTTCATGGCTCTTTAACTGTCTATAAAACTCACTGGCACTGACCACATCCTGTCCTGTTTTGTAACTTGTCTTTTTTATGTGCCTTGTTTCTCCAACAAGACTGTAAATCCATTGAGCATAGACTGTTTGCCTTACGGTTCTTTGTGTTCCCCGTGGGGACTAGGATGGCGCCTTGCCCAGAGCAGACTCTCCTTAAATGTTTGATAAACGGGCACAAAAGCAGCTAGAAATGGACAAAGCATCCTCTTATTCTCACCACTGCCCCTTTTAGCGCTACAGCATATCCAGCTCCTCACTCATGACTGTGAAAAGAGGCGGGGTTTGGGAGATGGAAGTTAATAAGAGGCATCCTCCTCCATATCTTTCCTTTCTGTCTGTCACATCTGGTACTTAGGATAGAGGGAGTATCTGAAAATGAGCTAATTGCATCCTTTTCTGGAGGTTCAAGGAAACCTAGAGAGGCATCTTTTTTTTTTTTTTTTCTGAACTTAGAACCATTTGCAGGAAGTAGGCAGAAGAAAATCAAAATAACACCTGTATTACAGGAAATGCAGACACATTTCCAGTGTAGATAAAGGCCAGGTTGGAGGGTGTGGCTTAGATCTCTTGGCCAAGTGATGGGCTAATCCTGACCGCCCCAGCTTCCTGAATTAGTCAGACTCACCTACCCAGTCATAAGCAGCACTGGACAACCGCTGGCCTCCCCCATGGGGCATTGCCCTAGGACAGTTTAGTGTGTGGAAGAACAGAGAACATGCAAGCAGCTGGCTCCAAAGAGGAGAGAAGGGGGGTGGTTGGAGCCTGCTCAGAGCCATCTTCCAAGTTCACCAATCAGCTAAGTCACTCTTCCTCCACTGAGAAGGCTGATTGAGGGAGAGATGAGGACAGGGACACTTCTCTAATGTGCGTCCCTCCATGTGGAAATACAAAACCAGGGAAGAGAAGCTCCCCACAACAGCCTCCATCTGTCTTCACCCATCAGGCTTAACCATTACTTCCATGGTCAGCCAAAAGTGAGGCCACCCTCTTAGGGAGAAAAGCCAGCAATCTATTAGAGCAATCCATCCCACTTTCATATGACCATTCCCCCATTACCACTTCTCCTGAGTGGATCCTCCTAGGACCTGTCATGGCAGCCTAGAGTTTGCTCTGAGAAAATTCTGGAATGAATCAGAGCAGTATATTAATTAAATTATCTCCAAGGCCACCTGTTAGGGGTTGGATTTTGTCCCCCTAAAAAGGTATATTGAAGTCCTAACACAGAGTACCTCAGATTGTAACCATATTTGGAAATAGGGTTATTATAAATGTGATTAATTAAATTAAAACAAGGTTATACTGGAGTAGGGTGGGCCTGTAATCCATATCCTTATAAGAAGATACAGAGACACAGGGAGAAAGTGCCATGTGAAGACAGAGACAAAGATTGGAATGATGTATCTGCAAGACAGGGAGCGCCAAGGATTGACGGGAGTCACCAGAAGCTGGGAAGAAGCATGGAACAGCGTCTCCTTAGAGCCCTCAAAAGGAACCAGTCCTGCTGACACCTTGATTTCAGATTTCTAGCCTCCAGAACTGTGAGAGAATCAATTTTTGTTGTTTAAGACACCCAGTTTGTAGTACTTTGCTACGGCAGCCCCAGGAAATAAATACACCACCCTATACCCCCAAACTGAAAGCTCACTCTTTCTTACCCCAAATTCTATGCAGACACATTCTCAGTGTAACCCATCAAACATCAAAGAAATAACACTTCATTAAGGCACTGGTTACACTTCTCAGGAATGAGAATTCTCAACAGCTAAATTCTGAGAAATCTTTACTTTCTTCTTTCCAAGTTTTTATTCTTTCTTTCCTAGATAATAAAATAAGGATTCAGTGAATTGGGAAATAGCTAAGAAAAAGATGTGTTGAAGAAATATGAAGGTGTTTATTTTGCCTTTCAGAAAGAGTTTATTTTAACTTCCATTTTATATTTAAGCAGCCTTTTTTTTCTGTGCAAAACGATCTAATAGATATTAATATTGTGCTATATTAATTTTAAGCTTTGTCGTCATCCATCCATCCTTAGACTGTTTTCAGTTAACGTGTATGTGCAAATTCTGTTTTGCTCACTTCAACATTATTTAGTATACGCATTCGTGTGTATTACCAGACCACACTACAGTTAACCATAGTTATTATTTAGGGTTCTATTTCACTATAGAACATAGTTTATTTAACATAGTTTATTTATCTGTCCTCTTCTTCCTGGGCATTGGGATATTTTTCCATTCTTGCCTATTATAAATAATACATCTTAGTATGTATTTTTTTCTACTCCTAGAATATTTCCTTAAGTTATTTTCCAAAAGACCTTACTTGGTGAAACCATTAACAGTATGTTACATGTTGCGAAGGTACTTTCACAAAAGACTGATACAGTTGACAATACTACCAGCAATGTGCTCAGAAGGAGTTAAACATTTTAAAGTTTCATTTGACAGATGTATAATACCAAACATTATGTACTTCTCCATAAACCTCGAAAAGAGTTTTTAAATCGACATTATAATCAAATAACTCTTGCAGCTGAACTACATTTATTTCCTGCCCCAGCACAAGAGTAACTTCTCCCATGTAACTGATACATAACATCCTTAGGGAAATTATTAGCTATTTTTAAGGACCTTCACTTTACTTGTACAGCTAAAATTCACAAAGTAGGTCTTCTCTCACAAACGCTAAAACAGTAGGACTTGAGAGGAGACTGGCTATTTTCACGGTGAGCAAAGGACAAAAGGATGGCTTGATCTGGTGTCAGAAAAGATCCCCGGCTAAACCCAGCTCAACTGAAATGTTTGGTGCATATGCTGTTTTTAATGATCTACTGCTTCTTCCATTAAAAAAAGGGGAAAAAATGTGGATTTGATGTTCTTTCTTTTTGTCTTTCGGTAATTTTGGGAAAGAAAGGAAAGTATAAAGAATAAAAGTTAAATTATGCATGCCAAGACAATTCAGATGGGGAATTTTTCAACAAATGGTGCTGAATATCCACATGCAAAAGAAAGCAGCTAGACCTCTTCCTTACACAATATACAAAAACTAACTCAAAATGGACCTTTGCCTGAATATAAGAGCTAAAAGTATAAAATTCCCAGAAGAAAGCGTAGGACCAAATCTTCATGACTCTGGGTTAGGCAGTGGTTTCTTATAAAGCACAAGTAACAAACAAATGAATAAATTGAATTACATCAATATTTAAAATTTTGTGTAACAAAGGACACCATCAAGAAAATACAACCCATAGAATGGGAGAAAATACTTGCAAATCACACATCTGACAAGGGGCTTGTGTCTACAATATATAAAGAATGCTTACAAAGATAAGTAACCCAATTTTAAAAATGGGCCAAGAATTTATACAGACGTTTACCCAAAGATCTACAAATGCCCAATAAGCATGTGAAAAATTGTTCAACATCATTAGTCATTAGAGAAATACAAACCAAAACTACAAAGAGACACCGCTTCACACCCAGTAGGATGTGAAGACAGAGAATAGCAAGTATTAAAGAAGAGGTGGAGACATTGAAACCATCACACATTGCTGGTGGGAATATAAAGTGGTGCAGCAGCTTTGGAAAATACATGTCTGTACAAAAAGGTGTACAGCAGTGTTGACAGCAGCAAACTTCTTAATAGCAAAAAGGTAGAATAAACTCAAATGTCTATTAACTAATGAATATATAAACTAAATGTGGTATATTCATACAAGGGAATATTATTCAACCATGAAAGGGAATGAAGTGCTGTTACAAGTTTTAATGAGAATGGACCTTGAAGACATTATGCTAAGTGAAAGAAGCAAGCCACAAAAGACTGCATGTTACATGACAGTATTTATGTGAAATGTCCAGAATAGGCAAATCCTACCAATTCTACAGAAAGTAAATAAATGGTTTCCTGGGGCTGCGTGAGGTGGGGAAACTGGAATAGGGAGTGACTACTTACCGGTACAGGGTTTCTTTTTGAGATATTGAATGTGTTCTAAAGTTAGGTTGTGGTAATGGTTGCACAACTATGACCATAGCAAAAACCACTCAAGTAAATACTTTAAATGGGTGCATTGTATGGTACATGAAGTATATCTCAATAAAGCTGCAAAAAAATTTTTTTAACTTGCCTAATCCTACCACAAGATATAATGCACGTAACATTTGCCATATTTATAAACTTTGCAGACCTCCCTTAATAAGGGTTTAGTGAGTGGTGAAGGAGGACGTCATGGGAATGTTATAATTAGACTCTAGGCAAGTTATCTTTTCTCCTCTGCATATTAGGTCTAGTCTATTTATTATCCACATTTTAACCAAAGCCATAGATGGTAATACGGGAGGCCTACTAGGTAAGCCAGGGCCCAGGTCATAATCACTGAATCCCCTTCTTTTCACCGCCTGTCCAATGAAGCTCCTTCAGAGGGACATCTGAATCAACCTGTTTGTTTCTCACCGTCCCATATCTACTGCTCTAGAGGCAACATCATTTCTCACCCAGATTGTTGCAAGAACCCCTTTAACAGTTTACTCTGCCCACACTCTTGCCCTCTTGACATCCACCCTCCACCCAGCAGCTAGAGTAATCTCTCTCCTGCTCAAAACGCTTCTCTGTCTCCTCTGATATTTAGACTACAGTTAAATCTCATTAAAGAGACTCACAAGAAGATGGGCTTCTGTTGACCCTTCCAACTCTAGGACCTTTCACCTCCCACCCACCCTACCCCACCCTTTGTCCCAACCATACATCATTTCTTTCAGCTTCTAGTACATAACATTCTCTCTTTTCTATGCCTTTGTACTACTACTCTCTCCAGCTTAAATATTTCTACCCCTCCCCCCGACTCCCCACTCACAGTTCCCTTCTCCAGTCTGCGTCCGGCCTACTCCTCATTCTTTAGGAATCATTTGGATGTCACTCCCTCCAAAAGTCTTTCCTGACCCTCATGACCCTTGCTAAGAGTTCTCACAGAACCCTATATTTCCCCGTGGTAAATAACATTTACTGCATTAAATGGGAATTGCCTACTAACTTCCCCCAACTCCCCAGTTACCGGTTAAGAGACTTCGGGCAAGTTACTTAACCTCTCCATGCTTCATTTCTTCATATGAAAAATGGAGATAAAAAGAGTACCTACCTTGGGACTTCCCTGGCGGTCCAGTGGTTAAGACTCTGTGCTACCAAAGCAGGAGGCGCTTGTTAGATCTCTAGTCGGAGAACTAAGATCCCACATGCCACATGGCATGGCCAAAAGATTAAAAAAAAAAAAAGAAAGAAAGAAAGAAAGAATACCTACCTTATATAGCCTTGCTATGAGGATTAAATGAGATAATATTTTTTAAAATTAATTTTTATTGGAGTAGAGTTGCTTTACAATGTTGTATTAGTTTCTACTGTACAGCACAGTGATAATATTTCTAAATCACTAAGAAAAATGCCAGGTACATTACAAGTGCAAGATAAGTGTTTTTTAAAAGTGTTGTATATGTCCCTAGACTTTACGCCTCAAAAGAGATTTTTAAAATCTTATTTACTGTTGCATTCCCTATAAATATCATTGAGTGAACAAGTATATCAATCAATTAATTGATATACCAATTAATTAACAAGTATATCAATCAATTAACCAATCAGTTACAGATAACTGAAAGCTAGCTCATATTTTCAAGATCCAGGAGAAATAGTGGATGCTAAATAAAACAAGGAAAGCAAGAGAAGATAGAAGCAAAAACAATGGTAGCAGTTTAAATTAGTGGAGAAAGGATAGGTTACTCAAGAAATAAGACTTGGATCACTGACTAACCATGTGGAAAAAGCTGAAGTGAGAATTCACCCACAGAATAAAAGTAATTCCACATGCAACCATGAATTGAAAAAGAAAATCTTAAAAGAACCGTGCAGAAACAAAACTCAGTATTTGATCCTGGTGTATGGTAGATCTTTATAAGCATAGCACAGAGCATAATATTTATCATGGAATATTTGACATGGGAAGATGTTCTCTATAAGCTGAGAGCTCTATAGAAGAGTTGTGAAGAGTTCAGCCTCTGGAGGCAAACTGCCTCGATCCAAATCCCAATTCCACTGCTTACTGTTATGTAACTTTGGACAGGTTACTGAGCTTCTCTGGGCATCAGTTACCTCAGCGAGAAAATGGAAGTTAGCATCATAATACCGACTACACAATGTGTTATGAGAATTCAATGAGATAATATTCGTATATCACAAATACTATAGACTGATGCCTGATGGAGACTTGTTTCCTTGTAGTTTTATATATATGTTTTTAATTGAAGTATAGTTGATTTACAATATTATATTAGTTTCATAGGTATAACATAGTGATTCAATATTTTTATAGATTATACTTCATTTAGAGTTATTACAAAGTATTGGCTATATTCACTGTGCTGTACAATATATCCTTGTAGTGACTGAACCTATTTTTGTAAAGTAGCTTTATATAAAATTATGTCAGCTGGTTACATCTCAGAGGTGGGGCTATAGGTATTTGGTTTTTCCTCCTTTTAACTATATTTTCTAATTTTTCTACAATGAGCATGCATTGCTTTTATTTATTTTTTTTAAAGTCTCTATTGAATTTGTTACAATATTGCTTCTGTTTTTTTTAATGTTTTTTGGTTTTTTGGCCGCGAGGCATGTGGGATCTTAGCTCCCTGACCAGGGATCGAACTTGCACCTCCTGCTTTGGAAGGCGAAGTCTTAACCACTGGACCGCCAGGGAAGTCCCTGCACTGCTTTTAAATTAAGAAAAAAGTTATTCATAACTTTAAAAAATTATTTTAAAATCTCATTGTAGGAGACTATTTGCAGTCATGCAAAAAATATTCATCATCTATTATAAAAGGAAAAAGGAGATTTATGAAATAGTATTTACAGAATAATTGCCACTGTGTGAAAAATATTTATTTAAGGTACAGATATATACAATCATGCATGGAAAAAACAAAGAATTTACAATGTTAGCAGCGATTGTCTCAGTGTTTGAGTTACATGTGATTTTTATTTTCTCCCTTGTGTTTTCTTATTTTTCTAAATTTTTCAATATTGGTATGACTGGGGCTTCCCTGGTGGCGCAGTGGTTGAGAATCCGCCTGCCGATGCAGGGGACACGGGTTCGTACCCCGGTCCGGGAAGATCCCTGTGAAGCCAGGAAGAAAATGTGATTTTTTTTTCAAAGAAACAGCATGAACCTTGGTCAGGGAAAAAGGTAGGTTTTCATCTGACACAGCAGGGAAGAAGGAATGGGCACAGATTTAAAGGTGGAAGGGAAGGAATTGAAGAGTCACATACGATGGTCTATATTTTCTCTGAAATAGGAAGTAACACAAAGAATGGCTCAAGCTTTGAAATAGTTGTGGGGAATGAAAAGGGGCTAATTAGAGATAAATCTTTTTTAAAAATGTGTGAGCTGAGATGAAGGGCTTACTGTGTTAAAACAAAACAAAGCAAAACAAAACACAATAATAGTGTGAGCTGTTTTGCCCCGCAGTGCTCAGAAGCACTGGTCAGGAAATGGAGACAGACTAACCTAAGGCTGAAGAGAGGTAACAAAGGAAAATACATCATGCATAGGAGAAGGTCTAGAAGGTCACATACCAAAATACCGACTGTGGTTATTTCCAGCTGTTGGGGTTATGGTTGTATTTTTAGTTTCCGTCTTTAACCTTATTTATTTGTTTATTTACTTATTTATAATTTATCTATTTTTGGCTGCGTTGGGTCTTCATTGCTGCGCGCGGGCTTTCTCTAGTTGTGCCGAGCGGGGGCTGCTCTTCATTGCGGTGGCTTCCCTTGTTGCGGAGCACAGGCTCTAGGCGTGCGGGCTTCAGTAGTTGTGGCACGTGGGCTCAGTAGTTGTGGCTCACGGGCTCTAGAGCGCAGGCTCAGTAGTTGTGGCGCATGGACTTAGTTGCTCTGTGGCATGTGGGATCTTCCCGGACCAGGGCTCGAACCTGTGTCCCCTGCATCGGCAGGCGGATTCTCAACCACTGCGCCACCAGGGAAGCCCCGTTATTTATCTTTTTCACAATTAGCAGATATTGTTTACTGCCACAAAAAATTATTTACGTTATTTTTTTGGCAACAAAAGATAAAATTATTAAACCATGCAAGCAAATATGTAAAAATTAACCCTCCCTGCAGAAATTATCACCCAGAGGGAATCACTTGTTAACATTTTGGCCAACATCTTTTTCTCTAAGCACATATACACACACGTGGTTGATTATGTCACCTATGACCTGCTCTGCAAATCAGAATATAAAGGTCACAACTCTTAATTTCGTTTTTTACTATTTGCTCAAGGCCACATAGGCCACATTAGGGGGAAACCCCTCAAGTTCTGTCCAGCCACCAAGTTGTCTAAAAAATCTCAGGGACTTTCTCATTCCAAAGGGCATACATTTTGCTACCAATGCCTGGAATCGAGGGAATTAGAAAATGTCATCAATCCTATTTATGCTGTTCATTTTGTTGCCACGAGATGTCGCTGTTGAAGACGGGGCCTGTACAGTTCAACAGGTGTGACTCCTCTTGTTACACTGAGGGGTCCTTGCTCACCCCAGTACACACCTGCCCTGCTAGGGTGTCTCAGCTTGGGCTCCAAAGTTAGAGTTTCCCATTGCCCAGTCAGCAGTCTGCCAGGGATAACAATTGTGCCAGGGTGTTTGGGTCTGAAGACACTGAGTAGAGATAGAAAATACTATTGAGAAAGGAAGGGCCACGTGCTGAGTTCAAACCAGTCCTGCTCTGTGTATTCTTAGGTGCTTGTGTTGAGTCCAAGTCAACACCCCCTCCTCAAGGTAATTTTGTTCCGGGAGTCTCACTGTACTTCCCCACTAATTCTAATACCCAGCGTTTTCCCCTACTGCAATATCACTTCAGCTGTAGGGCTCCTGATTATTTACATATGTATACATCTTCGTTTCTAGACAAAAAACTTTTGTAAAGCAGACAGCCTACATTATTTATCTCTGTCCAGTGTTGTGCTGGAGACAGCTCATGCCTGCTCCCAAGAGCCAATGGTTAAATTTTCAGAGATGTTGTGAGCTGATTGTTGAAACAGCTATTATGTAAAATTAAATTACATAAATGTACAATTGAATAAATTATATGACAACAAACTTAGTAAGTACTCAAAACTTATCACTTCCTAATTACCCCCATTTAACTAATAGCTGTGTACTTGAGGTTTTGCGTCTATTGTACCTGTAGGGTGGAAACACTATATAATGGTGTGATCCTGTGCATCTCTTCCCAACTTTGTGTTCAGTGATGCCATCCATGTTGGGAGTTTGAAATCAGCCACGGTGGGAGTGGTTACACTATAAAAATCAACAAACACTGCAAATCATCTCCCCCACCAGAAGCTAGTTCTTTAACTTTTGCAGCATGTCACTGATAGTCTGTATTCCCAGCAGCTAGAATGGCAGGGTGCCCAAATGTTGGGTGGATGGATGGATAGATGGACAGATGGATGGATGGATGATGGGAAAGAATAGTGGATGAGGGGAAAGTTGCAGAGCCTTGGAGGCAGGAATAACACCCACAAGAGGATGTTAGCTAGGTGGGGTATTTCATATTCTGCTCTTTTCCTTGCAGCCTGCCCAGCCAACAACCTCAATTGTTCTTTTTCCTTCTTTTGTAGGTTTCTCATGTTGTGTTCTTTCATATTGTGCAAAACAGTGCAATATAGTACAGAAAATGTAGTCATCCTATTTCTGAATTCAGTGTTGCTTCATCACATTTCAAAAGAGGTGTACATTTTCCATTCTAGCTCATTCCGCTGGAGATAGTGGTGTGGCAATGCACACTGCAGGAAACTCCACGTTTACCACTCACCACATATTTACAATAGATCCAGCGGAAGGTAAGCAGGGGTGGAGTCCTTTTGTGGCAAGGTTATTTTTACCACAAGTTCCGTTCACATGTGCCATCTATCCCAGTGAGTACAAAGAAAAGGGAACTAAATCTTACTACAGAAGTCCTCTGTGTTGAGGACCAGTGAAAATCTTATCCAGAAAATGCAAGAAGGAAGGAAGGTCTGAACTTCTTCTCACCAAACCTTCATAACGTGTCCTATCATGAAATTTCCCTTATACCAGTTTTTAATGTTTTCTATTGAGTCTTTTATATAGTTTTCTTTTAGGGCGTTAAAAAGAGGAGAGGAAGCAGGAAAAAGAACGACAGGGGCAGATGCCTGGGGCAAAGTGGTAGAGAACCATTTATTATAGTTATAAACACCTTGCTTTGGATTTCCTTATTAAACACCACTGAGGGATCCTTTTATGGAAGTCTCGCCTTTGTCAATAAAATTTGAAGATATCTCCTCCAGGAGTTGACAGATAACATTGTGTAAAGACATCTATTTAACTGTAAAACTCATGGACTAGCTACTTAATTTACATGAGACAACATCTGTCAGTCCCCCTCTGCAGTACCTGCAGAGGGGTCTGCAGTACCTGGAAGGCAACACAGATCCTTCCAAACATTAAAAACCGAATCAGGCCCTGTGTGGTGTTTGTGCTTCCACCCCATATTTGGAAGTGGGATGAAGTTCACTCGCAGACAAAGCTGTGTTCCCAACCATCCTAACACCAGCAGGTGACCTGGTGACCACCTGCTGCTCGCCCAGCTGTCATTCCACCCGTTAATAGGAACCTTCTAAAATCTCTGATCACAATGAGATTAGAGAACTTCAGGGAGTCCATTACTTATTCATTTAGAAAATGTCTGTGGAGCGCTGGTTCCCACTGGGCTTGAAATGAAGATGCCAAGGTCTTGCTTGACCTTTGCCTTCTGGGAATCTCCAAGTCTAGCAGGACAGCCTGGATTAAAAACAAATAAATATGACCTAGATCCTGCAGCTTCAAGTCATATGCTCGCACTGTGTTCAGAGTTCAGCGCAGAAAATGAAAGATTTGAGAAATGAGCCCCAGTGCAGCAAACCCTACTCACTCACCCCTGTCCCCTTTGCCTGTTAGGTATCTCCACTTTGGGGCTTTTTTTACGTGAATATCTTTTCTTTTCATGTATATGGAGCAGTTCAGCCATCCCTGAAAAACTTCTCTGGCACGGCTTCCACAATCTTGACTCACTTGCTCTTTGAGAGCGTTTTGACTTGCTCTGGAGACTGTGCCGCGTCACGGGTGCCCTGCTGCCCATGCGTCTATAGCTCCTTTGTCCTAAATCTCCCCATCAATAACTTGAGGACAGTCATACTGAACTCCCTGTCTTACCTCATAGGAAACTCAGAAGAACAAGCAACAGACACTCCTAAATTCCTTAGGAGAAAAGTGCCTTCATTGGTATTAACATTCTCATCGCAAAGGAAACCATGAGATCCTAGGGGTGTGCAAAAGCCAAGGCAGGGCCCACATTTTCCTGAGGGTGAGGAAGGGATTGTGGGAGGGGAGGGAGGGAGGAAAACAAAAGAAAGAATCTTGCTTTTAATATGTGCAGTATCAGCTTTCTCCCCTCACAGAGTTACCTGGTCCAAACAGGAACTTAACAGAATTATTATTATCAGATAATATCTATAATCAATAATAGTTCATTACTTTTGCAAAAAGCTTTTATGAGATTCTGTCCAGTGAAAGAAACACTACTAGGTGCTCTTCCAGGACCCTCTGGTGCTCAGCTCAGCACCCTGTTCTGTACGAACATCAGGGACATGTATAGGATTCTATACATAACAACCGAGCCATGTGGATGAAACAGGCAGCTGGTTGCATGTGCAGGTTTTGACACTAGGTCACACCCTCCCCCCGTCCCTCCCCCCATCGAGGGCAAAGAAGACCTGTCCTCCTGAGCTCTTGCTAACCTACTTCTGACCTCTGGGGCCTCTCTTGCACCTCAAGGTGGTTCGGGAGGCCCCTGCCCCATCACCACCCCGGGTTTCCATGATATTAGAAGATGGGAAGTTGACGTTTACACTGCCTTTGGCTTCTGCCAAGTCCATGCTAGAAGAAGCCCACCCACTCACCTTCATTTACCCCTGACCCATTTTCTCCAAATTTGCTTGCTTCTTCGCTGACGGAATGACCAGAAAGCTGGCCCAACCGAACCACTTCACAAAAGCTGAATGTAAGGTTACCTGAGGAGCACAGAGACCCTTTCCACTGAGACCCTTCCCTTAGACCCTATACCTTGAGGCTGAACTTTTAAGGATTTGGGTTTATAGCTCTTGGGTACCTCGGGGTAATGGAAGAAGTCTCTAAAATCTGCAGTAGAAATGACTCTCAAAACCTTCCCCCTCATGACAGTTTCATGAGGTTTGTGTTTTGGTTTTTGATTCCTGTTTTTTGAAGGGCTGGCTGCTTTCCGCTCACCTCGCACTTGAAGCTGCAGTGCTTTTATCTTCTTGCTTTCTTTCTCCTCCTCTGGTCTCATCACGTTCTCTGGTCTACGCCCTTGTTTATAAGTCTAGGTTCATTGATTCAGCTCTGTTTGTGGTCTCAGAGAGGATGGGTGGCACTTTTCAACCTGTTAACACACCCGATATGGCTCTAGGAAAAGAAACAAAAAATTGGTCTTATGTTGAAGAGGTAAGTAAGAGGGATTGACACAGCTGTGCAGAGATGAAACAAACCATAGACTGTTTTTCACACCTGTCAGCTGAAAAGAAATCAGAGAGCAGGAACCAGAGGGAGCATGGCGGAGAGAAGAGGAAAGGGGAGTCCAGTGCCTAAAAATAAAGATCCCTTGGTCATAACACAGTTTCTCCATGGGCAACCTGAACTCACAATTAAAAGGGAAATTTTAAGAAATATGCAGACTGTTCAATAACTCCAAATTCCCATGTGCAATAATTTGAGAGAGACAGAGAGAGCCACCCTTGAGAGGAAGCTAAGCTCATCCCCTCACTGCTTCAGGTTATGGCCGTGGTCAAGTATTGTGTTTAGAATCAAAGCAGCTTTTTCTTCTCCTTCTCTTCCTCCTCCTCTTTTCTTTTCTCTCTCTTTCTTCTCTTTCTTCCCTCCTCATCTTCTTCCCTCTCCCCCTCCCCCTTCCTCTCTCTCTCCATCTTCTCCTCCTTCTCTTTCAGCTAGCTTTTTCTTTTAGCTCGAGGGCAGAGATGAAACCATAGCCCCCCCTTTTCCCACTGAAGTTCAAGGCTGCTCATTGAACTGTAAAGCGGCAGAGCTGGATCACCCTCTTCCTCTACCAGCTTGCTGCTATGTTTGACAAAGCAGGTTTGAAGTTTATCTAAGATGAGCCAGGAACTTGGGAATCAGAGTTTAAGCATGTCAAGGGTTTATCCAGGGCCCAACTCTGCCCTGTAGTGTTCATACAGCACCCAGAGCCGGATTTCTGAATTTCCAGGAGGGCTAAAATTTCAAATCAAGGAGTGTTCTGGATATCTTCCCCCAGAACCTTTAAAAAAAAAAAAAAATGCAATCTGGAAGTATTTTCCTTCCAAAAGAGAAATGTTCTGCCCTTAGCCTCATGCTTTCCTTTTCTTTCTCTCCCCTCCCTCCTTCCCTCCCTCCCTCCCTTCCTTCCTTCCTTGAATGTGGTCTCTGAAAGATCTCTTTCCCTGGATTGTTTTTCTGTCCTCTGTATAGTCAGGGGTCACTGAGACATATCTATTAAAGAGAAGCCACACTGGGAAGAGCTTTCAGAAACATTTGGCCAAAATCAGAACATAGCAAGTCCCAAATTTCAACTCCTAACTTTCGTTGCTATCCTTGAGAAGAAATTCTGAGGCTAAGAAGAAACCGGTCAAGAGATGAATGGGTCACAACTCACAAAGCTAGTACATGTAAAGGGATGGAGCTGCCAGGCCTTCCCTCTGCAGATGCCCAGATGCCATGGGCCCCAGCTTCCGTATGGGACACCCGATCATGGTCCCAGGTCCTACAGGGCCTGCTGCAGTCCTGCTCCACACAACGCGGGATCTGTACCAGGGGTCTTTAACTGTCTAGTAAAAAGTAAATTTTGGGAAACTATGTACCTTTGTATATCTAAAAATTTTTATTATAAGTTTTAAAATTTACAAAGGATGCAATTTATGTAATTTAGATGATCATTAACATATTGGACTTTTTAAAAACGAATTTCTAGTTTAATATCATCAATATCTTAGCTCAGTATAAGGCTATAAGTTAGGCAGGTAGGATAAATCGATATTCCAGAAGGACTCTTAACTAATGAATATCTATCAGGAAACTGATGGTACATTTTATTAAGAATGTTAGATACATCCCAGAAGGTACTGCTGTTCCAACCACACCACAAAGTTTGACTTCAGCCCGAGTTTGGGACAATTTCCCTTCTTATAATGTAATGTATTTTTATTACATTAAAATAATAATGTAATATTATTACATTATTAATTATGTAATATTATTACATTATTAATTATGTAATATTATTTGAAACTCTTTTTTGATCATTCTATCACATTTCTCTGTCAGAAAAAAAAATATGTATACATATGGCTTTTTTTTTATTGAGGTATAATTGACATACAATGTTATATTAATTTCAGGTACACAACATAGTGATTCGACATATATATACATTATGAGATGATCACCACGATAAGTCTAGTTACCATCTGTCACCATCTTAAGTTATTATGATATTATTGAATATATTCCCTCTTCTGTATATTACATCCCCATGACTTATTTATTTGATAACTGGGAGTGTGTGCCTCTTAATCCCCTTCACCTATTTTGCCCATCCCCCGACTCCAGTTGCCCACCTCTGGCAACCACCAGTTTTTACCCTGTATCTATGAGTCTGTTTCTATTTTGTTTTGTTTGTTCATTTGTTTTGTTTTTTTGGATTCCACATATACATGAAATCATACAGTATTTGTCTTTCTCTGTCTGACATTTTGCTTAGCATCATACCCTCTAGATTTGTCCATGTTGTTGACAAAGGACAAGATTTCATTCTTTTTTTTATAGCTGAGTAGTATTCCATTGTGTATATATACCACGTCTTCTTTATCCATTCATCCATTGATGTGCACTAAGGTTGTTCCCATATCTTGACTACTGTAAATAACACAGCCATGAACATGGGGGTACATATATCTTTTTGAGTTAGTGTTTTTTGTTTTCTTCAGACAATATCTTCTTGTTGATATTCTCCATCATGAGACATTCTTCTCATATTTAGTTTCCTTTAGTTGTTTGAATACATTTTAAATAGATGATTTAAAGTCTTTGTCCTAGTAAGTCTAACATCCGGGCTTCTTCAGGGACAGTTTCTATTGATTGGTTTTGTTTTGTTTTATGGGCCATACTTTCTTGTTTCTTTGCATGTCTCAATTTTTTGTTGAAAACTGGACAATTTATTTACTATTATATGGGAACTTTGGAAATCAGATTCTCCCCCTTCCCTAGGGGTTTTTATTGTTGTTTAGTGACTTTTCTGAACTAGTTCTGTAAAGTCTGTATTCTTTGTCATTTGTGGACACTGAAATCCCTGCTTAGTTACTTAGCAGTCAGCTAATGTTGGACAGAGATTTCTTTAGATGCTTGGAAACAATAAGTCTTAGCTTTTGCCAAGTGACTCTGTATGTAAGCTGGGACACACCTTCAACACTCAGCTAGGCACTTTTTAAGTTTGCCTTAACATTCACTTCCTGCTTCTGTGGAGCCTCAAGATTAGACAGAGGTGAGAGTTTATGGCCTTTGCTGGTCTTTTCTAAGCATGTGCACAGCCTGCTCATACACACAGCCCTACACATGTTCGGCCTTCTGGATTCCCAGGAATATGTCAGAGCTTTTCAAAGCTCCCTGTGGCCATCTGTTTCCTCAGCTCTTTTTTTTTTTTTTTAAGATTTTGGTTCACCTACTGTTTGCCCCCAGTTCTTACCAGTGCCCTAGGCAGCTTAGTTATTCACCAATTGCTTCTGATTGTTTTCAGCAAGCAGGCCCAGGGAAGAGGCTCTTCACTCCGGGCAGCACTGAGTCAAGTTAAATAAAGACAGCCTTGTAAATGAGGTCTTCCAGGGAACCCAAAGACAGGTCAAATCATGACAATTTTCTGGGAATGGGGCTTTAAAGAAGCTCCAAACCCATTCTTTAACCACTCCAGTGACTACCAGTCTGCTGGTTTCACTATATTGTACGCTCTTGGTTTTGAAGGCTACGACAGAGTTGGGGAGGCACATCCATCCAGAGCTTTGGTCAGCCTGTCCTTCAGGCTTCCTCAGCACCTGTAGTAAGTGACCTTGAGTGTGGCTTCTACAGTTGAAAGATACCCCTAAAATGGGGGAAGGTGAACAGGAAGACTTCCGAAGTCTCTGGGACAGCTGTAATCCCATGACGTGGGTGTCTCCTCTTGTAATGTGAAAACGGGAACACCATTAAAATCATGTTCCTTTAGAACACGGAACTAACAAGCCACCACAAAACGGAAGAATAAGGGAAAGGTCAAAAGGAGAGAGGAGATGCCAGTCCACATGTCCTACCAACCTCCCAGGAGCCTCCTCGCTGGAATCCCTCTTGGCTGAGCGCTTCCGCTCGCCACCAGAAAGGACTCTGAGTCAGAATGATTGGCCAGAGACAACCAGAAACTAATCCCATCACCATAAAACCCGAGACCGCGAGCCACGTGGCAGAGCAGTCCTCCTGGTTTCCCTTACCCTCCTGCCCTCCACCCGGCTGCCCCTTGCAATAAAGTCTCTTGCTTTGTCAGCAAAAAAAAAAAAAAAAAAAAAAATCATGTTCCTTTAGTCTCAGCTCCTTGTCCATGGCATTCTGCAGTTAGACACATTTTATGTGCATTTTTACAGGCAAAGTTACCCAAAGATAAACTTATTTCTGGCTCTGTGGTATTTTCACCTTCTTTTTCTTTCTTGATTCCAAACGCTCCTCACAGTTTCAATTCCTCTCTCCTACTTTGTTCTCCTTTCTGTTTCTAATACCCCTAATTATTTCAGATTCTTCTCCCTGCTCTGAAGTTTTTGTATCTGAAAATTATGTATTTAGAAATACTTTCTGGAGGGAGTGGGAAATTCTCCAGAAATGGGTACAGAGAGAAGGTTGTGAAGCCCATCCTCTATTGAAATGAAAGCCCACATTGGATGATGACATCTTCCCATCAGTGTGACTTCCTCCTCTAAGCACTTCACAGGTGGTAATTTTTTTTCAAAACAGCAAACCATGCAGAAATGTTTAAAATGAATAAATAGCCAATCATTATAACAAAGTCTCATACCACAAAATAATATCACCCTGTTGATTTTCACATGTTCAACACAACACAAGCACAGTCATTTATATACTTACTTAAATGTTTCCCACTGTGCCTGAAATATGGTAGGCATTCATTATCATTTTTCAAATAGATGGATGGATGAATGAATGAATGAATGAATGAGTAAATGAATGAACACAGGAATGGGCAAGTAAAGCTCCTCAAAGCAAGGACTAGACCTTGCATATTTGCATACCTGGTATAGCACAAGGTGGATACCAACTGTGCAGAGTATAAAAGCTTTGCCATGTTCCTGTGCTTTTGACCTTGGTGAGTTCTGTTGTTAAACTTAGCCCAGGTTATCACAAATCAGCCTATTATTAAAATAGTTGGCTCACACCGTTTCATCCTTACTTTTGTTCTCTTCCTCAAATCCAAGTATCAGCTGTTTGCCTCAATCACTGAAATGCAAGGTCCTTTAGTTATTGTTCCAGACTCATCTCTCACTGCTTAGTCAAAACTACTCTCAAAAAAAAAAAAAAAAACTACTCTCTATAACCTGCACCCCCTTAACTCCACCTCACTGACTTGCCTAGCTCTGAGCACTGAGTTTCCCTAGCTTTAGTCTTGCTTTTCTAGTATGGATTTGAAGAGAATCAGAATACGCCACCCCAAAATATGGCACATTGTCATTAGGATTATTTTTAGCTGAAGGCAATTCAGAAGTAGCAGACACAGGGCATAAATTTCTCTTTGTAAAAGTGTTCCCCTCTCCCGTACCAGGAAGAGGAAAATGACTCTTTATCAACTGAAGGCCACTTTTATCACCAGAGATGAGATGAGTCTGCATAACATTTTTTTTTTTCTTTTAGAACAGCACCTATTTATTAACTCACAGTTCTGTAGGTTAGGCTTAACTGAGTACTCTGCTCTGGGTATCACACGACTGAAAACAAAATGTCAGCTGGGTGGGGCTCTGGGGAAGAAGTTACTTCCAAATTCATTCAGATTGTTGGCAAAACTCATCTTCTTGCAGCTGTAAGATTAACGTGCCTGTTACCTTGTTGGCTGTCAGCTAGGGGGTCACTGTTTGCTCCTAGAGGCTGCTCTTTGGTCCTTGCATGGGACCCCCCTCCATCTTCAAGCTAGCAAAGGTGTATCAACTCCTTATACTTCAGTGTCTCTGTATAACATATCTTATTAAACAACCCTTACCTGTCATACATTTCTTAGTCTCCTTCCCACAAGTCACTACCCCTAAGAGTCCAAACCTCCCCGCCTTTCTTTGTCTAGTCACTTCTCCACAACTTATCACTCTTCGTTAAAATAGTATATAGCCCCCAAGTCTAACCACTTCTTTGGGATTTTCACTTCTTTTCTGTGAAGCCCCCAGGCATTATACAAATGTTAATAAAATTTGTATGCCTCTTCTCCTGTTAATCTGTTTTTGTCAGTTTAGCTGTTATTTATATATTTTTTCCTTTTGCCCATTTTTGTGATTTATATAAGTCAACTCATATTATTTATATTTTTATGAGACTTTCTTAGTCAACATGATGTTTCTGGAATGGATCCGTATGGATGCATGCATCTGTAGGTCATTCATTTTCCCCCTTAGCCAACATGTCATGCATATATGCCTTCTCTCTCTAAGGTGATTGTGAACTTTGGGAGCAAGGAACATGTTTTCTATAATGCTGCTCTCAAGGCATTCTGAGTGGCATTTATGACTTGTTCTCTGAGATTCTTAGCTGTCTTTTTTAAAATATCTAATTTGGAGGAGAAGAGACTGAGGAGAATGTCCAAAGGGTTATTGAGATTTTGTGCCGAGCATGGTGGCTGCTCACTCTCTACCCACACTGAGGCCTCAGCCCAAGAAATGGCCCTAAACTGCCCTGTGATTTAATTTAGATAATTACAATTGGGTACGTATGGTGTGCCATGTGCTATGTCAGTTCCTTTACATGAATTATCCTTTGTAATCCTCAAAACAAGCCAAATGAGGAGGTGTATTAGCTTGCTAGGGCTCCCATAACAAAGCACCCCAAGCTGGGTGGCTTAAATAACCGAAATTTATTGTTTCATAGTTTTGGAGGCTAGAAGGCTGAGATGAAGGTGTCAGTAGGGTTGGTTCCTTCTGAAGAAGGTGAGGCAGAATCTGTTCCATAGCTTCTGGTGGTTCGCTGGCAATCTTTGGCATTCCTTGATTTCTAGATCTCTGCCTTCATCTTCACATGGTGTTCTCCCTGTGTGTGTCCAAATCTCCCCTTTTTATAAGGACAACTGGATTTTTAGGGGGCCCATCCTATTCAAGTATGACTTCATCTTAACCGATTACATCTGCAATTATCCTATTTCCAAATAAGGTCACATTCTGAGGTACTGGGGGCTAGGACTTCAACATATGGACTTCGCTTGTGGATGGGGGAGGGACACAATTAAGCCCTTAACAGGGAGATATTATTTTCTCCATTTGAAGATAAGGAGGTAGGCCTAGCGAGGTTATGTTCACTTGCCGAAGTGGAATGGCTAGGGACCCCAGGGTTACTACGGTAACCTGGTGGTTCTGGGGTGGGAGGAAATGGAGGCAGTGCAGGTCCCCAGGAGCCACGGGGATGCTCTGGTGACCCAGATCATTGGCAGTCACTCCATAAAGCTGTTTAGATGAGAGGTAATGGGGTGAGCTTTACAATTAGTGCAATCTGCCGCTCGCTAGCTATGTGCTCTTAGGAAAGTTATCTAAGCTCTCAGAGTCCCACCGCTTCAGCTGTAAAATGAGATAACACCCACCTTGTGCGGTTATGCAGATTAAAGGGCACAGGACAATGGGTGAGAAACGTAGTGATCATCAGAATTGATACCTATCCTCTCATCCCAGCCACAACAAATGGAGCTCGGGTCTGCATGCAAATTTCCTACATTTGGGACCATTTTTTTGTTTTGTTTTTTTTGTATATAGTAAAAAAAACCACATAGCATAGATTTACCCTCTTAACAATTTTTAAGTCCACATTTTAAGTCCACAATATGCACATTGTTGTACAACAGATCTCTAGAACTTTTTCATCTTGCATGACTGAAACTCTATACCCATCGAACAACTTCCCATTTTCCTCTCCCCCCAGCCCCCAGCAACCACCATTCTCCTTGCTGTTCTATGAATTTGACTACTTTAGATACATTATATAAGGGGATTCATACAGTATTGGTCTTTTTGTGATTGGCTTATTGCATTTAGCATAATGTCCTTAAGATTCATCCATGTTATAGCATATAACAGGATTTCCTTCTTTTTTTAAGGCTGAATGATATTCCGTTGTATCTATAGGCCACATTTTCTTTATCCATTCACCCACTGATGGACATTTAGATTACTTTTATATCTTGACTATTGTGAATAATGCTGCAATGAACATGGCAATGCAAGCATCAATTCAAGATCTTGCTTTCAAATTTGGGGGATGTATGCCCAGGAGTAGGCTTGCTGGGTCATATGGTAATTCTATTTTCAATTTTTTGAGGAACCCCCATACTATGTTCCATAGTGGCTTCACCATCCTCCAGTTCAGGCCCATTTAAATTAATTTAATTTAGATAATTAAGCACAACCCTTGACCAAAAAAGTCATTTGAGTGGGAATTGGGGTGGGGGATGGTGGTGGAAGGGCCAGAAAGGAGGGGAGCAAAGGCAATCTAGAGAAAGGCTTCAGCTCCAGCTGTCTGCCTCTCAGGGTATTTCTCAAGGGGGTAAGGGCACTATTGGCCTTTAGGGCTGGACACTAAATGCCTCTCGAGCCACTGTCCCATGCATTACAGGAAGGTTACCAAGACATTAAATATCAGTCATACCCCCAGTCGTTGTGCAACCAAAAACACTCACCATTTCCAAACTCTCCCCTAAGGATGGTCTGAAGCCTGGTTGAGAGCAATTGGAGGTTCCAGCAGGCCCCAGGCTACATATTGTCTCTGGAAACCCCACAGCGCCCAGCGCAGGGGTAAGCCCACTGCTGGCGCTCAAATAACGCTTCATGATCGACTGACTCTAGAATTCCTCCGTACACATCCTTTCTCACAACTGGGCTTCTCCAGCTCCACTTTCCATACTCTCCCCTGGGAGGAGCTGGTGTAATTTCAAGGATACGGTTAAGGGAGGAGGGGATAGTTCTTAGCTTGGAACGTAGCACCAGGAGTCTCTTCAAAAGCACTTAGTAATCCGAGATACCACTACACACCTATTAGAATGGCCAAAATCCAGGACACCAACTGCTGGCAAGGATGCGGAGCAGCAGGACCTTTCACTCACTAGTGGTGGGGATCCAAAATGATACAGCCACTTTGGAAGACAGTTTGGCAGTTTCATACAAAACTTAACCTACTCTCACCATACCATCAAGTAATCGCGCTCCTTTTTATGCACTCAAAGGAGGTGAAAATTTATGTCCACACTAAAACCTGTACATGGATGTTTATATCAGCTTTATTCATAATTGCCCAAACTTGGAAGGAACCAAGACGTCCTTCTGTAGGTGAATAGATAAACTGTGTTACATCCAGACAATGGAATATTATTCAAAATTAAGAAGAAATGAGCTATCAAGCCATGAAAAGACAAGGAGGACACTTAAATGCATAGTACTAAGTGAAAGAAGCCAATCTGAAAAGTCTACTTTGTATATGATTCCAACTGTGACATTCTGGAACAGGCAGAACTATGGAGACAGTAAAAAAATCAGTGGTTGGGACTTCCCTGGTGGTGCAGTGGTTAAGAATCCACCTGCCAGCTCAGGGGACACGGGTTTGAGCTCTGGTCCGGGAAGATCCCACATGCCGCGGAGCAGCTAAGTCCGTGCGCCACAACTACTAAGCCTGCGCTCTACAGCCTGTGAGCCACAACTACTGAGCCTGTGCTCCGCAACAAGAGAAGCCACCGCAATGAGAAGCCTGCGCGCCACAACGAAGAGTAGCCCCCGCTCACTGCAACTAGAGAAAGCCCACACGCAGCAACGAAGAACCAAAGCAGCCAAAAATTAAATAAATAATAAATAAATAAATTTATTTTTAAAAAAAAAGATCAGTGGTTGCCAGGGGTTGTGGTGGGGGGGGGGGGATAAACAGGCGAAGCACAGAGGATTTTTAGGGCAGAGAAACTACTTTGTATGAAACTATAATGGTGGATACATGTCATTATGTATTTGTCCAAGTCCATAGAATATACAACACCAAGAATGCACCTTGGACTAATGTCAACCTTGGATTCTGGGTGATAATAATGTATCAGTGTAGGTTCATCAGTTGTAAGAAATGTACCACTCTGGGGGTCGGGTTGTTGATAATGGGGGAGGCTATATGTGTGTGGGGGCAGGACGTTATGGGGAACCTCTATTACTTCCTCTCAATTTTGCTGTGAACCTGAAACTGCTCTAAAAAACAGTCTATTAATATATGTACATATTTTTAAAACCCTACTCAATAAATAAGGTTGCCAGAAATAAACACCTTGGGCCAACAACTCCCTACCATCATCTCCGTTTGCATTTTCCAAGCTTCTGACACCTGAGACGTCTTATAACACAAGGTTGAGGGCTGGGAAACCCCAAGTGAAGTTGCAGTATCACTCAGAGATTTGTGTTTGAACCGCCATACAGAATTTAGCACACTTTGGGTGTTTCAATATGGTGATGCCAACCACTGGTACTGACATGACAGCTCAGTGGTTAGTCCTCCCTCTGGGAGGAGCTGCCTTCTGAGTTACATTTTCTCCTTTCTACTTTAGTGATAAGTCTGAAGTATCATACTGAGTCAGTATTATGAAATGGAAGTCGTTTGACCCAAACGATTTATCCACTTATTAACCATAGATTAATTGAGTCAGTAAGAGCCTAGATGTGCATTAAATTTGGTTTAAGTGTTGGAAATTTTCTAATCCTCAAATGCCAGGGGTTTGCAAAGAAAGAAAAATGCAACTATTACTGAGTGAAAGAAAAGCTCTGTCCCTCCAGATGCCTGCCTGGGTCTAGCATAGTGGCTTGCTTTCCTTTCAGATAAATTGTCATTGAAGCAAAACCAAGATAGGAGAAATGTGAACCCCCTCTCTTTCAACACTACCCATTGTGTTCAAATCCATAAGAAAGTTAAACGGCCGCCTTCCTCTTTAAGAAAATATGAAAGCTGTCGCTTTGAAATAGAATTCATTGCCCTCAGACTTTAAGCGCTATCTCTGTTCAACTCCAACCGGATCTGCAGCCCCCTTCCAAAAAAAAAAAAGAAAAAAATTCTTTCTTCTCAGTGGTGAAAATTACCCCACCTGGAATGCACTCTTCAAAAGGCTCACGAAGCCTGTTCATATGAATGAAGCTGCTTTCTCGAGGGCAGAGGCTGACGCTGCCCTCTTGGGGCGCTTAGCCAACCTGGGAAAAGGAAGTCGCCTCTGGGGGCAGGGTAGATGCTGAGGCCGCTGCACACGCTGACTGCCGGCTCCAAGATGCAGTATCTAGACGCCAAGGAGCTCCTGATGGATGAAGAGGATGATGTTTTTGGTGAAGGTAAACACATCATTCTGGCAGGAGCCTTTCTGATCTACTTTGCTTAGCTTTGACACTGTTGGAAACTGTGGCCCGGCTTGGGTAAGGGACTTGAGGACTTTGAAAGCATCCTGGATGGGAATGGCACCCAAGAAGTACACTGCAAAACCCGGGACAAGGGAACTGAATGGTTCCTCCAAGTAAATTTTTTTTTTTTTAAGTCATGACCAAAGGTTTAGTTTAGGGTAGAAAATAGTACTAAAATTTCCCCTTGTCCCTCTTCTGTGCTCTCTTGTCTAACACGTTAAGGAAATAAGCCTGTCTCTGTGCTCAGCACACAGCTGGACTGCAGGGCAGCAGCTGGACAGATGGGCCGGGGATGGTACCCCACGGTGCCACATTGCTTTGCTCTGCACTCCCCACCTCTCCTTCTTTTCTCTCTCTGCCTTTGGGTCTTGCCCTATTCGCTCTTCCATGGACTAATTTGGCACCCCAACTCTCTCTCGGTTGCCTTTCCCTTTTCTTCTTCTTCCAGGCTGGGAGGCAGCAGCCATGCTAGCTTCTGACATCAACTGCACCACTTAGGTTTCCCCAGGTAGACCGGTGTTGTGGGATTTGACTGTAAGGGTCGCAATTTGAAATGGCTAATCTTGTAATCTACAGATGCCTTGTAATCAAATGCTGCCTATGAGGTTGGGCTGTAGGCAAGAGCTTTTCAAGAATTTGGAACTGTCTAAAGAAATGGTAATCTGGACTCGGGACCTCATAAACTCGGTTTCCGCAAGAACCGTATCTGGTAGTTTTTTCAAAACTCTTATCAAGTAATTTTTTTAAAGGAGCTCTAGTAAAATTTTTTGCAGTTATCCAAGTAGTACAAGTTCATTGAAGACAAATGAAAGCGTATAGCATAATAAGAATCCCTTGTAATCTAGTCATCTAGGAGGTAACCATTACTGATGTCTGTCTTCACATTACTTTGTTGTAGCCTCAGAAATATTTAAAACTATAATTTGGGTTTTTACCACAATTTCAACCAGCTTAAAGAATATCTCCCCCAGCTTCCTTGCTGTCTGGCATGTTCTCAAGCTGCTGCTCTACTTGGATGACAGGTAGAGCCACTCTGACTCGAAGTTTGATCTTAGGCTCCATTCCTCAGCTTTCACTTCTACTTAAAGATGTTTTCTCTGTGTATGCATACTTAGTTACTCCCTTCAGGAATCAGAACATGTTTACAACTAGGAAGATAAGCCTAAATGGGACAATTTGGTAATTATCTACCCAACCTCCAAAATGTCAGGCCACATTTCTTTCCCCCAAAGGGATTTTTCTCTTTTACCAATGGCTACAGTGCTAAAGAGTGCCACCTATAGACGGATAGGTGAGCGGCCCCACTCTGAGGGAAAGAATTAAGACCTGCTTGATGAGTAAGATCTCTCGCTTGAGCATTCATGATTATCAAGGTGATTATTTCAACCTCAACAGCACGGTAAAGAGTCAAGTTGGGAGTCAGACAAGATTCCGATTCAAATTCTCATTTTGCTTTTTATTACCTACATGATTTAAGCAAGGTAATTGCTAAACTAAACCTCTGTTTCTTCAGTGGTGAGATGGGACAATAATACCTATTGGGTTGTGCAGAGTATCTTCATAATAGATTCATAACATTTGCGTTGTACTTCACAGGTGATATGCTTTGTACTTTCCAGACTGATTATCTCATTTAACTTAATCTCTAAAGATTAGAGAGAGAATCCTTGCAAGTCCAACATCCAGCGTATTTGTATTCAGTTTTCAGAGTCATGGATCATGTTTGCCTATTTATGTGAAAGCTTGTCTGGGTAGTTCCTTCATTTTAAGTAAGCTCCCTGCAGGGTAATAGTCAAGAGCTTCCTCTCCAGACTTGCACTGCCTGGGCTTTGCCACTTAATTCACTCTGTGACTTTGAGCTGGTTACTTAATCTCTCTGTGTTTCAGTTGACTCACTTATAAATGGAGTACTAACTTCCTAGGATGGTGTGTGGATTAAATATTGTTACAGGGAAGGTGCTTAGAATAGTGCCTCAAACACGGTAAGCACTCAATAAATACTAATTCTGACTATGTATTCACAAAAATGGATTCTCAGAATAGGTTAGAAAGCAATGTATAAAAGGAATTCTGCACAGAGTTTTTTCACATGTCTGGTTAACCTAGTATATTCAGAATAGGACTTATTACAGAAAATCAGTTTATAAACCACTTTTCAGATGTATGCCTGGGTGGAAACAGCACTGGACAAGTTGTCAGGAGCCTGGATTGTAGCCCTGCACCTGCTGTTATGTAGATGTAGGATCTTGGGCAAGTCACTTAATCTTGCTGAGCCTCATTTTTTACCTAAAACAAGAGTGTTGATTACACATTCTCTCAGATCTCATTTGAAAAGCTCCAGCATTCTATTACTTCATCTTTTCTGCACAGTGGCATACATCTACCTAGAAGAGTTCAAGCTTGCTCCAGGTTTCCACCATGCTTTTAGCTCACTTTAACATGCCTAAGAAAGCAGAAAGCTTTCCTTCCAGTGAGTTTCCTCTAACATAAAGGAAGGAAGATGCCTAGGAGCTTGTTACCAAGGCAACCATATTTCCTTGCAATGGACACATTTTTAAAGGACCCTTTCCCCTTAAAGAAAAACAAATTTAGAATTTAGGTCCATTTGGTTAAAAGTATATATAATCCATTTAGATTTATGGACCACATAAAGATCTGGGAAGAAAAAACTGAGTCATGCTGACAATATATTTTTTTAACTGCCTTTCTGAGATCCTGTTTGCTTCAGCTATTGTTTTCTGTGGTTAAAGAAAATGTTAAAGTGCAAGAAATTAAGAAGCATTGGTGTGTAACTTTGCTCTTGTTCTAGAGGAGCGTTGCATATGATTAGTGAGAGGAAGAGAGGGAGAGGGAGAGAGAGAAAAGCAGTCACCCACCTACCCACCAGAAACCCCAATATTTTATTGCTCTTTCTCTCCCTCCCTCACCCCCCCCCACCTCAGGTTGGCTTTCCAAATATCACTATGTATTTATTTATTTTTATATCACCATGCCATTTAGAAAATGGTTACTATCCAGTAGACTTTATTCCTTCTTGGGGGAATGATTGGTTTGATTACCAAGCTATTGAAAAACCAGTAATTGGAATTAGAGGGCTCCTTTCCCATTGTTGTTTCAAACTTATCAAATTAAAGGGCTTTCATCTGTTTTGTCACTGTGCCTTCTTGACAGCCAGTCTGGTGTATGTTAGTAGAACTAGCTGGATGGATAATAATAGTAATGATAACTCTAACAATTATGATGGCGATAATAATAATAGAAAAAAAGTGTCACGCACAGTGGAGACCCTTGGCCAGCTTTCAAGAGCAGAACAGGATTCGTGTGTGGGAGGAAACAGTTCCCCAGGTGGTGGTCAGCCAGTAGGTTAGCAGTCAGAATTACTCCTTGGCACAAGTTAAAGTTTCAGTCCTTCTTTCCTTAGAACCACAAGCCCTCACTGCCTTTGTTTTCAGCAGTGCTCGGTAATCTGTGGTCAAGTGCAATGATTAGAATAATAAAAAACCACAAGTTCACGGTCATGTGTGCAAAGTATTTCTCAGGCTTATATAGTCCCTGGACACTTACATGCCTTTTAAAATCTTGCTTCTAGAAAGACCACAGGAAACTGCAAAGCTTTGCCAGAGCTTCGAATGTTCTGGCACAATGCAGCATAGCATAAGAATACTTCTGTCCTGGATTACAGTATCTAGGAAAGTTGTTTCAAACTCCCCAAAGGAGAAGAACTCTCCCAGATAGAGAGAAACTCAAAGGGAAGTCCACTCGACCATTAGCTACCTGTCGCTCTTAAAGAGACTGACAGATGCTTTAAAAAAAATGCCACACAGTTTCAAACCAAACCTCTCTCCTTTCCCCAAGCCAAGTAAGTTAGCATTTTTTTCCCTTTCAATGGGATCTTCAGCTCAGAGAGAGCAAGAAAATTGCAAAAGTTTTAACAAAAAGAGAATTGTAAATATAGAATAGATGCCCACTTTGTCTTTCTGTGTAAACTGCTTATGAAGCCAAGGTAGATTTTTTAAAATGGGTAAACAATTATGCAACCTGTTGTAATCTGGCACGTTTTGATATTTACTGAATTACATTTGCCCTTTCCATAATCTTAAATTAAGATTATGTACAAAACCAATAAATCCTGAAAGTTCAGACTGGTTAAGTCCATACCCTCTATGGAAAAAGTGTTGAGAAAGAGAACATAAAAGTGTATGTGCCTTGGCTAGAGAGAGTTGGACCTTTTTGTTTGATTATGCCACATTTTATAGCATGTAGATATAATAATTGTTATTTAGCTATGTTAGCCCTTTCTCAAAAACATCCATGTCTGGGGTTCTCAAGTGGACCCAAGTAATGGGATTGGAGAAGGGACAGGAAGAGGCTGCCTTAGTTTCCTGGGTTGAAAAAAGTTGGCCACTCTTTGCTTTCGCAATTTGCCGAGATTGCTTGGGTCAATTTCCATTCCTGGAATCCTGGATAAACGTTTTGGTTGGAAGTCGTTTCCCTACTTTATTTGTCACAGGGTCTGGAGCAGACACAGACCTCCCCACAATATTTCATGCCTGTGTGACCTATGCCTTGGATTACTGCAAAACATTCCCTTCCCATAGATGTCTAGGAAGCTTGCTTTGGCTGGTGCCAAAGAGATGGTGTCATTTCAGGGGCACAAACTAAAATAGCACATTGCACTAAAGTTATGCAGGCTGTCTTAGCCACCAGTCCACCCCCCCTGATTTATGGCCCCCAGTGACCTCAGGGTGACTTATTTAGATCAGGCCAAAGCCAAAAAGGGGCCCAGTATCACAAAGAAAATTTTGTGTGTGATGGGGGGCGGGTGGTACGCGGGCCTCTCACTGTTGTGGCCTCTCCCGTTGCGGAGCACAGGCTCCGGATGCGCAGGCTCCGGACGCGCAGGCTCAGCGGCCATGGCTCACGGGCCCAGCCGCTCCGCGGCATGTGGGATCTTCCCGGACCGGGGCACGAACCTGTGTCCCCTGCATCGGCAGGGGGACTCTCAACCACTGCGCCACCAGGGACGCCCGCAAAGAAAGCATTTTAAATACTTATTTAATATCTCTATAAGCAGCCAGTAGTCTTTTTAGGAATAGTATGAGATAGCCTTGAGTATATCTTCTACAGGACTTGAGTTGAAAACTACAAGTATATGCATACTCATTGTTTGTGTGTGGGGAAAAATAGTTTAAAAAAAAAGAAAAGAAATGTATAGTTGTTATGACCAAAGCAGTGGAATAAGTTGGGAGTATTGCCCTTGCTCTTTGATGGGAGTTACTTCACTTACTGAAGTCAACCTATTTATTAAAGAAATGTGATGTATCCCGTTACCTATACCTCACATGTTTTACTGTGCTTAGCAAGTGTAGGCTTATTCCACTTCTCATTTATTTTTGGATGGCTAAATTTTGTCTATTGATTGTTTACCAAACAGCTGTGATGTTTAATGAAAATGTTTGCAGTTCAGTTGGTTTCAGGAGAGATTTTAAAGAAGGGAAAGCTATTAGTTGAGTCAAGTTGAAATGACTGTTTCAAGTACCAGAAGAAGGACAGAGAGGAAGAAAAAAAAAATAGTGACTGGTCCTGTCAAGTAAAAATAGACAGAAGAAAATGAAACCACAATGCAGCGGCTGATGGGATATTGAACATTCATGTACTTCCTTGACAGTAAGTTCCAGGCTGGATTGGGGGCTGGTTTCTGGGGCGCCTGAAATGTGGATATGCCTGGCTGACTAGGAGGGTGATGATTCCATACCATGTGTACACTGCAGAGTGAAGAGATTTGTCAAGAATCTGAAGTGTTCGATCCTTGTTGATAGACAAACCAGGTCGTTTGAGCTGAAAAACCACTTCACTTTGTGCTGTGTAGACAGAGTGTATCTCATCACTCATCAAGAATTTCCCTTCAAGAAAAACGACAATTTACTTGATCACTTTTAGATATTTTTAAGAGAAAGATTTTGACATATATGCTGGGATAACAATCAAAATACAGGTATAATGGCCACCTTCACTCCAGAAGGCAAGTTAATGATAATTTATATTATCGTCATTCTTTCACGTGTGGACTTTCCATATCTTATGCTTTTTCATGCCTCAACTTGCTTAACAGAGGCTTCAAGCAGAAGACACTTGAAGATCAATGACGGATACAAGTAAAAAATTCTAGATGTTAAAATATAAAAGTGAGGAAAATGTGAACTTTTGGCAGGGTGAGGTGTGTATTTTCCCAACTGAGGGAGAGAGAAAACACTGTGTCAAGCTTTGTAAAGATTGTCATTAATAGATAACCTAGTAAACAGAGAAAAGATCTTGAGGGTATGTCATCTCTGCTGTATTAGGAGGTTTAACCCTAGGAAATAATTATTTCTAAATAAAATAAAGAGAACTAAAAACAAGTTGCTGCCTTCTGGAAAGTGACGAGGTTATGGTGCCATCTTTTCACTGCAAATCTTTCCTTCTTAGTCTTTGGATCACTGGGAGTTAAAAGTTTAAGTGTTTATACTGTACAGCTCAAACAGCAACAGGGGGACACCGGCTGGTCTCGTCTCCCTCTCGACGTCATTCTAAACTGCCCATGCAGTGTAAGAAGTGATGAGCCGAGAACCAGGAAGAAAATAACTTGACTTTCAGATCATAAATTGAGTCAACTGGTTGAGCAGTTGAAGATATTTTTTTTTCTGTCTATGAATTGGCATTCAGGAAACTCTGAGAGGGAGTAAATACGAAAACATGTTCTATGGTGGGATTTTCCTTCCTGTTTATAACAGCACAACGAACTGATAGAATGGCATTTGAAGAAAAGTGTGTAAAAGAATCAAGTATGCAGATAGGATTTGTAGAAGGCACTTTTAACCACTTTCAGATAAATTATATGACTGAAATATTACAAAAAACAATCTCTTCTCCTTCAACTTCTGGTTTATATGTTCAGGGTTGCCAAGGGTCTTTGAGGTGGGGCATGCCTCAGCCCGCTATTAATCTCCATTAGCATCTCTAAAGACTAAAAAATAAATTAGAATTTAGAGTCCCAATATAAAGCATGACAAAAAGCTTTTTCAGAAAACATTGCTATTTTGAATGATTTGAACTCTATAATCTGAGTAAAAAGTCATATGCTTACGCTGCAAACAGTTTCCAGTGGAGGACAGACCCCTTATCTGGCCATATTGCTGTACTAAGTACTTGGCATCCAAAAATTCTAGAGCCACCCATGTTTGTAAATCTTTGATTTTTTTTTTTACCATTCAGACTTCCAAACTGAGGGACGATAGCATAGCTGAAAGAGCAAAATATAGGGACTCAAAAGACCTAATTCAACTTACTAGTAGCTTGACTTTAGGCAAGTTACCTAACCCTTCAGAATCTTCACTTTCCTTCTTCCACTTGGAGATGATGATAATTATGGTGATGGTGATGATGCTGGGGTGGTGATGATGGTGATGTGATAAAGATGGTGGCGGTGGTGGTGGTCACCTCCCCCCCAAACTGCTTGAAGTTAAAGGAGATAATGTATGCGATAATGGAAAACCAGTAAGGACTTACTACATAAATGTCAGTGATTTTTTAATTGTGATTTTCTCAGCTGTCCCAGTCTCCCGAGTCTATACAATTCTCCTCTTCTACTCTTGGCCTGTGATTAACAAAGACACAAGCTGATGAGAGCACAGCTATTGAGACTGCTCACTTCAAATGCTTTCCTGGGAATATAGAGGTGCGTCTAGCTCATGAATTAACAGGCCTGGCTGCTAGCCGACCTCCACCATTTGACAAAGGCAGGACTCAGAATAACCCCTTCACTTGGCACAAAATAAATTTGTGATTTCTTACCTTTTTTTTTTTTTTTTTTGCTTCAATCAATCTGGTCTCCCTCTGAAAATCCTTTGAGTATTAAAGAGTGATACAAGCTATGGCAGTTTTCTTGTGGAGAGAGTCCCCTTTGCCTTGGTCAGGAACGCTGGAGGTGAAGAATCATATCTTTAACGGTATCTTTAACAATACACAGGCCCTTTCTCCTGGGTAAATATTTACTTGGGGTAAACACACCACAGTTACTGCCTCTGCATGCCGCTTTACAGAGTACTTTTTAAAACGTAATTTGATAAAGGCTGGGCTCTCTATATTTGTTAAACCATTTCTAATTTAAAGATAACACTTATTGAAACTTGAATTATACATATGTTAATGGCATTTTAGGACAGTAATTAAGATTTTAAACTAAAGCCTCTACAATGTTTCCTCTACTGGTGTTTTGCTTTGTTTTCACTTCCATTGCTTTTTTTTTTTTTTTTTGTGGTATGCGGGCCTTCCTCCGCTGTGGCCTCTCCCGTTGCGGAGCACAGGCTCCGGACGCGCAGGCCCAGCGGCCATGGCTCACGGGCCCAGCCGCTCCGCGGCACGTGGGATCCTCCCAGACCGGGGCGCGAACCCGGTTCCCCTGCATCGGCAGGCGGACGCGCAACCACTGCGCCACCAGGGAAGCCCTCCATTGCTTTTTAAAATATTTTCAGTGGTAAAACCTCCTGGAGAAATCATGGTAATCTGTTTATGTATATTTGTGTGTAAATATATTAATGTGCACACGTGTTTACAGGAGGACAAACATTAGTTCAGTTGTTTAATAATAATACTTCATGGGACAGACAGCAAGTTAATGGGATCTACCGGCCGTGAACAAATCACCAAATCTTTATTGAGCATCACTCAATAAAAGTTAGGACTAGGGCACATAACTGGTCAGGCTGGAAATGGTCCCAGCTGTAGGAGGGGAGACTGGGGAGGGTCAACCCAGGTTCCTCGCCACTCCTGGAAGGACAACTGCTGCTGGGTCAGAAGCATCCTCTTCTGTATGAGAAAAGACGACACATCTTGTCATTTACACCACGGACTAGAGTGCAGAGGACAGAAAACAGCCCTGCGTGTCTTCCTAACATTAATGATACACCCAAAAGACAGATGTTTGTGCCTTTATAAGCTACCAGGCAATATTGAAAACTGCACATAGTGAGTCAGTAGCTCATTACCCACCTCTTGGCCTGGGCAGGAGATGGCAAACCTGCAGGCCAGACCCAGCCCACTGCCTGTTTCTGTACCGCCTGCCGTAAATGCTTTTTTACAAAAAGACGGACATTTGCAATCGATTTGGTGATAGGGAACATTGACCTTGAACTTCAATTAAGCAAGATGTTGTCCCAAAGGAAAAGAATTCCATTCTTCTCCTTAGTAGACTGGTGTTATAAAAAAAAAAAAAAAAAAAAGCTCAATTATTATTATATTTTGAATTTTGTCCATAAAAAATGTGACAGTTTGTTTTCTCTCGTTATATGTAAGTATACAATTTCCTCATTTTTTTACCTCTTGGCCCCAAAGCCTAAAATATTTACTATCTGACTCTTTACAGAAGAAGCCTGCTGACCCCTGGTTTAGGTCATCACGTTCCATCATTTTGCCTCTTAAGGTCATTGAGAGTTTCTTAACCATCTCTCCCACTAGCTCTTCCCCTTTTCATGTCTGGTGAGAGGGTCCTATCATTTTAAAATCCCCATTTAAGAGAAGATTTATCCCCTCTTATTTTTATATAAATATTATTTTTAAGAGAACACATGTCCCCATATTACATTGCTCTGTAACACCAACTGGTAGGATGATGAAAAATTAACAGTCCAAGACAAAACCAAAGACAGAATGCACTGGGTGGGGGAGGGCAGAGAAGGCAGCATGATGGAAGGGGAGACACACAGGAGGACTAAGGCCCGGTTCTCCCAGCCCACCGATAAATGAGGTGACACACAGGAGGTGTCCAGGGTCCTTCCCACTTACTCCTCTGCATGACTTCAAGGCACTCTCCTCCTCATTTGACTCCTTGGGTTCTTTGTCCCCGAGGTCTGAAACCCTTGGACCTCCTTGCAAGAGATGCCTGATGCACGAACAAGACTCAAGGCCGTCTTCTTGGCTTTTCCACACACACACCACTCCAAGTCTCCCAATTCATCAAAAAGTGATAGTGCCAACCTTGGGGGCATCTTTCAAAGACACCACAAGTTGGAAATATGTCCCCTTTACATTAGGAGATTACAAGGGATTAGCAGAGCTTTGATCATCCCCAAAACAGTGCTGGCTCTTGCCCACTGCCCTCTGTCTGTAGGGCAGACCCGCGGATGTCCACTCAGCCTGCATGTTAATTGAAGGACAAGGAAGCCGTTTCAAAACAGGCACGAAGGAAAGAGGGAAAAGCACCACCACACACACCCTCGCTCGTTCGGTGGGGGCCACTCGCCTCCTGGTTGCTAAGCATTGGAAGGAGCTGGAATGTTTAGCACTATTAGGCATCTCTGAGCAGTTCTAACTTGCTGGAGGGGAAACATATCTTACTATAAAAAGAGTTCAGGAGCCATTGTACACTGTCGGTGAGACTATAAAATGGTGCAGCCACTATGGAAAACAGGTGCAGTTCCCCAAAAACTTAAAAGTTAAAATTAATTCTTTAACATATGATCTAGCAATCCCACTTCTGGGCATATACACAGAAGAACTGAAAACAAGGTCTTGAAGAGATATTTGTACATATGTTCACGGCAGCATTATTCACAGTAGTCGAAAGGTAGAAACAACACAAGTGTCCATCAGCAGATGAATGGGTCAACAAAATATGGTCTATACATGCAATGGAATATTATTCAGCCTTAAAAAGGAAGGAAATTCGGACACATGGTATAACATGGATGAACCCTGAGGACATTAAGCTAGGTGAAATAAGCCAGACACATCACTGTATGATTTCATGTATCTGAGGTGTGTAGAGAGTGAAATTCATGGAGACAGAAAATGTCAGGGTGACTGCCAGGCGGTAGGCAGAGGGGGAAATGGGGAGTTGTTTAATGGGTCTAGCTTCAGTTTTCAGTGTTACAAGATGAAAAGTGTCCTGGAGATTGGTTGCATAACAGTGTGAATGTACTTAATGCTACTAAACTGTAGACTTAAAAATGATTAAGGTGGTAAATCTTACATGTATTATATCTACATACATATATAACATATATATATTTCCACATTTAAAAAAAAAGAGTTAGGAATGGGTACACCAAAAAAACAAAACAAAACAAAACAGGAAAGAACCAGGCAGTTCCTGAAAGTCTGCAAAAAGGTTGCTTTTTCTTGAGCCATGTAAACTTAACAACAGGGAACTGAATACCCAGGTGAGATAGAAATGGTCCCAGGGAGCTGATTCTGCCCAGGCCTGGGCATATCTGACACAGTCTTAGAAAGACTGTTTTCTCCATAGCAGGATGTGTAAGAATGAGGTCTGGGAATTTTTTCTACCAGGGTCTGCCTAGCTGGGAATCAGTTTTAGAATCTCTGCATAAATATTTTGGGATTAGCACTTACCGAGGCTTCTCTAGAAAGGAGTAGCATAGTTAGCAGATGCAGCCCCTCAGGAGCTTATGAACTATATAGGGATAGAAGATGTATTTTTTTCATTCATTAAAGACTATCTGTTGATAGTCTACCATGTGCTGGATTCAGTTCTACTCGGCTCCAGAGGCTTGAAGGGACCGCAGGGCCGACTTGGATATCAGGAGGAGAATGTTCCAGGGAGAGTCGGGAGGCCAGTGTGGCTGCAGCACAATGCGAGCCCGGCCAAGAGCAGTAGAAGCTGCAATCCTAGAGGTTTCTGTTAGGAGGGAGGGGGTCCAGCCCTTACAGGCCTTACAGGCCATTGTAAGCGTTTGGGGTTTGCTCTGTGGGAGATGGGGAGCCATTGGTGAATGCTGAGCACAGTCACAATCTGATTTGCCTTTCAAAAGGATCATTCTGACGACTGTCTGGAAAATTAAAATGGGGGCACAAAGGGCAAAAGCAGGGAAGCCAGTTAGAAGAGGATGGGAGCCATCCAGGAGAGAATTGGTGGGGAACTTAGCAGGCCCGATACCGACTGAATTCTGGAGGTAAGGAGGGAAATGTTACCAAGGATGTCTCCAAGACTCTGGCCCAAGCATCTGGAAGGATGATGCTGCTCTTTACTGAGATGAGGAAGGCTGCTGGAGACGCAGGCTTGCAGTGGGGTAGTACGGCCACGATGGGGAAGCAGGAGTCCACTTTGGGATAGTTTAGGTATGAATAGTGGATGACTTCATGAAGTCCCACTCCAAGTACCCAGAATAGTGGGCACTAGGAAATATCTGTTGCAATGTTGATGATAAAGCAGCATATGCATAAATGAGAATTATTCATAGATTTATCTCTAGCTTATGGGGATTGGGCTGTATAACCTATACGGGCTGTTCCATAAAACCAGGAGTTGGAGAATGCAATACAAACTGTGCATAAACACTTAAAGGAAATTAAAGGAAAAATCAGGGGAAGGGGTGGATCATCTGGGCAGGCTTCTTTTTTTAAAAAATTTATTTATTTTATTTATATTTATTTTTGGCTGTGTTGGGTCTTCGTTGCTGTGTGCGGGCTCTCTCTAGTTGCGGCGAGCGGGGGCTACTCTTTGTTGCGGTGCGCAGGCTTCTCGGTGCGGTGGAGCACGGCTTCAGCAGTTGTGGCTCACAGGCTCTAGAGCACAGGCTTAGTAGTTGTGGCGCACGGGCTTAGTTGCTCCGCGGCATGTGGGATCTTCCCGGACCAGGGCTCAAACCGTGTCCCCTGCATTGGCAGGCGGATTCCTAACCACTGCGCCACCAGGGAAGCCCTGGGCAGCCTTCTTGAAGGTGAATATTTGAAGGAGAGTGCTTAACATCCTTGGGAGCACTGTTCTGATATATAGAATAATCGTGGAAATGCATCCATGAACTTTCCATCTCCATGTGGCCTCACTGCTTTTGGTGCTATGCTCACCACGTTAAAATGCTTGCATCTCAGGCAGGAATAAAGAAGTAGACATAGAGAATGGACTTGATGACATGGGGTGGGAGGGCAAAGCTGGGGCGAAGTGATAGTAACATCAGTATATATATACACTACCGAATGTAAAATAGTTGGCTGGTGGGAAGCAGCTGCATAGCACAGGGAGATCAGCTCGGTGCTTTGTGAGGACCTAGGGGGTGGGATAGGGAGGGTGGGAGGGAGGCTCAAGAGGGAGGGGATATGGGGATATATGTATGCACATGGCTGATTCACTTTGTTGTGCAACAGAAACTAACACGGGATTGTGAAGCAATTATATTCCAATAAAGTTCTATTAAAACAAAAATGCTTGCATCTCTTGCCCTTTTGCTCCAAGGCTGTACATCCATAGCATCTCAGCCGAAAGAGACCTCTTTAGAGGTTTTTATTCTTATTCTCCTAATAGAAGGCAGGCAAGGGGTCAATCCCATTGCTAAACTCACTGCCTTTTTTCCCTTCCCCAAGGAGATTTATCAGCCTCCCTCAGTCACGTATCCATTTAACAGTCAAGAGCTAGCAATCAGCACATTTGCTTGTATTTTAACTCAAATCCCATGAACTATGTCTTCAGTCACCTTACTTAACTCTAATCCTAGGGGATAATTGTTCTTCCTCCTGTAAGATAGTCTTTCGTATCCTCAAAAACCATTAAAAGAACATATTAACACGCCAGTAATTCTCCAGACCTTACAACAGCCAGTCAAATATTTGTATTCCGCCAGGCACTTGAGTTGAATAGTATATCTATGCCAACAAGAGGGCAAGTGTATCCTGAGTGTCGAAGAGGCCCAAATGTCTGTGAATTAGGATCTGAAATGCAGGGCCACACACCCCACAGCTGTTGAACTTGAATTCCTCTTTGACTGCGGCACCCGGGGCCGAGAGGCACTTCTCAGAGAGGCCTGTGTGCGTTCGTTCTTCTAAAACCTGCCCTTGCCCAGTGCTTACATCCTCATTCTGACCCGGCTGCCGTCTTGGGCGCAGAGAACAAACGAGAGCAGGTGTTCAGATTTATCTTCCTCAAGCAGCCCCTTGAGGCTCGTTGAGGACGGGTCATTGAAGGAAGAGGCTGACATGTAGCCTTCCAGCCCACAACTCTCGTGCCTGCCAGCAGACAGCTGTTCCAGATGCTTCCTGCTACCGCTCATGAAAACATAATTGCGATTCAATGAAAGATATTTAATAGGGGATTGCTTGGAGCAGCCCTTACCTTGGAGATCGGCTGAAACCAAAGCACTTGGATCTGTTGCCATCCCTGTGAAATTTTCACCTCCCAGCAGCCTTAGTGCGAATGACCTATTTCAAATGTGACAGCTGATTACACTTGGGTGGCGTGAATAATTTAATAGGTGTGAGAGCTCTGTCAATGCTGTGATATCACAGCAGCCTTGCCTGCCTGGCTAATTATGGAGGGTAACAGCGCCCTGTCCTGTTGTCACGGCTCCTATCCGAAGCTGCCAGGGACGTGGATTGTGTGTGTGAGCAGAGAACGAAAGAGGGGAAGTGGGGCCCGGTCTCGTCCCTGCTACCAAAGAAGGCTTTGTGGGTTGAGCAAGCTGCAGGAGTCAGATTTCCACTTTCACCTCTGCAAAGTGAAACTGTGCGGGGCCCACGGGGATGGAGCTTTGTATCCAGTATCCCGATTGTGCATAAAATGTATGTTAGTAGGGGGAGGCACCGGACGCTGAAGCTAGCAGGGATAGCTAATGGTTTCCAGGCCTCACAGAGGCGGCCCTGGCCTTTGAAACATGCAGCTGAACTCAAGGCCCAGGAGCAGGAATATGAAAGCAGCTGTAGAGAAGAGCAAACAGCCAGGAGGAACCTCTGTCATGGCTTCAGAATCTTTCCCTTGTGTTCTAAGGTACCTTGATACTCCCTCCAGCTCTCTCTAACTTTGCTTGAATGGTAGTGACAGCCGTTTAACCTCAGAGACCTGTTTCCGACGTGAATTGGACTCCAGAATAATGTCCATGAAGATGGTGAGGATTAACAACCAGTGACAAAGTTTTAAGTAAAATGGCTTCTGGGCCCGTAATTCCTCCTAAAGTTAATGATCTCAATTTCGTAAGTTAGGGAGGGACCAAACTTTGAAAAGATTTGTGCATCTGTTGGGAGGCAGTAAGGAGGAAAGGAATTGAACAAGATTAACAACAGATCTTGCCTAAAATTGAAAGAGAAATGAAAATAATTAAAGGAGTTACTTTAGAAATATTTAAAAAATATGAATGACTGGATAAAAACAGATTTAATTTTTTTTTTTCAGTAATCAGTACACTATTGTTAATGTGTATCAGTCAGGGCAATGTCAGGAAACTGATAGCTCCCATTAGAATAATTCCAAGAAGGTTTATTTACAAAGAGATGACTTACATACAGAGGTGTGGGTGGATTGTGGGGGAGCCAGAGGGCAGAGAGAGGCCAACATCACCTGGCTCCAAAGGATGGGAGAGGAAGAGGTTGCTAGAATCTGCAAGGAGAGAGAGATGTGTAGAGAGGGCTGCCTTGAGGGGGTGCGGGGGAGAGCAGTTGTCTTTTATGAAGGGGCACAGCCAGCCCAATGTGACCTCAGAGGGAGGAGCCAGGTAATTAATATCCTCACCTCACTCCTTTACCTTTTTCCGACCTCCTGTTGGGGATCCCCACTGGCCAAACCCTACTGGACATCACAGGGTAGTCGTTGATGTGGTCCCTACCTGGGGACCCCCAGGGCGGGAAGCAGGAGAGAGAAAGGTGGAGAATGGACAGGAAGGGGCCACGTGGGACAGCCTGCAAGCCAGGGACTGCAGGGGGCCCGGGGACACAATATAAATAAATCACCCTGGAGAACCTTACAGGCAAATCTCTTCTTTTATGTTTCCCCTAATAATGAGAGAAAAGGGAAGGGAGTCATTATGAAGGAAAAGTCCATTTTAGAACCTTAAAAAGAGTCTACATGTCAAGTACCTAGCACTGTGTTTACACGTGCATAGTGATAGCTTCCAGTCACTTCTACATTCATTCTGCATTATTTTATACTTCTTTTAATATCTTTGTGCAATAATATTTGTTAAATTAGATTTATACTATTTACCTTCGGCCTTACTGGGTTAAGAGCTATAGGAATTTATAAAGTTAATATTCTACCAGAATGTTTGTCAGTCTAGAGCAGAGGTTCTCAAAATATAGTCTGAGAAGCCATCAAGTTTCCCAAGACTCTTTCAGGGGGCCCCCAAGGTCCTCAACAATTTTTAAAAATATAAGAGGGTTTAATCTAGATTATGTTATATATATAAATGTGGGTTTTTTAAAAATTGAAGTACAGTTGATATACAATATTATATAAGTTACAGGTGTACAATATAATGGTTCACAATTTTTTAAGGTTATATTCCATTTATAGTTATTAAAAATATTTGCTATATTCCCCATATTATATCCTTGTAGCTTATTTTATACCTAATAGTTTGTACCTTTTAACCCCCTTTCCCTATAATGGCCGTCCCCTTACCCTCCCCACTGGTAACCACTAGTTTGTTCTCTATATTTGTGAGTCTGCTTCTTTTTGTTATATTCACTAGTTTGTTGTGTTTTTTTTAGATTCCACATATAAGTGATATCATGCAGTATTTGTCTTTCTCTGTCTGATGTATTTCACTTAGCATAATGCCCTCCAAGTACAAATACACATAAACATATGTATATATATATATATATATATATATATATATATGTTATATAAAATGGCTAGTCTAGATTATGTTATTGTGTAATGGGTCTTGAGACCAAAAAATTGGGAAGTGATATTTATAGACTGTATTATTGCAGAAAATGAGCTCTACATGTAATATAATAATAATGTGTGAGAAATCCAATCTCAGGTTGCTGGACAGAAGGGGATTGTTTGCTACATGTAAGACATGTTTTATTTCCTGTCAGCCTTGAACATTTTGCTGACTATCTTCCACCCATGCAACTTCCAGGTCACTTGGTGCAGAAGCTAGAAGTGGGGGTGAAGGCAGGGTTTAGGATTGGGATCATTTGCCTTAATGCATAGGCCTGATTTCAGCCCCCCTGGGACATCCACTCCTGGGACATACTAAAATGCTAAGGGTGTTGGCCCAACTAGTTTCCCATTGTGCAAGCAGATGCGTGTGACAAGGGTAAGAAAACAACAGCTTGAGATGTTCACTGCCTTGAGGACCTTATCATCAGTACCAGACATGGGGACAGGAAAATGGGGTTTTGCTCTCACCAGTTCAGAAAGCAGCGAGCAAGACCCAGCTGTCATTTGTCAGGTGGAAACATACTTCTCTAGGTACAGCTCTGATGTCAATAAATACAGGCTTGTTATGCACTTTTTCCAAGAGAAAAGGTGACAGGAAGCAGCAGGGGCACTGTATGCTCTCATTCCTAACGTAGTCAATATTCACTGACAATTCTCTAGGCTGATTAATATAGAGGTTACAATCCTGTAAGTGGTACTAAGCAGAGTTCCTGACATCAATGAATTTATAAACTGATGAGGAGATGTGTACCAAATATTTATGACAGAAGGAAGGTGTGTGATAGGGTCTTATGCAGGGGACACACAAGGGACTTGCAGGAGGATGCAGGTAGGGTTTAGAGGGCCAAGAAGGCATTGGGAAGGAGGTAGTGTTTGAACAGGGCTTTATAGGCTAGACAGGGTTTTCAGAGACGAACATCAGAGGTAAAAGAAAAAGTGATGGGCAACTCTCAGCGGAAAATTTCCAGGCAGTGGAAATAGCCCGAGCAAAAAGGTAGAAGTAGGAAGTATCATAGGCAGAAGGAATATATAGGGATATAAATGGATAGAGGTCCCTAGATATAACCAAATCTCCGGGACCTTCTGATCAGAGCATCTACTTCATTGCACAATGGCAGTGGGTCTTCAGACATGTTCTGAATTCCGCATTAAATATCTGATGCTCTAAATGAGGAAACTAAATTGGCTGCACTTTGGATGCTCTTCTGCTTTCTTCTAATGAATTATGCATTTACTAGGATTGATTGGTGGTGCAAAGAACAATCAGCCTGGCATTGCCAATTCTGTTTTCTAAATAAAAACTGGCTTTAAAAATGCCCATGAGAGGGCTTCCCTGGTGGCGCAGTGGTTGGGGGCCCGCCTGCCGATTCAGGGGACACGGGTTCGTGCCCCGGTCCGGGAGGATCCCACATGCCGTGGAGCCTGCGCGTCCGGAGCCTGCGCTCCGCGACGGGAGAGGCCACAACAGTGAGAGGCCCGCGTAACGCAAAAAAAAAAAAAAATGCCCAGGAGAGAAAAACAGGATAAAATTCAGTTTTTAGAAGAGACCATTTTCAGTGCTGCTGAAGTTCAAACACCCTGTTTTATGGCACCAAAAATAATGACAGTTCCCATAGCACCCATAGTACTTCCTCTTTCATAACACCCACCTCAGTTATTTACCGCTGTCCTCAACACCAGGCTCCCCGAGATGGGTTCCATGACTTTCCTATTTACCTCTGTGGCTCCTTCCCTTAGCAGAGTGCCTGGCACCTGAGTTGAAATAATAGCTTGTTGAAATAATAGCTATCATTTGTACCTAGGGATTTTAAAATTAAAATTGACACATGGGTGGGACAGGGGGAGGGGAACTTGTGTTAAGCTGTTACTCCTTTGGAGGGAATCTTTCTTTCCATTGGTGTTAAAGAGTGACAAACTCTCACACTAGCAGAGTTTTCTATAACATCCCCACCCCAGTGCCTAACAAGCTCTGACCTTCACTGTTTCCCTGGATGAGGTTTAAGGGCTTTACCAGGGAATCTCTGAATGCTTTGGTCAGTGAAGTTTTTGAGGTAGATGAATTAGAGAACCTTCACCAGAAATCCAATCAGCCAGAAACTTGATCTTGGACTTCCAGCTTCCAGAACTGTGAGAAAATACACTTCTGTTGTTTAAGCCCCCCAGTCCGTGGTATTTTGTTATGGCACCCCTAGCAGACTAATACAGTGGGGAAATGGAAAGTCTGCTTCTCTCCAGGGGAGGTGTTAGACCCTGCTCCCACCCCCCCAGATTTTTCCTAGGTAGCCTATTAGCTCTGATGCTAATCTGCAGTAGCTCTTATTTCTCCCAAGACTTTTCCTGCATATCTGTGCTTCTTTCCAGGCCTCTATCTCTAGAATGAGGTAAATGGAGAAATGTTTGGAACCATCTGACTCTACACAAATAGCTGTAATACAAGGTGGCAGGTGCCCAGCATCTCAGGAGATGTTAAGAGCTAAGATGTTATGAAAGTTCTGAAGTGAGAGGGCAGGGAATGGGGCAAGAGATCTGGGAAAAACAGATGCAAACTAGAGTACTGAAACTGGATCTTGATGCATAGATGTGGCTATTAGGAAATGGGTGAAGGCTACAAGGATGGAGATAGGCTGGGGGAGGGGGTGTTGACAAGGTAAAAAAAGATCGAGGTAGGAGTACAGGTGTGCTCCAGAATGGCAGAGTTATTCATTTTCCATTCAGTAAGTAGTTATTGAGCTCTTGTTCTCTGTGGGGATATGGTATATAAGACAGAAAGAGTCTCTACCCTTACGATCTCACAGTCCAGTGAAAAAGAGACAAAGAACAACTAAAAAGGTAAAGAAAACCATTACAATTTACAATTGGTGCTATAAAAGGCACAGGGCATTCAAAAAGAATAACTGAGGGGAAGGATATACTTAAGGATGTGGGTGGTCAGGGAAGAACTCTCTTAGAAGTGACTTGGCATGTTTAAGGAACTGAAAGAAGGCCCTTGTGACCTGAGTCAGTAACCTGAGCTTAGTAAGAGGGAAGCCAGAGGCATGAGTGAGGCTGGAAGGACTAGAAGGGATTGGCTCACCAGGGTCTTGTAAGCATTGGCGTGGAATTTGGGTATTATTCTATAATAAATGGGGAATGAAGGCAGGGTTTTAAGCAGGAGAGTGACCACAACATAATTTTTATTTTTAAAGATTACTCTTTCTCTATTAGTTATCTATTGCTACATAACAAATTGTCACAAATTCAGCTGTTTAAAACAACACATGCTTATCATTTCACAGTTTCTGTGGGTCAGGAGTCCAGGCACAGCTTAGCTTCAGGCTGCAATCAATGTGTCATCCAGGGCTGGGGTCTCATCTGAAGGTTGGACTGAGGACAGATCCACTTTCAAGCTAACATGATGATGGCGAGATTCAGTTTCTGTGGGCTACTGAACAGAGGACCTCAGTTCCTTGTCACATGAGCTTCTCCAACATGGCAGCTTGCTTTATCGAAGCCAACAAGGGACAGATTCAGCTAGCAAGATAGAAGTCAAAACCTTTTATTATCTAATCATGAAAGTGACATCTCAGCCCATTTGCCATATTCTATTGGTTAGAATTAAGTCACTAGACTCACGCTCATGGGGAAGGGATTACACAAGGGTGTGAATACTAGGGGGTGGGAATCATTGAGCACCATCTTAAAGTTGGCCCGCCACAGTGGAGAATGGATTCTAGGGAAGGGCAAACGGAGGCAAGGAGATAAGCGATACAGTCTAGAGATGAAGGATCTCAGAGAAGGGTGATGGCAGTACAGCTGGAGAGAGTAACCAAGAATGAGAAGTGTCTTGGAGACAAAAGCGACAGGTTTTGTTGATGAATTGCATGTGGGAGGTAAAGGAAAAAGAGGCATCAGTAACGACTTCTAGATTTCTGGCCCTCTAGCAGCTGGTTGGATATTGGTGCTATTTATTTATTTTTTTAAACTAAGGTGGTTAAGTATACGGGAGGACCAGGTTTGGTTTTTGGGGAGGAGAATCAAGAATTGGCCAGCAAGAAATTAACAGGAATTTTAGGTAGGTACTCAGATATCTGACCTTAGAGGAGAGTTCTGAGTTGGATTGTAAATCTGGGAATCTTTAGCACATGAACATGACTTAAAGCCCTGAACTGAATGAGTAGATGAGGCCCCACTGTGGGGCCTTGAATACCCCTCTAAGCTGTTTATGTGCAGATCATTCCTAGAACCCCATTTAGTGCCTCAATCTACCTTTAGAACTGCGTCTCTTTCACTTGCCCTAATTCTAACTATCTTTTAAGAAGAGTATCCCGGTTCCATCCTCTCTCTCCTGCTGGTTTTGCTTACTTAGCAGGAGGAGGGGGGCGGGGGATGAGTGTATCATTTGACTTAATCCTACTTGGCCTTGTGGTCTATTTCACCATTGTCTTAAACAATGTCATTCAGCTCCCATTCTTAATCTCATTATGGCCATTTAGGTTGTAAACTTTTTGAGGGGTGGGGGTGGGGGGAGCGTTCTTTCTTTTATCCCCCCATCCCTTTCTCAGTTCTCCACAAGTACTTATTGTATGAATGAATGTTTCAATAGCAGTTTTATTTATGGCCATTTTAATAGCTACCAGGAGGCCAAGGGGTGCTATGGGAGTTGTGCAACTGTTTGGACCTTTGTGACTCTCAGATTTATTGATGCTGAAAAGGACTGGGGGAGTCACCAGATAGGTAAAAGGAAGTGAGAAGGGAGATAGAGGAAGGAAATACCCACAAAACCTGGGCTCAGCTGTCAAGTATCAACAGGGATACAACAGAGATGAACCCAGGTCCAGAATGAAGAGAAGAACAAGGATCTATGACAGACAGGATAGTGGGGCCACTGCCACCCATGTTTGCAGGTGCCAAAACCCAGCTTTTGCACATGTATCTAAAGTTGATTCAATTGTGTCACCCTGGACAACTCACATTAACTCCCTTGAATCTTGGTTTTCCCATCCATGAAATGGGAGCGATAATACCTACTGCAGACTTATAGTCAGGAATAAATGATACAGTGTTTCTAAAGTATCTGCTCCAGAATCTAGGGTATAAGAAGTAGCCAATGGAAAAACAAAACAAAACAAAACAAAACGGTACTGATGAACCTAGTGGCAGAGCAGGAATAAAGACGTAGACGTAGAAAACGGACTTGAGGACACGGGGTGGGGGGGAAGCTGAGACGAAGTGAGAGAGTGGCATGGACATATATATCCTACCAAATGTAAAATGGATGGCTAGTGGGAAGCTACTGTGTAGCACAGGGAGATCAGCTCTGTGCTTTGTGTCCACCTAGAGGGGTGGGTTAGGGAGGGTGGGAGGGAGGGAGACGCAAGAGGGAAGAGATATGGGGATATATGTATACGTATAGCTGATTCACTTTGAGTACAGCAGAAAGTAAGGCAACAATGTAAAGCAATTATACCCCAATAAAGATTTTTTTAAAAAGGAAAGAAGAATAGCCAATGAACTGTAGTGTTCAGCATCATAAGGGTTATGTCAAGTCAACCAAACTCACTAGGGACACATATATTGACCAGAGTACCAATATTGAACACATACGAGGAATTAGTTGCCAGGAAGACTGGAATGTTCGTATCATGTGCTCAACACGTTTTCTCTTCTGAAGGAAAGTGTATGTGGGAAGAATGAGTGCTGTCAGGAACTATTTAGTAAGTTGGAAGAGGACAGAGGGAGGTGGGTGTCTGGAAAAATCCAGCTGTCATGAAGCGTTCAGCCTGTCAAGGCACTCACTGCTCAGGCTGCCCTTCATGGTCGAAGGCAGAGACACAGTGACCAGAGCTTGCTTTGGGGTGCCCTTCCTAGGCATCAAGCGCACTCTGCTCCTACCGTTGTATCATTGGTCGGTTATGACGTCATTGATTAGGCTGTGATTTGGGTGGCTTAGAGTCCAGGCCTGAGGATGCAGTCTCCTTGTCACAACTGGATAAGGACACAGTGTCCTCAAACGTTCCCTTTTGGTTCATATCTATGCTCATCGACTCTTACTCCCTTACAAGGTGACTGAATTTCAAGCTGGGGAGGGCGGATGCACCTTGCAGTACTGTTCTATTTAACATATTCTACGTACACAATTTATTCAGAATGGTGGCTTTACAGATAAGGAAACTGAGGTATAAGGGATTCCCTATTTAAGGACGGAGGCAGAGACCTTGTCTCTGGGTCTTTGTAGACTCCCTGTCTTGGACAATTTCCACTCCAAAGACTCTTTCTATGGAATGTCTTTGTCTGTCATATCCACACTTTCCTAAAGGGAACCTTTATATATAGTTCAAATCCACCAAAACAAAATTAAAAGAAAAAAACCCACAACTCTGTTTCTCCCCATTGTTATGAGATCTCTCTGCTCAAACAGGCCCTAGAGGAGAGCCCATACAAAGCAAACGTCATGCCGTGGGCAACCAACTTCACCCGCCACACACACACACACACACACCCGCCCCCCCACACACACACACCCCACACACACACCACCACCACCAGAGTCGCCCCAGCGCATTGTTTCAATACACAGCCTCTCTTTGAAGTACCAAAAGGTTAGCTGAAAAGGCCTTTCATGGCCTCGGCTGTTCTCCCCTGCCCTCTCCCTCCGATGCACTCGGTCTCCTGCGCGAATTCCAAGGATAACTCCAAAGCGGTGACACCAGCTAGTGCCAAGGAGCTCGGCGTGGCGGCGATCCGCTGGACGCAGACAGCAAAGCTCACCCTTCGGAGTTGGGCTGAAGTAACTGTCAAGCATCTGGCTCCCCCGCCCCCTCCCCGCCCGGGTGACGCCGCAGGCCCCTCGGCCGAGCCCCGCCCCCGCGCGCTCCGCGCTCCCCGCCCCCCGCGCGGCCGCCGCGCTCGCTCCACGCGCTGCCGACCCCGCAACTTCAATCCGCGCCGCAGCTGCCGGGAGCCGACGTGGGAGGGCCGCCGGCGCCGGGGCCTGGACGCGGGGACCCGACTGCTTCCCGCGACCCTTTGTCCCTTCACCCGAGTGAGCGCGCTCAGGGTAGCTGCAAAGCCGGAGGTGCGGGCGGCCCGGGGCATTGCATTGGCACGGAGGCTGTTATTCTAAGCCGGAGACCTCAAGTGTCCTCCTGTCATGACAAGGAGCCTTCGTCTTTAGGTATGAGCACCTTTTTATTTGTTCTTTTTTGCTTGATTTTGCTGACAACCCGAGTGAGGTCTGTGTGGCGAGGGTGTCCTCGGCTTGCATGAGTGTTGCCTGTTAAGGAGCCGTTGGGACTGGGGCGTCCTCGGCTTCCTCCGCCTGGGAGGGTTCGGGTCTCTGATGCCCACAGGGTAGAGACGCGAAGTTGCCGAGCGGTGCAGGGCACAAGCACTTTTGCAGTCAGAACCGAGGGATGCCCAGGAGAGTGGAGGGACCGGCCCAGAAGATGGTAAGGGGCCCCCGGCAGTGCCCGGCGGCTGGAGCATTTCTGGGGCTAGGACACGCGTGGCCGGACGTTAGGTGCCCTGTGGTGGGCGGGGGGAGGGGGGTGAGAGCGCCCCGGGATGCGGGTCCTGAGCTGCCGGCTGCCACCGAACGACTTCCGGCACTCTCAGCGCCCACGGGGGGGTCCAGCTCAGGGCTGAGATCGCAGTCTCTGGGGTCCCAACTTGCCCCCAGGCTGCCCGGATTCAGCTTGGCAACGAACCAGCCTCATCCCCGCGTGTCTGAATTACCAATTGGCAATGTGGGGTGACGGGGGGCGGGGGGCGGAGAGATTGGGAGGAGGGGCAAGAAGGAGAAATTTGTTGCATTGATGCCAACCAGTGTCTGGAAAAACGGGGGGGGGGAGTGGGAGTGGGGTGGATGATGATGCACCTGAGGACCGGAGCACCCCTGCAAGTTTCTGTGGCTTGGGAGATGGTCTAGAGAAGAGAAGCATCTGCAACTATGTTCCTGCGAGACTGTAACCTCCTATCCCCCTCCCCCAGGGTAGTGGGGAGCGGATAGAGAACCTCATGTTAGAAGGGAGTAGATGCTGCTGGAAAGTAGACAAGCGGAAGCCATCCAGATGTTAAGGTGGCAGAAGCGCTGTGCCAGTCCCTCGTGCGAAGGGACAGCTCCCGCAGGAGCAAGAGAGCAAGTGGCAAAGCAAGATAACCGGGCGGATTTTGTTGGGGTGAGGGGCGGGGGTGGTGCACAGGGGATGTTGGCAGCGTGGAAGGTTCTTATCCTGAAGATACCAACGTGTTGCTCGAGTGACGGAGAGGAAACGTTTAAGCTTTTGGTCCGGGGGAAACAACCATGATTGTCTTGGAAAACATGCTGGGTCCGTCTTTCCTCCCTGCTCCCCACTTCCTCCACGCTCACAGCCATGCAGTTGGTTGAAGTTCTAGGACTGGGACTAATCGTCGCCCCCATTCCCAAAGAGATTGTACTTGGTGCTCTGTATGGGACTGGGCGTCTTTTGTGAGCATTTGCCCCTTTGTTATCTGACACGTGATCACTTCTTCGTTTTTGTTTTCTATCAGGGTTATCTGGCTCTGAGAATGTTCCTCTCCTCCTACCCACCCCCACCCCAGATATTCCTATTCACCTATTTCCCCTCTTCCTCTTCCTCCTCCAGCCTTTTTGGACCAGCCTCTGAGTTTTCCCTCTAATCCCCACGCCCCCACCCCCCACCTCCATTGTGTCTCCATCAGACTGTTTTAGCTGCTGTTCCAAGCAAGGGATGTCAGCTGTGAACTCTTCAAGAGGGAGCATCATCAGGCTACTCTCCAGTGGTTAATTAGGAAGCAGCCAGTGGCTAACCTTCTGTAGGAACAAATTGCAGGGGTGTGGCTACTCAGGGTAACAGCCGCTAGAGGAAAGGGCCTCCCTGCTTTTCACTGCCCCTGGTAGCCCAGCCCTCAGGCTCAGCCTCTTGTGCCCAGCTCCCCCTTCAGTAGAGATACTGCCTAATCCTGTCTCTTCCCCAGGAAGGTGATGCATTTGTCCAAAAATCTGCTGCATCCAAGCATCTGAAAACCTGAATACTGGAGAATCTGTTGAGTAAAAACGTACTGCATATGTTGCTTTTCCGAAAGGCCCCCAATGGGTGCTGCTTCTCTCTTCCTCTGCCAATCCAGTGTGCGATTTTTGCTTTAAATATTTTATCTTATGTATAAATATAAAGAAATACCAAGCTAGAGCGAGGAAAAGCTAATAAAAGCCTGCACTAGGAACTTGCACAGAATTCTGAGTACCCGAACACAAGCGCCAGCAATGGCTCTTTCTTTTTGTTGACTGCAAAGTCAAATTATTTCCAGCAGAAAAGGGACCCATCCCTTTTCAAGGGTGACCTGGAGAAACCAAGGGGCCTGGGAAGGAGATGTTTACATCTACAGGTGTTGGTAGCTAAACTCACATCAAATTCCACTCTTTAGTATTGAAGTCCATTGACTTGGGGCCCTGCCAATGATGGCCAGGTGTCCTGCCCTAAGTCTGAGGTTGCTAAATAGATACATCCCTAGTGTAGTTAAACCCCACAGCCCAGCTGTGATACCAACCACATGCTCACTTCTGAATATAACCAAGTCACTTCTCTGCTATATTTTGGGTTAATTCACAGATCATTGGCTCACCCCTTGGTGTCAAGAGACTAGAACACAGACAAAGGCAGTTCTGGAGGGTGAGCCGCACAGCCTGCACGTTTCACATTAAATGGTAGAATCGGGTGAACAACAGTCCCTGGGGTTGAAGCGTTTGCAAACCAGTGTTTTATTTTTACTGTTCATTTCATTCAGTGGGTTGGGGAAAAAAGATAAAAAGCTGTCTTGTCTCTATTCTGCAAAGAAGTCAGAAGTCTAAAACCGGTTTCTTCCTTTTCTTGGGAGGAGGTGGCGGTAAAGTGAAAGTCCGTTTTGTTTATGCAGTGGGTGCTCCTCTGGACAATGGCATATTTGACTTTCCACTTGGGCCTTCTCTGCCCTGGTGGCCATGAGCAGGGCCTCGTGCTTCTGAACAGCTCCTCTACCAAGGTTATTTTCATCTGCCAAGCTGAACTCCACGAGCTGGAGGAGATAGACAGCTTGTGTTTGTGGCCATTCAACCAGAAAAGAATACCAGCTGAAAACAGACAATGAAACAAGGGAATCGGGGCTGGGGGTGGGGAGAGGAGGTACAGATAGGCTAGCAGCACATAATTGGTTCCCCAAAGGCAAACCTAGACACAGGATGGCTCCCGTAAAGCAGTTGTCATGTAAACACCCCACAGTGATTATTTGAAAGATCTGTTCAACAAAGGAGAACGATTATGACTATGTGCCTTTTCATCTGGAGGGAACGCTCCTTTGGCTTCCTTCCTCTCCGCTTTCAAAATCATATCCTTCTAGACAGTTTCTCCGCACAACATTTTCCCCCTGAAAATGAAAACCTCCCCACTGTGCACGTGGAGGCCTTCCAGCCGATTCAACTAAACAAAAGCACTCAATGCACAGATCTTGAGTGAATTAATATCGAAACACCCACTCGTCCTCCTCCCTCTCCTGTCTCCCCTCTGAGGCCACCAAGTTCCTCTCTGGCTGAATGGCCAAGGTTTGTTGTTGTTGGGTTTTTCGTTTTGTTTTGTTTTTGTTTTTTGCTTTTTGGTCACTGTACACTCATCCCATCTTGGTTGGAAGTATTCCCAAATAATAATAGATGTTCTTCTCAGAATGTGGCCGGCTATGTAGAAAAGATCATTTTACACATGGCCCAATGCTGAGGTGCCCTCCCTGGACACCATCAAGAAAAGAAGCCACTCCGACTTATTGTCTTTTGTGCAGGGTTTACATGACACTGATGAGTACTGTGTGGAGGACATGAATGTTTTCACATGTCTATCACACTAATTAAAAAAGAAAATTAGATTTCTTTTCAACAGTGAAGGCAAATGAGGTGCAGTATTTCTACGTTGTATTTCATAAGATCAAAACGAGCTCTCTGCCAGACCAAGGAGGGCAGAGTCTTAGACAAAGGGAATGGTTTCCACACCATTTAGCATTCAAAAATCTAATAAAGTGATTAACAAGTATTTTTATTTCTGAGGTGCATTGGAAGTCCAAGTCCTCAGTGTTTTGTAATTTAAGGGAGTACTGGGATCTGGCCAAAGTTAGATTTTTCATTCAATATAAAAGTGTAAGATACTGATTATACCTTCTAGGAATTGCACAGTCTGGTAGAGAAGGAGGAAGAACCCAACTGTGTTGGACAGAGTGCTGTCCACACATGTCTTGGTTTGCCCTGTATACATCTGTTGTTGCAGCATAATTTTTTTTTTTTTTTTTTTTTTTTTCGGTACGCGGGCCTCTCACCGCTGTGGCCTCTCCCGTTGCGGAGCACAGGCTCCGGACGCGCAGGCTCAGCGGCCATGGCTCACGGGCCCAGCCGCTCCGCGGCATGTGGGATCTTCCCGGACCGGGGCACAAACCCGCGTCCCCTGCATCGGCAGGCGGATTCTCAATCACTGCGCCGCCAGGGAAGCCCCAGCATAATTATTAATAGCATCCCTTTCACTCAGAAGGATTCCGGTTTGGTCACCCTAGAAATAGGGCTGTGAGAGGTCAGAGGAAGGAGAGGAAGGCTGTGATTGAAGTAGCCAGTGAAGATTTCATCCGTGCCTATGGTAAGATTACAGATAAATGGAAGGGAAAAGGGAAGACTCACCAGATAAGAAGACTAGGAAGACGGTGAGCTCCCTGAGGGCACAGAGGGTCTATTTTGTTCCTTCCTGGATCCTCAGGGCTTGCGTGCTGCCTAGCAAATCATAGGCATCAAATGTGAATTCATCGCCTGTGACCTAGATTGAAGATCAAGACTGAAGGTAGTAGGAAAGTTCAGGATAGTGAGGCGGCATGCCTGGCAAAGGTCAGATGGGCATGATTACGAAATAAGGCTATTAATAATGGTGATGGTGCTAAAACGAGGCTGGCGATGCCCATCCCGTAAAACAACCTGTGTACAGGAGAACAATGTCCTGTAACTCTTGTATAATAAAGTCACTTGTCTTTGAGGTTTAATGCTGTGGCTTTCACCTCTAGCACTGGAAGTGATCTATTCCTTCTCAAACAAATTGTTCAGGAAGGAACTGAAGGAACAATGACTCCATTCTCTTCAAGCTGGTCCCCTTCTGTCTTTGTCTTCTGGGAGGACTTTTGGAAGATAGGCAAGAGCGGGGTGGGGGGAGGGTACCTCACAAATACAAAAGTAATACAGATGAACACAAAGGGCACACGGTTTTTCCTTCCCCTAATAGGGGGAATAAATCCAAAGTGACAGTTTCCTGGAGCTAGTGCAACTCCTGAGAGGTTATTCCCAGTACAGCGTTTGCTTTCCCTACTTTTTGCTATATATGAAGGCCCGGAGTGACTTGGTCTTGGCCTTAACTGTGCAGTCTACCTTCTAATTAATGTGACCCCGCTGATATATGGAGGTTCAAGGTTAACTTCCCTAAATGAAGATTCCCGTATAACTACCAGGTAACCTTTGAACGGCAGTGCCATACTTTTCATTTATAAAGTTATTTAGTAGCGTTTTATCCACTTTGAAATGATCTGTATCTTCCGAAGTTGTAATATAATTTAGTGTTGTCTTGGTGATGGTTCAGAGATATGTGGAGCTTAGAAAAGAGAGAGACACACACACACAGGGATATAGCACTGAGAACATGCATCGGGGTCCGTTGCAGACAACAGAATCCACTCAGCAGAAAGGATATAAAATGACTTATGGAATTGTCAGGTCAGGAAGACCAGGGAAACACACCCTAGGTCGAGCTTTCTGTAACAACTTTGAAAGTCGTGTTGTAATGGAGTCACTGCCTGATCCATAATCAAGATGCTGCCTGCTGATTTAGGAAGCTACTGTCTCCAGAATGAGGCTGCCACTGCCACGATCAGGAAACAGCCAGCCAGGAAGGCACCACAGAAAAGCCAGACAGTCCATCAAGGTGGTTGCCAGTGGTGACAACAGAAAAGGCAGAAGTATAGCATAGCAGGCAAAATAATGTGTCATCACCCCCCCCAATGGTATCCATGTCTTAATCCCTGAAACCTGTGAATGAAGAGATTACCTTACATGGCAAAAGGAACTTTTCAAATATGATAAAGTCAAGCACCTTAGGATTATCCTGGATTCTCCAGGTGGGCCCAGGCTAATTTCATCAGTCCTTAAAAGCAGAGAACCTGTCCCAGCTGTGGTCATGTGACTATGGAAGAAGGGTCAGAGAGATGCAATATTGCTGACTTTGAAGGTGGAGCAAGAGGCACCAAGAGAAGAAATGTGGGTGACCTCTAGAAGCTGGAAAAAGCAAGGAAATGGATTCTCCCCTGGAGTCTCCAGAAGGGAACACACCTGTGCTGACACCTTGACTTTAGCCCAGTGAGACCCATTTCAGACTTCTGACCTCCTGAACTGTAAGCTAATAATTGTGTGTCACCTTATGCCACTAAATTTGTAGTAATTTGTTAAAACAGCCATAGGAAACTAATATCCACAGCCTCCCCATAAAATCTTGTGGCAAGTACACCTGGTGGAGGCCCCCTGCATCATGTGCATAATCCGAGCTGTAGGAGATTCTCAAAAATGTTTTCAGCTTCTGGGATTCGGTAGTGGAAGGCACCAAGATGGGGTTGGAATGACATCGAATGTCAATCACTCATATCCAGTGCAGCTGCCATGGGAGCACATGGGGAGCCCGGGAAGCCACAGGTGTATATGCACCGTGCCCTGACGGACGGAGGCATGTAAATATGGCAGAACAGAATTGGATGCCTGAGATTTTTAGGAAGTTTAACAAGTGTTATTAGGTCATTAAGGCACAAGGGGGAGGGGAAGAGAAGGCATCAGAATAGTTGCCTGTTTTACCGAACTAGAAGTTACTATCTGATCCGTTAGCTATCGCTGGCAGGGTGGTAGTGAGGAGAGATTGTAAGTAAGTATCAGTATCAGGGATAATTATTGACATTCTACAACTTATCTCAACTTTATACAGTCAGTCTATATGGCAGACGATATTTTCCAAAGCTGGCCTCAACAGTACCTTCCACCCTACAGGCCTTCCTACACAGTGACTTTGATACTCTTCCCATTGAGAAAGGAGGCCTTTGTTTCTCAGTCAAAAACCTGACTCTCTGGACTAATAGGGAATGTGACTTCTAAGGCTAGATCACAATAAATAACTCAGCTTCTTATTAGCTCTTGAAGCTATCAGCCACCACGTAAGCTGTCTGACTATCCTGAGGCTGCCATGCTGTGAGGAAGCCCAAACTAACCAGCCACATGGAGAGGCCTGGCATCACAAGAAGAGAGAGAGATGCCTGGCCAGTACCCAGCTTCTCTGGTCACTACTGGTCCATGTCCAGCCACCATCTGACTGCATGGTAGACCTTGAGCCAGACTGTCCAGCAGAGCCCTTCCCAACTCCTGACTCACTCTTGTTGTTTAGGCCACTGAATTTTGGGATGATTTGTCACGCAGCAATAAATAACCGGATTGGTCCATGCTGTCGGATGCAGAAAAAATGTCAATTAAAACCACAATCTTGTGTTATTCCTATCAAATTTCTTCACTGTGAGGTAAATAGTGTGACAGTTGTCAGTAGTAGAATAACCAAATCTAAAGCCCACCTTCTCTTGCTGTAGAATATTGGCCTAAGAAACTCATTCTTAAAATATGTATCAGAAGCAGTTTGTTGGTTGGTTTATTGGGGGAGGATTTAGGAAAAGGGGAATTGGTAGCATTGAGAAAGAATTTCAAACTGGCTAATTCAACATGTGAATAAGCAAGACTCCTGGTAACTTCTTCTGAAAGTAGAATTGCCTCAGTGTGGCAGGTAGAGGCGCTGCAAATCTTTACTTTGGGAAGCGTCGTCAAATTTGAGACCCACTTAGGAGATGGAGAAAAAGAGATGAAACACAGCCGGACTAACACACAATGAAGTGTGTTAGCCCGTCTCCCCAGCAGGCTGACTGCTCTTCTTTCTTTTTCTACCACTTCTTTTTTGCACATGCCTCCTTCCTTGATACCTAAAGTTTACTGTTCCTGAAGTTCAAGTTCAAGGTCCCCTCAGAAATGGTACATAATAATGCATTGGTCTAAGTCATAGTACCTTACATTTCTGCATGTTTTTGCAGTTTTCAACAACTTTCATCACATCCGTTATCCCATTTCAACCAGAGAACCCCATGATGTAGGCAGGACTAACATTAATGTCCCTGGTTTCACCAATTAGGAAACAAAACAAAAGGCTTGTCCAAAATCACGGTGCCAGTATGTCTAAGAGGCTGGGTTAGTGCTGAACTGTTCTCACTCCCATTTGGCGTCTGCCACCCCAGAATATCCATTCAACTGGCCTTTGTAGCAAAATCAGTGTTAAGCTGGAGAGAGGGAGGGGTGATTTGTTCTGCCTGCCCACCATCTTCAGTCACCAAAATATGGCCTATTTGAAGCCCAATTCATTGAGAGCCTGAAGCATGACTATTTTCTCTTATTACCTGACTAATGATGTCAGTTTGACACTGTATTTTGCAAGTGGAAACCTGCCCCAATAATGACATAAGAAAGGTCAGGAACTGCTCCCTTTGCAGGCTCCCATGACATCCCTAAAAAAGCTTGCCCTTTGAATTTTGTCAAATGGTCTGTGGCCTAAAATAGGATAGAAATGGCATGTGCTGTTTCTTTTTTAAGGGTTATTTATTATTATTTTTTTAGATCCTCAAAGTGTGTTTCTTCACATTAATATATTTTCCAGATGTAATTTTTTTTTTTTGGCTCTGAGTATTACAAAATGGCTCTTTCGCCGCTGATGGAAGAAAACAGCCAAAGCAAGAAGAGGCTAAGGGGCTACATTAACTCAAGGTGCTTTCATATATGTGAATATACAGTTATCAAGCTAGACGTACTGAAAAAAAATATTGAAAGAATGTGTAGTTTTCATTTAAGGAATGAGTCTCACTCCTTTACAGTATAATTGGGGGGAAATAAGTGCAGGTAGACCTTGCATGTAGATTCTATGTACAAAAAAGGTGTTCCTTCCATCTTCTCCCCTTAAGTAAATTATGTGATACTGAATGAAGGCACAGGGAAGTCTGAAGCCATTGCAATTTTTAAAAATAAACCCAATTTCTGAATTACGTGTGTGTCCACGTGTATCTCATATCACATGTTGACATAAAGCCCCTCTTCTGTAGTGAAACATCGAATCTAAATAAAATGTTTTATATAATAATATTAATAATAATAGCTATCATTTAATAGCATTTCCAATGTGCCAGGCACATGTATTCATTCACTGAATTCTCTCAGTGACCCCAAGGTAATTGCTATTATCATCTGTAATTTATAGATGAGAGAACTGAGGTTCAGCAAAATTAGTAAAGACAGAGTACAGTTTTAAATCTGGGCCGCCTGCTATCAGTCTGGGCTGTAGCTGTGGATGTAAATATACAAAGACCCCAGCCAGATTCAGAGTTCCTATAACTGGCGGTTAGTAGCATGTTCCATAAGCCTGAGTTCCGCCACAGAACTGAGCTGGACTGCGGTTGCCAGATCACTTGGCTTAATCACTCAGTACTCAGATGGTCCATGCAATTTTCAGGTTGAGAGTCTTAGCTGACATCAAGGCATTAATGAGACACTTCAGGATTTTATTGTAATCACTGAGAAGCTTTTTCACATCATCCAGCCAAAAGGTTCATTAGTCCTGCTAAGTAAGCAGTGTGCCTGTGCTGAGAGGTACCCGATCACGGGGAAACAGACACTTTTCCTCTGAGTAGACAATGCGTCCTGATAAGTGCTGCGTGTCAGTGGCAAGGCTTCCCCTTCCTCATGCAAACAACTGTCCTTCGCAATGCCTCCGATCTGAAACCCCACAAAAGGGGAGGGAAATGGAGAAAAAGCAAACTTGAGAGAAAAAAGGAGTCATTCCTTCCCTTTTAGAAGGACTGTTGTCTAATCCATACCCACATGTAAAGTGTCCCTTGATCAATTTTGTCTTAATTACTGAATGTAGGAAAACAAGATCATTGTTAATTCATGCAGTTTAATTTATGCATAGGAGAATTATACAGGATAATTACCTGCAGTTGAAGGAAATGAATAGTGTCAGAGCTGGTTAATCCATGCATGGTTCACCCTTCTATCCCTCTCTCAGAAAAGACTTAAAGCGGTAACCAGTGTGTGTGATATGCAAAATTGCATTGGTTTGTTAAACAGAAGTATTTTTTGCCTTTGATTTGCATCACAAGTAGAGTTCTCAGATTTGGACTGACTACATTTGAATATCATTTTCCGAACAAAAGCTTTGATTCCCTGACTTAACTCCTGTTTGATCTTTTCCAGAAGTGCCCATTTTTCAAATCAGTGCAAGAGAAATTATCTTCATGGGCCCTATGTTAGCCTGAGTAAAATTTCTTTCGTGAGAATCATTCAGTGGGAATGATGATTATTTCGTTTATCAAGATTTATGGGGCATTTATAATAATGATTGCTAGTTTCCTCATTGTCTGGAACCTCTGGGATCCAGTGGCTTCCAAAAACTAAAACCGAAACAAACAGCTGGAACAAATTATGAGACGATGAGTGGACACAGATGGAACTATCCTTGTGACTTTTGTCAAGCAATAGATAGCTGTTAAAGCCTCTTGGAATTCATCTATGGTAATTGGGAGAAGAACAAGACTTGGTTAAAGTTTATTAAAAAAAATTATTCTCCATAACTTTTCAAACATTTTGGATAGGTTACAATAATACACAATTAAAAGAGAGAATAAGTATCAAAAGAAGGAGCTCAGAAAAGTCAATATTATAACTTTAAAAAATTAAAGTTTATGCTACAATAGAGCAGCAAGTTTTGCTCTGAGCTTCGTTGTAGCCAGACCAAAACGGGTACATACTCGGTTATCACTGAAGTTACTGCTATCAGGAAGATGGACATGCAAAATACAGCAGTTCCTCCTCGGAGGGCCAATTCCCCCAGCAATGAATTATGAAAGAAATGTCTTATGTGGGAACTGACACAGAGGAGGTTAATTTGAGCTCGTTAAACCAGAGCATTGCAGTGAAGTTCAAGAGTCGACACTTTGTACGTCGACCTTCACTCTTATTTTCTTATCCCTCCGTCAGGTTCTCCTAAAGATCCAAAAGGAGCAATCAAAGGAAACTTCATGAAGAGAAAAAGAAATATGTTTAGTTGGCCTTCAATTGCTCTGTTTTGGACCAAAAAAAAAAAAGAGAGAGATTCAACTTTTCTAAGGCAAAGTTACATGCCATAATCAGATTTTTGTCTTCAGGCAAGGTTAGCAGGAGTTGAGGGTGACCCCTCCCCGCCTACACGTTCTCACAGGGGGAGCCCGGCTGAGACAATTGAGTTGCAACTGCATGATAATCTTATTACAGTGCCAGAATTCAGCACTTGAGAACTTAGGTTTTAGCAAGACCAACCTGATGAGCAAAATGAAGAAGAGCATAAAAACATAAAACTTTCATTGCTTAGGTAAGGCCATTTGTCTTCATATCCTTGACCTTGATGTTGGTGATGAGGTGGTGGTCGCAGGCATGTGTTTTACTGAGTGTATACTCTGTGCCTGGCGTTATGCTTTACAGGCTTGATGTCCCTTACTCCTCACAATAACTTAACGATGTAAATATTAGGAGCCCCATTTTAGAGAAGGGGAAACTGAGCAGAGGTCATTGTTCCAAAGAGGAAATTCACACCAGTTGTGTGACTGCGGACTGATGATCTAACCACACACCACACAACTTGAGGTATGTGTGTGCACGTGTGTGTTCAAGCTTCTGGGTCCTTTTGCTCCCTTGCTCTTACTTGCTGCTTCTCTCTGTTGCTTACAAAGACACTGACTGTGGCAATTTCTAAGATTCTGTCTAACTTAAGACCCTCTATTAATTAGAGCTGTGATGGCATGACATTGCCTCTGAGCTGACTCTCAGGAAATACGTAACATATATACACATGGGTTAAGTTTAAGTGTATTCTCATTTACGAAGACAAATGCTCCCACTTAAACCGTTTTCCTTGACTCTGGAACTGCTAACAGAAACATAACTGATAAATTTGACACTGCCCTTCCCTGCTGAGAATAGTAATTGTGGCACACAGCGTGGTCTGAAATCCAGCTCTGGAAGGCGGCAGGAGGGTAGGGGGTGCAGTGGCTGGCTGTGTCCAGCCACCTGTCCATACTGTTGCCCCCTTTTTCTCTTTACCCTGAATACCCCAAGCGGAACAGTTGGAGGGCATCTGCTCCTGGGGCTGGAACACCCGCACTGCTGACTCGGAAACAATAAACCCATCCTGCCAAATGGTATATTTTTGGTACGGAGAAAAATTTGTCCCTCCTAGGGATCAAAATACATTCTTACGTGAATGCATGTCATTTTTTTAAAGACATTGCCCAGTTCACATTCCACAGTCTGCTCATCCTATTGGACTGTACTCAGCACCCACATTTAACGTTCTCTGTACTTTCAATTCCAGAGTCTCGGGATGAGGTTTGAGAAACACACAGTGTGAATGACAACCTTCGAAAAAGAAAATGTTCAGAGCAGCTGGTTGTCTGGAGGGCGTCCACTGAAAAGCTCACAAATCATACCGTAGAAAATCAACTCTTAAAAATGCCTGCTTGGGCTTCCCTGGTGGCGCAGTGGTTGCGCGTCCGCCTGCCGATGCAGGGGAACCGGGTTCGCGCCCCGGTCTGGGAGGATCCCACATGCCGCGGAGCGTCTGGGCCCGTGAGCCAT
>NC_041231.1:88731553-88736913 GCF_002837175.3 Physeter macrocephalus
GCACGAACCCGCGTCCCCTGCATCGGCAGGCGGACTCTCAACCCCTGCGCCACCAGGGAAGCCCCCGGCAGTTACTTTTGAGTCTTTACAAGAGTGGAAAAGTTTATTCTTTTAAATCCTAAGATTCTCAGAGCCATTCCTTTTTGCCACTAAATAAGAGAGACAATTTTGTCCTGTGTTTCTGGTAAAGACTACAATGCCTTTTTCAAATATTTCTTGTAGTGGAGTTGGAATCAAGCGACTAAAGAACATTAATCGTGACTCAATTTTTTACATATTGAAAGAATGGAAGGCAGATGTGATCAAGATTATGGCATACTGTGTGCACAGAGAAAAATTAAACCCTGGGAAGATTTTTTAAAGTATCTCTGGCGAGGCTCCACCCCAAAACAATTAAAATCTCTGGGGATGAGGCTTAGACAATCACATTTTTAAAAAGCTCTCCAGGAACTTCTAATACGCAGCCAGGTTTGAGACTCTCTGAATTATATTAGGCTCTTTCTAGATGTTATTGATAGTTATATCAATAGGAAGGTGCAGAGGCTGAGATATAGGTTAAATATTTATTTTAATGTGGTAAATATCTTCAAATAAACCCAATAATTCAGTTCTAGGTTTAGTCAAAACTGAACTTTCTGGATTTAGCCACAAGAGTTTAAGGTACAAGGCATTACTCCTGAATAGCAAGGATTACTCATTTATTATTTATTTATTTACTTTTTTTATTATTATATTATTTTATTTATTTATTTTTGGCTGAGTTGGGTGTTCGTTGCTGCACGCGGGCTTTCTCTAGTTGCGGCGAGCGTGGGCTACTCTGTTGTGGTGCGCGGGCTTTTCATTGCAGTGGCTTCACTTGTTGTGGAGCACCGTCTCTAGGCGCATGGGCTTCAGTAGTTGTGGCACACGGGCTCAGTAGTTGTGGCTCGCGGGCTGTAGAGTGCAGGCTCAGTAGTTGTGGCACATGGGCTTAGTTGCTCCACGGCATGTGGGATCTTCCTGGACCAGGGCTCGAACCCACGTCCCCTGCATTGGTAGGCAGGCTCTCAACCACTGCGCCACCAGGGAAGCCCTACCCATTTATTTTTGTTGATTCTAAAATGCTGTCATTATTGTTATACTATGTTATACTATGTTATAATGAGCATCTCATTGTGGGGAAAGGTTATGGAATAAGAAAATAAAAAGCAAGGAGAGTGACAGTGAGACAAAGATCAATTGTTCCTGAACCCTCTGAGCACCTGATCAGAACTGATTAATGATGTCTTCGGGGCCACAGGGCATTCTGAGTACTGGTGACCCTCCACTCCAAGTTGAAGGAAAGTCACATTAAGAAGCAGGCAAAGAAGGGAATTCCCTGGTGGTGCAGCGGTTAGGACTCTGCGCTCTCACTGCCAAGGGTGTGGGTTCAGTCCCTGGTCGGGGAACTAAGATCCTGCAAGCCACACAGCGTGGCCAAATTTTAAAAAAAGAAAAGAAAAAGAAACAGGCAAAGAAAACTAGAGGAGGAATTCTGCTTTCTCAGCTAAAGGAAAATAGAGATGAGTAGAAGGAAGACCACCTGTGGGTGGTAGAAACTCCAATTCTAGTTCTTGTTCTGCCAACAGCCTTGTTGGAACAGTGGTCTACAGGTCAATTTCCTTACCTAGGAATCACGGTAATTGTCCTACCTAATTTACAGGGTTGCTGTCAGGATATAGATGTCAAAGCATTTGGAAAAGAGCAATCTGCAAACATGAAATGTTATTATGAGTCTCCTCATTAGGTGATACTACAGACAGCTGTGTGGCCACCAAAAGATGCACCATTCTGTTTATTTTTATTCCCCAAAGGGTCACCTATTCCAAAGTCTTCTAAATTTAGCATCAGGTACTAAATTCTTTGGATGCTCCATATGGTGGATAAGGCCTCTGTCAGTTGGCTTGAGCACCTAACTTCCCTACACAGAGATTATTTCATCTTTTCATTTTTGCATGACTAATGCTACCAAGCTCCGTGCTGCCACTTTGTTCAAAGTATGCATTTGTTTCTCAAGTCCTGACAGCCTTAGATCCCTCTGTGCCCTTGTCCATGGTGAAAGCCTCAGGATAGTCCCACGAGCTTCTCCCTACAAGCCAGAGGACGGAGGCAAAATCTGAGGCCCCCTGACCACACAGTTCCTTTCCCTGTTAATCTGCTCCATGTCCAAGAGAGATGGTCCCAGTTTGGGGGTTTCTGTGTTTACACAGATGTTGATCTGGGAGGAATGGAAAATTCGGTGGATCTGGAACTTATTAAAGCCAGTTAATTTGACCACCAATGTGGTCAAATTATAGGCTTCTTGTTTGCTTCGAAGTGGGATTGGGTCGACTCACCAAGGAAAAGGCTAAACCAAATCTCCCTCTCCTTCTAGAGAAAATAGGCAAATTTCCCTTCTCTATGACCTCATCTTTACCTGCACTGAGATTCGAGGAGGACAAGGATTATCACGTATTGCATTCATCCTGCATCTCCCATTCTTACCTTCACTGTGTTCTAAAGTGCTCCATAAAGCAGGTGAAGGTTAAGAATTACTGTCTCTGACACTATACTTGCCTGCTTCAGGCTAGATGCGGGCCCTGACGCCCATACACTATTTGGGATTGCCTTCTTATATCAGTACTGGGCCAGTAGACATCCAATAAATTAAAATGTTCAAATATGCATGTAAATAAAGAAAATGAGATAACAAATTCCTAAAAACCCATCACCAAGTGGAACGATTGTCCAGGATTTTCCACACTTGCTTCATCCATCCCTTTTGTTATTGTTGTTATTAAAGCATCTTAAAGTAAATCTAGACCGTATGTCATTTCACCTACAAGCTTCCATGGGCATCTCAAAAGTGTGGACATTTTCCTGCATGATGCTAATTCCATTTTGCACCTAGCAAAATGAGCGATATTTCCTTAGTATCATCTAATATCTAATCCATATTAAAATGTCCCAAGTGTCTCAAAAATGACTTTTTTCATTAGGTTTGTCATCATGATTAAAACAGGGTCCACACATTGCATCAAGATGGTATCTTTTGAGTCTCTTGTCCTTTCTTCTCCCTTTTTTCCCATGAATAAATGATTTGATGAGTAGGGAGTCTGAAGCCCTGAGAAGATCTGTCCAGAGAAAGCCTGTTACCTGCTTTATTTCTCCCAGGCTGACCAAAGAATCACTCGCTCTCACTCTACTTTTTATAACTTCGCCTAGGCTGACCAGATGGGTGGGGTGGTGGAGACAGTGGCTAAGGACCCAAGAAAATGAATGAAAACCACTTTCTCACTAGTGAACCAGAGACAAAATTTAAAACACAGAGCCAAAAGAAATCCAGGCATTTCAGAGTGAGATTTGAGTCCCAGAAGGTAAAAAGTATCCCTTCAAACAATTCTACTGTGACCCAGAGGATGGAGTGAATTCACAGGGAATGGCCTAGAACAGGGTTGAAACTGGTGAGAGTCAGGTGATGGAGTGGTGTGGTAGGGGAGACAGGTTGTCTTGGGAAAAGTCTTCCAACCCCTCTTTTTCCTGCTCTATAAAAATGGATCTGACTCCCCTTTAGGTAGATTGGCTAAGGGCATGAATGGGCAAAGGGTCACAGACAGCTAAGAGCAGAAGTTAATTTGCTAGCTGAGTGGGAGCTTGGTGTGATTTTAGGAGTTACGTGGGCATCTGAGAGGGGAAGCATCCTGACAGAGCCTTTGGGCTCAGAATCCAAGTAATATGGCATTTCACATGTGTACAAATAAGCCCGTAATGTATTCTTTTGTCTTTGCTGTTGGGAATTTGCCATATGTTGATGGGTCCAGTGTGGGATCCATAAACGTTTTGTTCTTTCTTTGCACTAAACTGTACTTTAAGCTAAGGATTAAATGGACTTTTTGCTTCATTCCTGTTTCTACAGCTTCAAATCCTCTGGACAGAGCAAGGGATAGTAGGAAATTATTTTACGCCTTTGGCGTACCATAAAAAGGAACAGAATTCTGCTTTGTTGATAATCTAGGTATTTGCACATCGCTATACCTAACTGCTTTGCATTCTGGTTATAAATTATCTGGTTTTGGCAAACAAAAATAACTCAGCAGATGTTGTTAATATGACCACCTTCTTGGTATGCAGCAGCAAGGACCAGTAATGAAACCACTATCCCTATTATAGCAGTTTAATTTGCTAAAATTACCATTCAGAGAACACGTGTACAGGACTCTGGGAAACCACTCAGCTTTGAAACTGCTGGCATGTGATGGCACATTCATACACAGCCTTATTCTATTTGAACCACAGAGTAACTTTCTGACACTAAGTTTTTCTGAAATGTTATCGTTTGCATCCTCCTTTTTTTAATCACCTCTACTTTGTTTAGTAATAATTCACATGACTTCAGACAGAACGCCACAGGTCTAAGGAGACCAAGGTAAAATTATCAGAGAAATTTACTTTAAGGCAGAGAGAATTAACAAGACAGATAAATGTCCCCCTATTAGTACATAATGATTGGAAAGTGCTAACATTCAACTAGCTCATTTCCTTAATAAAAACATTTTTTTATTTGTATGTTTGCTTAAAAAACAACAACAACAACAAATTAGTGCTCACTTCGACAACACATATACTAAAATTGGAACAAGAGTGAGAAGATTAGCACGGCCCCTGTGCAAGCATCACGTGCAAATTTGTGAAGCGTTCTGTATTTTTCTATTATACATAAAATAGATAAGCAATAAAGATATACTGTATAACACAGGGAACTATATTCAATATCTTGTAATAACATAATGGAAAATAATCTGAAAAAATATATGTATAATTGAATCACGTTGCTGTACACCTGAAACTAACACAATATTTTAATAAATCAACTATACTTCAATTGAAAAACTTACAACATAAGATTTAACAAACATTTTTGTGCTTTTATCAGACTGTAGTGCAAACACAACAGGTCATTGCTTCATGTAGTAGATTCACTCCAATACCACTATCCTTTTATCGATTTTTTAAAATTAATTTTTATTGGAGTATGGTTGCTTTACAATGTTTTCTTAGCCTCCACTGCACAACAAAATGAATCAGCCATACACATACAGATATCCCCTCCCTTTTGGACTCCCTCCCATTTAGGTTGCCACAGTGCATTAGGTCGAGTTCCCTGTGCTATACAGTATGTTCCCACCAGTTGTCTATTTTTTTTTTTTTTTGCTGTACGCGGGCCTCTCACTGTTGTTTTTTTTTAACATCTTTATTGGAGTATAACTGTTTTACAATGGTGTGTTAGTTTCTGCTTTACAACAAAGTGAATCAGTTATACATATACATATGTTCCCATATCTCTTCCCTCTTGCATCTCCCTC
>NC_041231.1:88737172-88742228 GCF_002837175.3 Physeter macrocephalus
CTCCATACTGTTCTCCATAGTGGCTGTATCAATTTACATTATTCCCACCAGCAGTGCAAGAGGGTTCCCTTTTCTCCACACCCTCTCCAGCATTTATTGTTTCTAGAGTTTTTGATGATGGCCAATCTGACCGGTGTGAGATGATATCTCATTGTCGTTTTGATTTGCATTTCTCTAATGATTAATGATGTTGAGCATTCTTTCATGTGTTTGTTGGCGATCTGTATATCTTCTTTGGAGAAATGTCTATTTAGTTCTTCTGCCCATTTTTGGATTGGGTTGTTTGTTTTTTTGTTATTGAGCTGCAAGAGTTGCTTATAAATTTTGGATATTAGTCCTTTGTCAGTTGCTTCGTTTGCAAATATTTTCTCCCATTCTGAGGGTTGTCTTTTGGTCTTGTTTATGGTATCCTTTGCTGTGCAAAAGCTTTTAAGTTTCATTAGGTCCCATTTGTTTTTTTTTGTTTTTATTTGCATTTCTCTAGGAGATGGGTCCAACAGGATCCTGCTGTGATTTATGCCATAGAGTGTTCTGCCTATGTTTTCCTCTAAGAGTTTGATAGTGTCTGGCCTTACATTTAGGTCTTTCACCCATTTTGAGTTTATTTTTGTGTGTGGTGTTAGGGAGTGTTCTAATTTCATACTTTTACATGTAGCTGTCCAGTTTTCCCAGCACCACTTATTGAAGAGGCTGTCTTTTCTCCACTGTATATCCTTCCCTCCTTTATCACAGATAAGGTGACCATATGTGTGTGGGTTTATCTCTGGGCTTTCTATCCTGTTCCATTGATCTATATTTCTGTTTTTGTGCCAGTATCATACTGTCTTGATTACTGTAGCTTTGTAGTATAGTGTGAAGTGAGGGAGCCTGATTCCTCCAGCTCCATTTTTTGTTCTCAAGATTGCTTTGGCTATTCGGGGTCTTTTGTGTTTCCATACAAATTGTGAAATTTTTTTTTCTAGTTCTGTAAAAAATGCCAGTGGTAGTTTGATAGGGATTGCATTGAATCTGTAGATTGCTTTGGGTAGTAGAGTCATTTTCACAATGTTGATTCTTCCAATCCAAGAACATGGTATATTTCTCCACCTATTTGTATCATCTTTAATTTCTTTCATCAGTGTCTTATAGTTTTCTCACTGTTGTGGCCTCTCCCGTTGTGGAGCACAGGCTCAGCGGCCATGGTTCACGGGCCCAGCCGCTCCGCGGCATGTGGGATCTTCCCGGACCGGGGCACGAACCCATATCCCCTGCATTGGCAGGCGGATTCTTAACCACTGCGCCATCAGGGAAGCCCAGTTGTCTATTTTATACATAGTACCAATAATGTATATGTGTCAATCCCAGTCTCCCAAATATCAATTATTAATTTTCATAATAAGTCTGCGTTATGAGAAGTGTTTCTATAAAGTTACAGTTACATAAACGACTCATTCCAATAGCTAACAATAAGCACCTGAAGTTGATCAGCACACGCCATCATTTACAGACTTCTAAAAACTGCATGACGCAGGCTGTAATCAAGAGAATCAGAACAGAGACTGTGAATAATAATGCATATCTTCCCACATAAATTCTTTCATCTTCCCTCCTCTGGATGAGCCCTCACTTCTTTTTTTTTTTTTTTTTAGTAGAAAAAGCCAAGTTAAGGAGCTCCAGGGGCCAAAGCTGAGAAGGCATCCAGGTGTTCTAACCCTGCATTCCTTGGTCCCTTTAAAACCCCTACGAGCTGCACTTTATACCCTCATATATTATATTCAAGTCTATAATAAGATGCCTGAATGCTAAGCATTTGAAGTGCTGCTTTTAAAAGTGTTGTCATAACAACAGGAATAAAATGACAAGTGTAACTTGACTTTGAAAAGACTGCCTTAGTTTTAAGTCCATTGCTTTACCTAAGCAAGGGCTTAACTGTAACCTCCTAGTGCAAACAAAGGCTGTGATCAAATGACATTACCATAATTGAGTCGGTATCTTTAGCTATATTTGCCATCACATAAAATTGTCAGACCTCCATCAATTCAATTTAATTGCTCGGATGGCCAGAAATAAATTAATTGACCATAAGAAGAATCTATTTGTTTGATTATGTAGGCCATATCTGAAAAGCTTTAAGATAATTTCTTATCCTTTCTCTGAGATGAACTGTACCATGTAGCTTAATTATAAGGTTCAATTCCATTTTCTACCTGACTTTCATGCCCGCAAATGAAGACCAGTGTTGGTCACCCACCCATGCTGAGCAAGGAAATAGTACATGGCGCATGATTATGCTTCCCAGCACACTGTTGGGTACATTCTTCCAGGACCTAAGGATTTTGTTTCTCTTTAAGATGTCCAAAGATGTAGCTCCATTCTAGTGAAAATTAAAAATTAAAAATATGAGCTTATAAAAATGGTAATTTCAGTAAAGTCAAATAACAATAGAAGATGTCGGTGTCATTTTGATGCTGTTTTGAAGTAAAGAAGCAACAATCACCATTAGCTAGAAATGAGTTGCCAAGCTCTAGGGGTAAACAGGCTACATGCCTGAAGGAGTTGATAATACCAGGCATGGGACCATTTTCCTCTATGTTGGAGTGTTGTTTTTGAATCTGATGATCAAATAATGAGGATCTGTGGTGGGTGTATTTTTTTCTCAGCAGGATCAGCCAAGCTGTCTATGAGGACCATGATTCCAAGAAATTTTCCCTTTTGATATACATGGTTTTGAATAGGTTTAAAAAAAGTGAGGTAATAAGTGCAAAATGCTTTTTCCGTCAAACCAGGAAACAGTTGGTCCTGTTTTGATGTCTAGTTTGCACCAAATGAGGGTCTCCAAGTGTTCTAGACTTTGCATTTTAAAATGAATTATAACAACATTAGTCAAAATCCATTCAACCCCTCTTGACATTTAAGCGAGTTTTATGTCCTGAGTCATTTCTCTTCTAATCATCATGAGGCCAGCTGCTTCTCCCTGCATTTATTTAATCCACCAGAATGGAAGAAGAAATAGAGTTTTCATTTTCCCCAGGCTGAAATGGTGTCAATTATCTAGAAGTTCCTACAACTGACTGTCCCAGTGAGTAGACGTGCAATTAACGTTTCTTCTTTACTCTTCAAATGGTTCAGCCAGACCCTTAAAATAGCTTCACAGTTCTCTGCTGTCATTGCTTAGAGGGGGAATAAAAGAGAAAGAAAGAGGAGAGCAGTAATGTCAAATTACTTTATTTCTGTATATCTCTTCACCTGTAAAGTATGTATGATTTTATAATTAGTGCATTCTATTTGATGGATAAAAGCCAGATATAGCTTCAAAGGGCACATTCTAGTTAGTAGAAAAGACCATTACTCCACACCAAGATTTTTACATATGTTTTCTCATTTTCTCCTTGCAGTAACATTGGTGACTTAGGTCTTATTATACTCATTTTATTGACAAGAAAAATTGGAGCTCAGAGAGAACTTGGGTGAACCCTGGGGTTAGCCTGGCTCCAGAGACAATGCTTTTCTATTCTACCCTGTATTGAGCATGAACGAAGTTGGTACAGACAGGTGGTACCTACACTCAAGAAGTTTGTAGCTTATTAAAGAGATGAAGCATTCAGGGAGATAATTATAATACACTGAGCCCCTGAGTATGTTAATTCCCATTAATAATTGGAAGTTTTGTCAGAAACAGAGTCACAGATGTAGAAAACAAACTTATAGTTACCAAGAGGGAAAGGGGGGAAGGATGAATTGGGAGATTGGGATTGACATATAAACACTACTATATATAAAATAGATAACTAATAAGAACCTACTGTATAGCGCAGGGAACTCTTATTCAATACTCTGTAATGACCTATATGGGAAAAGAATCTAAAAAAGAGTGGATATATGTATATGTATAACTGATTCACTTTGTTGTATGGCAGAAACTAACACAGCATTGTAAATCAACTATACTCCAATAAAAATTTATTTTAAAAAATCAAAAAATAAAATAAAATAAAAACCAAGCTTTGAAAACAAAAAATAAATAAATAAAATAGAAGTGCAACAACAAAAACTAGTTGTATAGCAGAAACTAACACAGCATTGTAAATCAACTATACTCCAATAAAAATTTATTTTAAAAAATCAAAAAATAAAATAAAATAAAAACCAAGCTTTGAAAACAAAAAATAAATAAATAAAATAGAAGTGCAACAACAAAAACTGGTTGGAAGTTTTGTGGTTCACAAGGCAAGATCCCTCTGATTGAGCTGGTTGAGCTGCTCAGAAAATGCTTCAAGAAACAGTTGGCTTTTGCATCAAATGATAGTCATGGATCAAACCCATTGAATAAAATAAGAATCCATGAATCCATGCTGACAGTCCTGAAAATAAATAAAAACAAATAAATAAAAGGATTCAAGAAAGCTCTTACAGTAGAAAACAATGATTGAGTTCAAAGAGTACCATTTTGCCACCATCATAATAATAATTGATTTGGGCAAAAATTATCAATGGATGTTAAAACTTCTGGGTTAAAGAAACAAGATATTTGCATAGCCCCAAAGTACCTCCTTACTAACCGCTTGCCAGTTGCAAAGGCAAAAATAGAAACTTTCCAGGGGAGAAACTGTCCAACAGCACCTTAACCAAGTAATCAAAGTTAACATCACTAGTAATAGGACCAAGTGATTCCTTGTGCCTTCTGATGCAGTGCCTTCAGAAGGACAACAATATCACTTATGTGATGTCACTCCCCAAAATGCATAGCCTAAGCCTAATTATGAGACAACATCAGACAGACCCAAACTAAGGACTGTTCTATAGAACAACTGGTCTGTACTCTGTGAAACTGTCCAAGTCACAGAAGACAAAGAAAGGACAAGGAACCATCCCAGATTATAGGAGACTAAACGCACATTTCAAGAGAGGCAGCACGGGCTTCCCTGGTGGCGCAGTGGTTGAGAGTCCGCCTGCCGATGCAGGGAACACGGCTTCGTGCCCCGGTCCGGGAGGGTCCCACATGCCGCGGAGCGGCTGGGCCCGTGAGCCATGGCCGCTGAGCCTGCGCGTCCGGAGCCTGTGCTCCACAACGGGAGAG
>NC_041231.1:88742325-88758287 GCF_002837175.3 Physeter macrocephalus
AACAAAAAAAAAAAAAAAAGGGGGGCCGCGGGGGGCCCCGGGGTGGGCCCGGGGGGGGGGGGGGGGGGGGGGGGTGGAGGGACAGTATACCAAACATTATTGGGACCATTTGTAAAATTTGAATAAGGTCTGCATATTAGATAGTAGTATCGTATTGATGTTAAATTTCCTGATGTTGATAATTGTACTGCAATTATGTAAGTGATGACCACATCTGTAGGATATACACATTGATGCATCAAATCTGCAGATTGCTCAATGGGGAAGAGCAAATATATATATAAATATGTATATGCAAGTTGCTCTCAAATGATTCAGGAAGTAGTAATGGGTATGTGTGTATGGGGGGAGACATAATAATAATTATGACAGTAAAACGTGACAGATTTCAACAAATGGTGAATCTGGATGAAAGATGTATGAGAGCTTTTTGTTCTTTTCTTGTAACTTTTCTGTAAGCTTCCAATTATATCAAAAAAACAAAAACAAAACCGTAATTCGTTTTTGAACTGGGCTTCTAAAGTACCCATGGTTTTAGTTTTTATCAGTCAGTATTTAAAGTAGTTCTGCTTTTTAATTATCTAAAAATTGCTATGTTCACAAAGATGCTAGTTTCTGGCTTCCCTTGATTTTACCTGTTCAGATCACATCCATTCTTCCGGATGTAGCCAGCGTTTTATCTACTCTATGAAACTTCCTGGCTGTACCTGTCTCATTTATCTCCCTCTCCATTGAGAGAACTCTTTTATTTTAAATTTTATTAAGCACTTACCACACACCAGGTATTGAGTATACTAACTCATTTGCACCTCAAAAATCCTCTGAAGTGTTAGTCCTTTCATACAAATGAGGAAACTGGGATTCAGAGAGGTTAAGTAACCTTCATAAGTTCAAATAGCTGTAAACTGTAGCCCCCAAATGGAGCCCAGATTTGTCTGACTTGGGAGTCCACATTCTAATCATCTCAGCTCTACTGCTTTCCTTGGAGCACTGAGAAATAGACATCACTTAAAATTTCACTGTTTGTTATTTCTTACATATTTCTTACATCAGAAATGATCTCCCAACTGCTTTATGTACAGTCATATTTTCTTCTCCCATTAAATTATTAAAACTGTTTATAGCAGAGATCAGTCTTTGGTTCTTTTTGGATCTTGGGCAACATATAGCATCCTGCCAGTGATGAGCCAATAATATGTACTTAATAATTGTGTTGATTGAGGTGTCTTAGAAAATATGGAAAGAAAACCATTGATATCGGTTTCCAGAGATTCTGAAAATGAGTTCCTTTTCTTCCACGTTAGTTGAACCTCAGTCTTCGTTATCGCAATCTTTGTATTTCTCAAGCACCTTACTTTTTATAAAGCACTTCCTCATTTTCTGTATGTTTTTAAGCAGAAGTCTTACCGTCTGTAGGGCTGGTGGGAAGTCAGGTTAGAAGATGTCCAAATAGCCTCACGATTGTAAGATCGAATGATGCTTTGATCTCAGTTGAACCTTACAATGCTTGTCTATAAATGGGGAGGAATTACTACTGTTATTCTCTAGATACCAAATTTGAGCTTCAGCAAGTTTAGTATGTGCCCAAGAGGCCAGTAAGAACACCTGAGCTTGGTTCTTCCATCTCTCACTGAGGAGTGAGTCTATGTTGCTCTGTAAGTTTTTTCATCCGTTCACATCACTTGTCTCAGTCAATCAATGTAATATCTCATGCATGTATTTATTGTTTGGTTAGCAAACAAAGCTGACAACTGAGAGGCAAATATTAGCCTTGCCTTGATTTATTTTAAGGCAGTACACTCCAAAAAAAAAAAGCCCGTGACTTAAATATATCCACTTTTTTTAAGATTAGTCAACTGTTCTGTAATAGGTACCTTGCAACCATATAATACGCAGACACCTACTTTTAGGATTCATCTTAAATAATCATTTAGCATAGCAGGCTATTTACATCTGACCCACATGCCTCTTTCAGACAACTGAATTATACTTCTGCCCTTGACCAAGATGTGGAGGCACATAAACAGGACATCACTGTTAGGAGAGGAGAGCGGAGGAACACAAAGTAGGCAAGAAGAAATGACTCAGAAAGTACAGTGGGGCCAGTGTGCTGCATCTTATGTGGTGTTGATGGGGAAAAGGATCAAATCACGAAAATATTCAACTCTCAGGTGGTTGCTTGCTGATCGAGCTTTTCCTTTTCAGGTCCTGATTCCTTGGCACTTCCTCTTGCAGAAGGAATGATGACTTTTTCTGGAAATTGATAGTGATATTCCGACAGCTCTATTGATGTAAAACTCATATATCATATAAAATTAATTCGTCTTAAGTGTACAGTTTGAGTTTTAGTAAATGTATACAGTTGTGCAACAATCACCACAACACAGTTTTAAAACACTTCCTGCCCCACCCCCAAAAGTTCCTCATGGTCCTTTGCCTGCTCGCATCCCTGGCACCAGGTCAACACTTGGGTTGACTGTAGAATTGTCTACTTTTGCCAGCATTGTCACTCCAGCAACCTGCCAACTGACCTAATGGCCATTGCCTTATCTCAGAGGGTTGGTCTCAGTCTAACGTGGAGATGGCATAGCTTTGTAACTATGCAACTATTGATTTCTAAGTCAACATTTTCGCTCCACATGCTTTGGTGAGAACTGAGATGTCCTTACTAACTTCATTCAGAAATTACAGATGTCTGTTATATTTTCTGTCCATAGTGGGGGTCTTCCAGAATTACCTGTTTGTGTTCTATATTAGAGAATTTGGTTAAATGAAAAAAAGGAAAACACCATAAAAACCTTACTCTTCCAGGATTAAGACAGTGATGTCAGCTGTTGTGTTATTGTTTTTTAAATTTCATAATGTTTGGTGTCCTGCAACTCCAGCATGTACAAATGCTAATCTGCTCCCCCGTCTCCCATAGAGAGGCCCAGGTGTCATCCTGGCAAGGGTCCGCTTTGCTTTCGACCATATCTTAAAATCAGAAATAAAAGGCATATGTAATGTAGACTGTATGGATTCCCTTTTATTATCCAAGTTAGCACATGGAATGTAGGGTAGACCTAAGTACCCTCTTAAAGGTGGTCGAAGAAAAAAGCTAATTTATAAACCCCTCGACATACCTCTAAAAAAAAAGAATATGATAGGGACTTCCCCAGTGGCACAGTGGTTAAGAATCCACCTGCCAATGCAGGGGACACGGGTTCAATCCCTGGTCCGGGAAGATCCCACATGCCGCGGAGCAACTAAACCCACGCACCACAACTACTGAGCCTGTGTGCCGCAACTACTGAAGCCCACACGCCTAGAGCCCGTGCTCTGCAACAAGGGAAGCCACTGCAATGAGAAGCCCATGCACCGCAGCGAAGAGTAGCCCCTGCTCTTGACAGGTAGAGAAAGCCCACGCACAGCAACAAAGACCCAACGCAGCCAAAAATTAATGAATTAATTTTTTTAAAAAAGAATATGATAGAAAAAGCAGGATACAAAATTTAACATGCATTGTGCTCAAAATTCTTATGTTTTATGCGGAAAGGGAAGAGTTGAAGAAAATTACATGCACCAAAATTCTGCTGGTGGTTATCGATGGGTGCTAGAAAACAATATGGTTCTTCCCTCCCCCTGCCTGCCCTGACTTCTTTCTGCTTCTCTGTATTTTCCTAATACAGCAGAGTGCTTTTATGCTTGGAAAAACTAAAAATAACCTAATGATTCCTATTTGCTTTCATGAGTCTTAGTATATTTAACTCTAACGATCAATATTAACATTCCTTCTAGCTGACTGGTTGCTTTGTCCAGTTACCATATCAGTTAATCAATGCCTCTAACACTTCTACTGTGAACTGGTCAGTTTGGAGATTCATGCCCAAGAAGTGATGAAAGGAGGTTGGCCTGTCTTACCTAACCTTGGGGTTCCCCGAGAGGAATTGTTCACATTTGGAGAGAGAAGCTTGCTAACTCAGGCTAATCAAATTTACAAGAAAGTTTAAGCCAGAATACCAGTTTATAAAAATGTAATGGGAAATGGAACTGTCACCTAGACTGAACTTTCAAAGCATTTTTCTTTCATTTTTACTACTTCTACCGGTAGCACCACCAGGAGCTGCAGTTTAGGGTCTGGTGCATAGCCCTGCTGTGTGACGGGTGCCCTTCATTGCCTGTCTTCCAAGCAACCCTCCAAGGTTGACTTCTATCAATCATTCGTTTATTCTTAAGAATCGGGTTATCTCTGTGTTCTCCAGGTCACTGGCTATTTCCCCCCTCTGAACTGCACTCATATTGTACCTTTTATTTCTGATCTAAACAAGACATGAGACCTGGTGGGATGAAGGGGGACCTCTTGACCCTTGATCTTTTTTTATCTGCTTCAGCCCCCTCCCCAGACCCTGCCATCTCCAGCCAGGCTCAGTGCTGTTTCCAAACTGCCTGCTGATTTGATAAGCTACCTTCTAATTTAAACAAACTAGGAACTTCCGGTCGGCTGGTGGCTCATGGTACCCACCAAGGCCCGGTGTACTTGTATCACCGTGTCATATCAGAACACATGAAATCCTCTACTCATTTTAATTTCAAAAGACTCCGGTATGTGTTCAGTTGGATCTTAGCACTGCAGAGCCAGGGAGAAGGCAGCGGTTTGCACTGTATGAAGAGTCGAGAAGAGAAACAACTGTAACTTTCTGGCTTCTGTGCTAAGAGACTCAGCTCAGAATGGTAGGGTTTGTTCAACTCTTAGTCAAGGTGCTGGGGATTCTTACCAGAAAGATTCCATTCTTCCCAGGGATTGTGGGAATGGCAGGGCAGGGGTGGCCACCCGGTGTAACAGCCTGGGCCTCCTGGGACAAAACAAAGTAAGGAGCAAAGCACAGCAGCTTTATCGTTTGCCTAAGATTTGAGACCTTTCTGGGATTTAATGTGCAAAAATGAATGTTAGTTCTGCTGGCATTTTCAGAAAGACCAGGTGAGAAGTCAATAACTTAGGGACTGGAAACCTTTTTCAAAGCACCAGGAGTTTCAAGTAGCAGCAGCCAAAGAAGGATTTGTGGTTTTATGTGGAATTTCATGCTTATTAGATATGGTATTTGGTGAACCTTGACAATACGTATTGGGTATAGTGCGTCCTACCAGGAGTACAGTACCACCTCTAAAAATCCTTCAGATGAAAATAAAAGAAGTTGCTACATAGCTCAGAGCTCATAATGGGAACCTCACTGGGGAATCTGAATTATTCTAGTGTAATCAGAATTTATGAAACCTAATACATTATTTCTTAGAAATTATATTTCTCCTCTTCAGGACTTACAAATATAAACTATATAAATATAGCCGTTACCCATCAAAGCTATCTTATATGTTCTTGTATGTGAGCTCTCTCTCCTCTCCAGTTCCAACTCTAGACAACTCCAAATGTCTGCAGTTTCAAAAAAGAATTTTGCATCATATCAATCATACATAAATCCATTTCCTTTATAAAAACTCAAACAATATAGAAAAAATTAAAATGTTTCTGACTACTTCTCAATCCCACCTCTTCATAGACTGTGTATACTTTCAGAACTTTTCTATTCATGTACATAATTTTATATTTTGTTTTCAACATTTCTGGTATCATACTCTATTTTGTTCTGCGAGGACAACTCGGCCAGGCGGGTGTGGGGGGGTGGATCTTTCTATGTGGGCATATTGTTTTTAACTGCTATGGTTATGCCATAGTGTATTAAGCATTCCTATAATGATTAACATTTACATCATTTCCATTTTTCCGCTATTACATTAACTGTCGTGAACATCCCTGTATATAACTTTTTGTGAACTTGAGTATTTCTCCACAGGAGATAGCAAAGAGTAGATGTGACATATTAAAGGATAAGTATGTTTTACATATTAAATAGTAGATACTACCTAGTTGTCTTACAAACTTTCGGTACCACTTTATACCCCTACCAGCAGTGATACTGCAATTCTACTTCAGTCCTTTCTTTAGGTAAAGGTTCAAAGAAGCATCTGCTACTAAAATGCAAATGACAGGGAACCAGTTTGAAGTCCTTAAAGCCTGAAAATGAGTAATGTAGCTTTAAGGGTAGTTTTGCTGGAAGAAAGCAGGTCTGTGAGATTCTAGGAAGCCGGGGAGCAGCTTGAAGACTTAGGGCTCCAAGAGGTGGGAGTGGTGTTGTCAGGAAGATGATAACAGAGTTACAGGATAACTAGCCACTGGGGAATGGCTGAGGCCATTGGAAGAGTAGTAGCAAAGAACTGTCACCCCTACTTCAGAGTTAGAGGTGTGGGCGGGGAGGTGCTTTGCATACTCTTATCCTGCAACCCACCTGCTCTTCCATCTCCCAACCTACTCCTTTTCTCCAAGAGCCTGACCTTGTGCAGAGGCCCTCAAACTTATTTTATGACTCACCTTAGGCAGTGAGCCAGCCTCTAGGGGAATTGATGGCAGGATAGAGATCTCAGCCTAAGCCAGCTATCAGTCGAATTCTTTTCTGATAGATAATGATCATTTCTAAGACCAGACAGGCAAAACCACTCACCCCCCTTCCTGTTCCCAGCGGCATCCATTCAACACGTAAATGTAATGAAAAGCTAAATGTAATGAAAAGCGTCTGAGGATTTTATCCATCCCGAAGCAATTTACAAACTCAGAATCCAGGACAAACATTTGTTTTGTTCTCAAGAAGCTTTCTTACCTATTACTGAAAAAGGGGAAGAAGGAAAATTATTTCACTATCCAGTTCTAATGTTTAATTCATTTAACATTTAAACTTTGCAAAGAGAGGCTTATTTAAGACTTTTTAAAAGTTGGACATTTGAGAAATTGTAGCAGATGATTGTAACTGAAGTTTGAACATTTTCAACCAATTCAGCATCATCCTTTTTTTCTTTTCTAGGCTGAGCATCAGAACCATCTGGGGTGCTTTTCAAAATCCCAATACTCAGATCCATACTAATTAAGTCAGAATGCCTGGGAGTATGTGAAACTACTGATCCAGTGGATAAGAGAAAAAAATCTTTTTGGTTTAAAAGCATAATCTCTAGGAAGTACAAGACAATAACGCAGTTAAAATAGTTCAAATACTTTAAGTCTTTTCTCTGTGACCAAAGAACGCCATGCTGCAACAGACCTGTTGAACAATAATTTACAAAATGAGATACAATACTAATTAAATTTGCCAAATTGAGACTTTGAGGTGGGTTTTAGGTTATAAAATTATTGAGCACTGAAAGAACATGTTTTCCTGATAGTTATTAAATTTTCTGGATCTTTTTCTTGATATTTATTACGTCTTCTTGATATTTGCTACGTTTGCATGTGATACAAAGATAGCACAGGCATGCTTTATGAACCTAAGAGGTGTTTTTAATGAGAACTAGACAGACTGCTTAGTAAGCAACAAAGAACACTTAAGAGAACCTTATTAAGGATTTATGTGAATCATGGTTATTTTTGAAACTTGGGGGTGGGGGGAAGTAACCAGAAACAGTCTTATTTGCACCGCATTTTGTCCTGCCATTCGTGCACTAGATATTAATTTTATTGCACATGCATACTTCTACGTCATTACTTTTAAAATTCTAGAGAATGTTCCAAAACTTAAGCCTCCCTGTCCCCATCCCTAGCTGGACTGGGTGGGATTCCCGTCCTACCCAGATCAAAGAGCAACCTGTTGCTCATTGCAAAGCCTCTTGCCAAGTGAGTCAGCGCCTGTACCCTGCAAGACTGCATGCTTGCTTCCTCAGAGCTGCTTTCTCCTGGGGTGGGTGGGGAGGAGGGGATTTAGAAACCTGCAGCCTCATGGGGAAGGGGGCTGTTTGTTCTCTCTCTGGGGAAGTAACTCACTCAAACCTCCTCCCTTGGCTGAGCTGCTTCAAATAGCTTTGAGTAGGGCCCAGTGAAGTTGGCTTTTCCATTACATCTAGATGGACTACAAGAGTGTTTTGCTGCTGTTTTTTAGCTTTGCTTGCTTGCTTGCTTGTTTGCTGGGTTTTTAAAGGGCAACTATTGATGCTATTAGTGTCTGCCCACTTTGGAAGTCTTTAGTCTGGTCAGTGGCTGTGTCCCCTTTCTCCTGCTAGCCCATCCCCGTCTCTGGACTGAGGTTACCTGCTAAGACAATGGTATGTGCTTTGACTCTTCCTGATCTAAAGGGAATAGAATTACCTAACTGTTCTAGGGCAGTCCTTTGGGGGAACTAACCTTGGGCTTCTGTCCAGCTGAAGTTGTGTTTTGACAACGTGTCTTGGTCAGTGGTGATGAGTCTTTATAAAAGGTGAGCTAGCGACTGAAATAGGGTGTGTGCCTTCTGCTGTATTTTCCCCTTTACCTTTCTCGCCTCTTCTCTTGTGTTCTTATCATAACCTAGATTATCACTACTTCTGTGAGCGCTCTCTGTGCTCTTTTTTTTTTCTCACTGCCACAAGAGCAGCACGATCTTATCTTTCAAAATATACTTAAGGGTAGAAAAAGGGAGAACAAGTTTAAGTAAGTTCATCTCTCAAGAAACCTAGTGTTTTTAGCCTTGTGACTTCTAAGTGTAGAATTCCACCCTAAGACTGGACTGTGTTTTGAATGTCATGCAGAACCTATCTGGAACTTGACTTGGCCTATTTGTGTACTTTTGCTGTTGCTATTGTCCTAAATGGAGGGAAACATTCCAAAGTTTCTGCGTATTTTGAAGGTATGGTTGAACCTTGTTTAAAAAAATAATCCCTGAAGGAACCCTAAAGTAACTGATAATGGTGTGTAATTTATATTTATTTACATCTTCATGTGTTTCTTCAGGTTCACCTGAGACCTGAACCCTTTGGCTTAAAAAGAACATGTCGTAGGAAAGAAGTCTTACAAGCATCTAATGGCCTCATGACTCACCTTTCCTCATGTCACCTCCTATTATCGTTGACAAGCTTAGCGTGTTTTCTGTTTGAACCTGCCTGTAATTTGCCTTAATCTTTCTGTTTTCTTATAGGGCTACCAGCCAGACTCCCAGAAATCATGTTGGTAGGATCCCAGTCCTTCTCGCCTGGAGGGCCCAATGGGATCATCAGGAGCCAGTCCTTTGCGGGGTTCAGTGGCCTTCAGGAGAGGCGATCCAGGCAAGTTGTGTGTGGTTCTCTCCTGGGACGCAGCTTGAGAGGGATGTGAGCCTTGGTTCTCTGAAGAGGGTCCGCGTGCATGTGGCCTTGTCAAAACACACACCTGTGTTATTTTCATCTCTTTTATGAAAAAGATGTAATGTTCCCCAAATTTCTATCATTTAGAATTCCTCCTTCAAAGAAGATTTAGGACAAGCTAGCAATACATGTGTATAGCTCTCCCTACCCCCACCCCATTTCTTTCATATCTTTTGATGCCTATTGCCAGAATGCCTCCAAATGTTTGAACCCATTTATCCTCTAACAAGTAACAACAGATTTACCTTTATCCACACATCTGTTGATACTGAGCATTTTCTAAAAATCTTTTCCAGTCTTTTATGTCATCCCTAATGAGGTTAAATGTGCTTTCATAAGTTTACTTGTCTTTTGTATTTATTTTGGGAATAACCAGTGCATTCACATCCATTGCCTATTTTGGGGGTGGATATTTACATATTTTCTTACAGAATAATAAAGCCTTTTTATATATATCCATTGTAATACCATATATTGTAGTCTTTTCCCCCCTAATTTGAATTGCCACCTTTTTTTTTTTTTAATTTTGACCTCCTTCACCCATTTCTTCTATCCTGCCCACACTCCCTGACTCTGACAGTCACCAGTATCTATGAGCTTGGTTTTTTGTTTTCTTTTAGATTCCATGTATGAGAGATTGTACAGTATTTGTCTTTGTCTGACTTACTTCACTTAAGTATGATGCCCTCGAGGTCTTTCCATGTGGTCACAAACGGCAAGATTTCATTCTTTTTTATGGCTGAGTAATATTCCTATATATACATATATATATAATGGAATATTACTCAGCCATATATATATGTATCACAATTTCTTTATCCATTCATCCATTCATTGGACACTAGGTTGTTTCCATAAATCTTGGCTATGGTAAATAGTGCTATAATGAACATGGGGGTGCAGAAATCTTTTTGAGTTCATGTTTTCATTGTCTTTGGTTAAATACTCAGAAGTGGAATTGCCAGATCATATGGTAGTTCTATTTTTAATTTTTTGAAGAACTTTATACTGTCTCCCATAGGGGCTGCACCAATTTACATTCCAAGCAACAGTGCACAAAGGTTCCCTCTTCTCCACATACCTGCCAACACATGTTATTTCTTGTCTTTTTGATAATAGCCATTCTAACAGGGGTGAGGTGATATCCCATTGTGGTTTTGATTTGCATTTCTGTGGTGATTAATGCTGTTGAGCATCTTTTCACGTACCCTTTGGCCATTTGTATGTCTTCTTTGGATATGTGGCTGTTCAGATCTTCTGCCCATTTTTTAACTGGGTTGTTTGGCTTTTGCTATTGAGTTGTATGAGTTCTTTATATATTTTGGACATTAACTCCTTATCAGATATGATTTGCAAATATTTCCTCCTATTTAGTAGGTTGCCTTTTTATTTTGTTGATGGTTTCCTTTGCTTTGCAGAAGCTTTTTATTTTTTAGTTTGATGTAGTCTTACTTGTATAATTTTGCTTTTGTTGGCTTTTGCTTTCAGTATCATATTCAAAAAAATCATAGCCAAGACCTGTGTCAAGGAGTTTACTACCTATGTTTTCTTTTAAGAGTTTTATGGTTTCAAGTCTTACATTCAAGTCTTTAATCCATTTTGAGTTAATTTTTTTTTTTTTTTTTTTTTGCGGTACGCGGGCCTCTCACTGTTGTGGCCTCTCCCGTTGCGGAGCATAGGCTCCGGACGTGCAGGCTCAGCAGCCATGGCTCACGGGCCTAGCTGCTCCGCGGCATGTGGGATCTTCCTGGACCGGAGCACGAACCCGTATCCCCTGCATTGGCAGGCAGACTCTCAACCACTGCGCCACCAGGGAAGCCCATTGAGTTAATTTTTTTATATGGTGTAAGAGAGGGTCTAGTTTTCTTCTTTTGCGCGTAGCTGTCCAGTTTTTCCAGCACCATTTATTGAAGAGACTGTCTTCTCCCCATTGCATATTATTGGCTCCTTTGTCGTAAATTAACTGACCATATATGAGTGGGTTTATTTCTGGGCTCTCTATTCATTGATCTATGTGTCTGTTTTTATGCCAATACCATACTGTTTTAATTACTATAGCTTGTAATAGAGTTTGAACTCACCCTGCACCCCTTTTTGAAGCACATTCCATTGTATCCAGATTTGGGAGATTATTTTTGGTATGAAGTTATGTAGTCGATAAAGACTGACTCTGCAGACTGACTCTGGGGAGCAGATGTCTTTCAGACACAAGCTTGGGAATGTTAGTCTTCAGTTTCCCTAGAATCTCCCCTCATCTAAAATAGGACTTAGAGGAACTCAAGAAAGAGAACACAGGTAGTGAAATAGGTAACATGGAATAAAGTTCGTCCTCAGTTTTTCTGACGTGATAAAGATCTTACATTCTTAGGGGTCTTATGTGCTTTGACCTGTATTGTCCCCTTTGGTGCACACGGTAATGGCAGAGGAAAGTAAGAATTAACCTGGAAGGTGCACAGCAGACACCTACCAGACTCGGAGGTCACGGCTTTCCACTCAACACCTGGGTCAGTGAGTAGTCTGGCCTCTGAGCTTCCTAATCAGATCAGTAGTTTGGGTTTAAGTTACCAGGTGTCCATCTTACCACTGTAGGCTGCCTCCCTGCCACTAATAGGGATGTTGAGTTTCATGTTATACCTAAACAAAATTTACTCCATAAAAATAAAGCTTAAGGGAATTCCCTGGCCATCCAGTGGTTAGGACTCAGTGCTTTCACTGCTGGGACCCCAGTTCGATCCCTAATCAGGGAACTAAGATACCACAAGCCTCTCGGTGCAGCCAAAAAAATAAATAAATAAATAAGTAAACTTTTAAAAAGTCTATTCATCCAGCTATGTGTGCTTTTCTTTACTTTAACACTACAGACATACCTTAGAGATACTGCAGGTTTGGTTCTAGGCCACTGCAATAAAACAAATATCATAATAAAGCAAGTCACACAAATTTTTTGGTTGCACAGTGCATATAAAGGTTATGTTTACACTATAGTCTATTAAGTATACAATAGCATTATGTCTAAAAAAAACATTGTACATACCTTAAATACTTCATTGCTAAAAAATGCTAACCATCATCTGACATAGAGTTGCCACAAACTTCAATCTGTGAAAAAACACAATATCTTTGAAGTGCAATAAAATAAGATGTGTTTGTATACAGCATTAGTCCTTTGTCATGCTTATGGCCCTTTATTTAAAAACTATTCATTCACATCCCAGTCAAATTTAATAGACGCTTATGCCTGATGTCACATAGTGCACATATTTTTTTTAGCTGAATTACATTCTTCTGCCTGTTCATTATTTCCACCTAGAAGTGTTTGTTCTTGGCTTCCCGTGAGGTTTCAGTGATGTGACATGCTTTCACTCAGAGTGTACATTACTTGAATCCAGGCTTTGACTCTGGATAACTGCTGCCCAGCAAAGCTTCCAGATTTCAGCAGTTAACTCTAACACCACAAAACTAAATGAAGGATGCCTCAGATCTATTAATATGCAAGGGAACGTTACCTTCCCCAAAAGACACTAACACAAACACAAGATGATTAAAAGGCATTTCTTTGGTCAGATCGTTTTGGATGCCCAAGACTCAAACAATTTCAGCTTTTCTTTTCTCTTTCCATAGATGTAACTCCTTCATTGAAAATTCCTCTGCTCTCAAGAAGCCTCAGGCCAAACTGAAGAAAATGCACAATTTAGGACACAAAAACAGCAGCCCTCCCAAAGAGCCTCAACCTAAAAGGGTGGAGGAGGTCTACAGGGCTTTGAAAAATGGACTTGAGTAAGAACATCAAACCTAATAATGCACTGAAACCTTTTTCCTTCCTAAAATGCTCAGGAGGGTCAGAAAAGCTAGTCTTATGAGATAATTTTAGAATGTCTATTTCTGTAGTAGGTGTTTTATTATTGCACCATAATTGAGGAAGCCTTAAATGAGTCCCCAAAATATGAACTTGATTGGGTTTCCATATCACAACCAAACATTGAAGGAGACCTGAAATAGTAATATGTTTATATTTAACTCTGTGTAATATTGTATTTTACTTAAACACTAGTAGACAGACATATCTGTTTTAGAGATTGCTGAAGAAGTGTTCTAAAACCTTCCTGAGTATATTATAGCAATGATTTGTCCAGAATAAAACTTCCCTAGTATGTGGTGAGATGCATACTGTCAGTGTCCTATGGAACTGGATAGAATTCTGTGAGCCCAGATCCAGGACTGACTCCACAGTTCTTGCCATTCCCTCCACATTGGTTTTTCTTTCCTGCTATGCCAGCCTCATAGGGATTCTCCTTTTTGACTATCTGGATAGTATCAGATTCAACTGCTAGAGCTTTCAAAATGTGGAGAGTTTAGGAAAATGCAGAGCCTCTTCCCTGCCAGCTCTGTGCTGCACAGAGCAAGGTTCAGGTTCTTAATGTCCCCTCTTTAGAAGAGAAAGGTCAGCATCAGCATCAGATTCCACTTGACAGTCACAGAGTTCACGATCACGTCTCTCTTATCTTTGCAGTGAGTATCTGGAGGTTCACCAGACAGAGCTGGACAAGTTGACAGCTCAGTTAAAAGATATGAGAAGAAACTCTCGCCTGGTAGGTACCATCTAATCCTTAGGGTGTTAACACAGTGGGTTTTTTTGTTTGTTTGTTTGTTTTGGCTAACTTCTCTTGCTGGATAGACATGGGGACGAGGAAGAAAGTTCAAGAAAAGCAGATCCAAGGGACAAAGTGCCATGTGCTTCCTGATGTTTATTTTAATGCTTAATGCTTAATATGTTCCAGTATTTTCCAAGCATGTTTATGCAGACAAACTTTGTAATCAGGAAAAAATACTTTAAAAAAACCAACTCCCTCTACTCCTCTTCCCAACTAATATAAGGAAATGAAAAGTTGGGGTTTTCCTACTGTATTGTTAGTACAGCATTTGGAACCCAGAACTTTCCTTTATATCCAATTTTTAAAAATTGTAATAGGTCAGTGATACCTGAGAGGAAAAGGAGGCTCAAGAGGTCATTAGTAGAAGAAATCGGAGGAGTCCTTGAGCCAGTTCAACTACACACTGTATTGTTGGAGATGCTTGCAAGTTTCCTTTACTCTAATGAATTGTGAGGACTTGTCTGCTTGAAGAGGTGTTTCTAATGATTTTAAATGATTTTGTTAAGTTCTAAATGATATTATGCCTTAAAGTTTTAAGGCGTCAGAAAGCCCAGGAAACGTCTACATATACGAGGTACATATATACATGAATAGCTGTTATCTTCTTTTTAAAAAGATGTTATCCTTTTCAAAGGCTTAGAGGTTAAAGCCGTCACAGAAGTTAAAAGTTTTATATTCTAATAATATTAGAAGATAAATTGCTCCCATTTATGTGGAACTCTCTGTGGAGTGGCCTTCAGAGCTTTTGAATGTCCCTGGCAGTCCTCAATGGCAACAAATGTTCCTCCTTGGAGAACAATGGCGTATGGATGGAGGAGCTTCCAGCAGGACCTCCTGTTCCATAAAAACCCTCCTGATGGGGGATGTGGGCTTAGTGTACTGATTATACTGTGATATTGTGAGCACACAGGAATAAACTTGCTTTAAAAACAATTTGTGAAAAGCTTTCGCCACTCTCAAGGGCTCTTCTTAAATGCCAATTTTTATGTGTTTAAACAGGAAGGCAAGTCTTTTTTTAGCACATATAATCACTGCTACTTCTTATGTTAAAAACATTTTTTTAAAAATTTAAGTGGACGTGAATTTATGTGTCCCTCACTATGTAAGAGAGGAGAGCCCAAAGCAAGTGAACATCTTAAGGCTCCCAGAAGGCAGAGAGGACTGGGTAGAATTCTGGAGACACAGAGTATAAATAAATACCAGCTCTTAAAAGTATTCTTACTATTATTTAAAATAACCCAGATTTACTCTTTTAAAGCAGATATCAAAACGTCCAACAGACCTCATGGGGCTAATCATTATTTCACTGATGATGCAGAAATGCAGACAAAATCCTTCGATTCATATCAGTAACAGTTTTGAGGAAGATGTGTTTTAATCCAGATACTCCTTTTTTTTTTAATTTTAGGGTGTGCTGTATGACCTAGACAAGGTAAGTTATTGCTCTGTGTTGGGGAGTTACTGGGAAATAAAATCCTTCATCCTTGAGAAGTCAGTGATCCTTGCTTAGGTACAGTAAGATCCTAGAGAAATGATGATTTTTCTAATCCTAGAAAAGTTCGTGCTTTTATCTAATGAGGATGATGAATAAATACTATGATCTACAGACCCAATAATGTGTTTAAGGTCACTTTTGTAAAAAAAAAGTCACCTGGTTGCAGGGTTTCTCAGTGTGCTGGTTAAGTTTAAGAATTTCTTAAGGGTTTGAAGGTCCTTACCTGTGTTCTCTCTAAATGGGAACTATCATATTTCATCAAATGGAAGACCTCTTTGATTGGAAAACACATCATTATCTTATTTGCCACTAAGAAAAAGAGTGATTACAGCTACACTGTGACACAGTTCTTTCTTTTCACTTAAAATATGTATTTTATACTTAGTGACAAAACTCTCTTAGGCCTATTTTAAATGTAGATATATTTTTTTAAGTTATATATGATGCTGTCTCTTTCCACACCTTTCTGTATATATGAGACCTTTAATACTGAATCATATTCAATGCAATCCCTATCAAACTACCAATGGCATTTTTCACAGAACTAGAACAAAAATTTTCACAATTTGTATGGAAACACAAAAGACCCCGAATAGCCAAAGCAATCTTGAGAAATAAAAATGGAGCTGGAGGAATCAGGCTCC
>NC_041231.1:88758872-88793453 GCF_002837175.3 Physeter macrocephalus
TGCTGGAGAGGGTGTGGAGAAAAGGGAACCCTCTTGCACTGTTGGTGGGAATGTAAATTGATACAGCCACTATGGAGAACAGTATGGAGGTTCCTTAAAAAACTAAAAATAGAACTACCCTATGACCCAGCAATCCCACTACTGGGCATATACCATGAGAAAACCATAATTCAAAAAGAGTCATGTACCACAATGTTCATTGCAGCTCTGTTTACAATAGCATGTTGTAAACATGCTATTGGACATGGAAGCAACTGAAGTGTCCATCGACAAATGAATGGATAAAGAAGATGTGGCACATATATACAATGAAATATTACTCAGCCATAAAAAGAAACGAAATTGAGTTATCTGTAGTGAGGTGGATGGACCTAGAGTCTGTCATACAGAGCGAAGTAAGTCAGAAAGAGAAAAACAAATACCGTATGCTAACACATATATATGGAATCTAAAAAAAAAAAAGGTTCTGAAGAACCTCGGGGCAGGACAGGAATAAAGACGCAGACATAGGGAATGGACTTGAGGACACGGGGAGTGGGAAGGGTAAGCTGGGACAAAGTGAGAGAGTGGCATGGACATATATACACTACCAAATGTAAAATAGATAGCTAGTGGGAAGCAGCCGCATATCACAGGGAGATCAGCTTGGTGCTTTGTGACCACCTCAAGGGGTGTGATAGGGAGGGTGGGAGGGAGACGCAAGAGGGAGGAGATATGGGGATATATGTATATGTATAGTTGATTTACTTTGTTATAAAGCAGAAACTAACACACCATTGTAAAGCAATTATACTCCAATAAAGTTGTTTAAAAAAAATACTGAATCATAGTATAATCTGTTTGCAGATATTTTAAAGGGTAATTAAATTTAACTCATGTGATAATATTTATAACTCAAATGGAAGAGATGACACATAACCAACTATGATGATCTTGGGGCGTGCACAGACAGTTGCAGTTGTAAAATGCACCCCATTTCAGAGACATTAAAATGGGGGGGCGAGTTCATATTTGAGCTGATAAAATGTTATTATGAAGAAACTTAACTATACTCCAGTATGATACTGTCCTGCCAGAAATCCAGTGAATTCCATTTGGTTGGCCCCTCTTAATGTTAAACATAAGGATTCCAATAGCTAACTCAACTTTATCTCTCAGAGTATTTATTCAATATTTAAAAAAAAATACTTTCTAAGTTGATACTAGAGAATCTTTAAAGTAGTAACAGAGATAGGAGGAAAGGGGAAATAGTTAACATCTTCTGGTACTTTTGAGTATGAGATAATAAAGATAGCCACACAAGTCTAATCAGTGAAACTGTAAATGGCTGTACTTTTTCAAATTTCTTCTTTTATTCCAGCAAATTAAAACAATTGAAAGATACATGAGACGCCTGGAGTTTCACATCAGTAAGGTAAGTGACATTCGTCTTGTCTTTGCCTGTTTTTCAGTTCTCAGTCACTGATCAATACACCTTTGGCCTGAGCATAGCCTCTAGTCCATGGAGAATTTCTTATCCAATTGACTCCTAAGCTGATTAGCAATTAAATCCTCAACAGGCAGTAAAGTTGTAGAAAAAAAATAAGAATGGAGAGCCTGATTACCTAGCACATCGTTTACTCTGCTTCAGTTCAACAGATATTTATTACGTGTTTCCTATGCAGCGTGCACAGTGCCTGGTAGAGGATACAGTCTGGGTGTAGTCTGGTTAGAGATAAGATGAAACCAAACTGACCTACAAAAATCTTCACACTTGCCTAACTTTACATTCAGGTCCCACATACAACTTGGTACCCCCATAGCCTTCTTCATGAAGGCCTTTAAAGTACTTAACAACAGCTGTCATGTAGCTCCCTCAATCTTTCTCAAGCTCTCAGTTCCTTCCACTCTTCTTCACATGGCTTGGTTTCCAGATTCCTTTTCATCCTCATTGCCCCCCTCTACGTACACCAGTTTGTCAGGGTCCCTGACATCCAGCCCTGAACCCTACAAATAGTTGACTGATGGTCCCACCAGCCTAACGTGGAGTGGGTCTATCCCCCTCACCCTGTTCTGGACACGATCAGTCAGTATCAGTACAACCTAGAAACAGTGTCCCTTTGAGGGCAGCTGGATCACACCATTGGCAATTCCTGTTCCTATCTGCACCCATCATCCTGTGTTCCAAGTGGAGAGACTGGAGGTTTTAGCAGTTCTCTGTACTAGTGGTCAGAAGCCCCAGGTTTTAGTCCCATCTCTGCCACGTACTCACTGAGCTATAACATCTATGTGGATCTTGGCTTTCCACTCCATGCAGTGAGGCTGGAGGTACACATAGTCAATCTAGATGACCCTAAGAATCCCTTCAAGTTTAAAATTCTATGATGATCTAAACATATGTATATGCTACTGCCGTTGTACATTCCCATTCCCACTTTGAAAGATTTTTATTACCTTGGCAAATCTGAAATTGCTCCTATTTCTGTTCAACTCAATAAATAAAACAGGGACTTCCCTGGTTGGTCCAGTGGGTAAGACTCCTCACTCCCAGTGCAGGGGGTCCAGGTTTGATCCCTGGTCGGGGAACTAGATCCTGCATGCAGGCTGCAACTAAGAGTTCGCCTGCCACACCTAAGAGTCTGCATACCACAACTAAGATCCAGTGCAGCCTATATAAATAAATAAATAAACAAACAATGGCATCCATTAGAAGATATTTATGTGGTGGGCAAGCTTTGAAATTACTCTGTTTATTTGGAAAAATACCAAGAAAACAATTAGTATTAGGTAAGAGGGTATTTATCCATCTTGTATCCATCATTGTAAGATATAACAATCCTAGTGGTTATTAAAGGTTGGTAGTCCTCTATCTGCAGCATCTTATGGATGGATCCCTAACAAATCCTAACAAATGATATTTAATTGATTAATCAGTTTATTTTGATGAGAGCCACTGCTGACTTATAAGTAAGACAAATTCTTGCCTACAGATGGACCAGTTTCTGCTTAGGTGAGTACATAGTTATCCTTTATTCTAAAGGTTAACTCCATTTGGCTAGGGTAGATTGATATTTAAATGAAAACAAGGGTAAACTTTTCTTTAAATGCAAAGTAGTATACTAAGTCGTTAGGGCTACACCAGTGGTCCAGTTAGCAGTTTCCTTATTGAGAGGATTACAGTCTTTGGACTACAGTGGGGGAAGGGCTGAAGGGACAGTCCCCCAGGAGGCCATATGGGTGAAACAGCCTGGCCTGCATCGGAAGAGGTATCAGCTTTTGTGCTTCTAAGTCTGTAGGGGACCTGCCACATCAGAACAATCTGCACTGTTTACTTAAAATTTCAGACTCCTCACCCATCCCTAACCTACTGAATCAGCCTCTCAAAGTGGGGCCTGGGCATCATGATTTTAACAAGCTCACCAAGTGAGTCTTAGCTTAGTTTTAATGTATGGAAACCACCCTGTATGCCAGTCACCCAACCAAAGGATCTTATCAGCAGATATGCCACAACCCCTTGGGGCTTATACCTCCCTCTTATTCAGAGACAAACCCACCAACCCCAAAGAGGAAAGACTGTTCCTTCCAGAGTTTTGACGATTCCTCTCAGTGAAGTGGAGTGAATTGTTGAAGAGCAACAAAGAATCCTTTAACCAGGAGAATCATTTTCAGTCTCTTAACTAACATTCATATGCTAAGCTAAGTATCATTGACATCTGTATAGAGAAAGCAACGATGGAAAATTGTACTATTAACAGGTAGTAGTAATGCTTTTTAGTGATCAGCCAAAACTTTGCCTTCAGAACAAAAGGGGAATGTTAAACCCTGAAGTCCATCATATTCACCTCTACCTGCTTCTGGTTCTACAACTGTAGCCTCCTTTTTGAGGGAACAAAGTTTGTACTGAAATGAAAAATTCAAGTAGTCCTAGGTAGATAACTGCCTCCCAGAAAACATAATGTCTGGTGATATCCTTCTTCTTAATCTACCTGATAATTCCTGTAGTTAACTGTGGTTGGTGTGTTGATAATTGAAGATAGGACGAGAGACTATAGAGATAAGTATCATCAGGAATAGCTGTATGTTTTCTCAGCCTAGGCACTATTGATATTTGGGGATAATTTTTTGTTGTAGGGGGCTGTCCTCTGTGTTATAGGATGTTAAGCAGCATCCGTGGCCTCTACCAACTAGATGCTAGCAACACCTCCCAGCTGTGACACTGAAAAATGTCTCCAGATGTTGCCAAATGTCCCCTGAATATCAAAATCACCTTGGATTGATTTAGAATCACTGCCTTAGAAGTATTAAGTGACTGTCAGGCTTACATAATGAATATGATCAATAGCCATTTGCAATGGGTATATTATTATTTAAAAACCTAAGTATAGAGGTATCGCAGAGAAATGTTCATTTCCATTCTTCCCGTTTACTTTTTTAAATTGTGGTATAAATTACATGCCCAAAATGTCACAGTTATTATGTTCAGTCTGTTAAGTTTTAACAGTCATGCTTCACCCTAATTTTAAGAATAACTTACCTTTGTTTTCTCTCTTTTGTTGGGCCACATCTTTACAAAAATCATTTTCGATAAATAGCCTTGAGTTCTTTTTTTTTTTTTAATCTAAATCTGGATGCGTGAATATCACCTGGTGACGCTCTCTTAAAATAAAGTGATAATAGCCCAGTATAATGCAACGTCTTCACATTGGTTTGAAACCGCATACTCTTCCAGTGTTCGTTCCTTATATAAAAGACTCCTGTCTTCATTATCTAAACCTTGTCTCACGCAGTCCACCAATGTTAAGTTCATTTTCATTTTGTGTCATTTGAAAAGAGAGCTCGGAGTAAAATCCGGTTTGAAATAGAAAATGGATCATGTGACTAAAACAAAAATGATGAATCTGTCTAAAAGGATGGCATGTCTACAAGATTCTCCTTTTGAGGTCAGAAACATAAAGTATCTTAAGCACTTGACAATGGCCAATGTCATTTCCTTCAAGTGTGACAAATATTTATGTCCCTTGTGTGTCTGTTTTGATTCCGGCAGGTAGATGAACTCTATGAAGCTTATTGTATCCAAAGACGCCTCCAAGATGGTGCCAGCAAAATGAAGCAAGCCTTTGCAACGTCCCCTGCCAGCAAAGCTGCCCGGGAGAGCCTGTCAGAGATCAACCGGAGCTACAAAGAGTACACAGAGGTATGTGCCAACCTGCTCGGCTGCTGAACTCCACCTGGCCCAATCTGAATTGTCGATACCTGCTACGAGAACCAGGGGAATGGCACCCTCAACCTCATTCTACTCTTTAGAGAGAGACGTTTTACTGTTTGCCTGTCTTGCGTTTCCTTGAGGCCATTGGTGAAGCTGTTTAAAATGGCTCTCGGGTGGTTTTGTTGGTTGAATTTTTGTTTAGAGCCTTCTGTGGACTCCAGAGCATGTGACTTTCTGTTGTGAACATCACCTGCCAGGCACTCACCTCCTAGTGCCTGGTAATAGGTTTGTTCATGGACGTGTAAATCCACAAGATTTTAGACACTGCGAAGCCATTCATTGACCAAATCTTCTACTTCTTTATGTGTATAGTCTCTGCACAAATAGACTACGAATGCATGTTAAAAATTTCAGCAAATGAATAAGCCACAAATGCCCTGGTATTGGTCATTGAAATGCACTTCCAAATTCTCTAGTGTACGATCTAGTCTAGCTTTATCCCTGCAAATTGAACAGACCTTGTAGTTAAGATGGCTGCCCTGGATATTGGGTTCACCCACCTCCTGCCTACGATTATTTTATTGTAAGAAATTTCCCTTCTATCTAAAAGGAGGCAAGATAAAGAACCATGAACAGAAGCATGCTTTCCTGCTTTCTGACTGTCTCTGGGGCCCAAACATATGACACAGGGAGGTCTTCACTCCTCCGGGGGTCACCCGAAACCAGTGCCTTTGATTAAATGACTGAATTATTAAAGCAGCACTTCTCACTCTCCCATGTGTCTTTGTTCAGAGATCCAATTTCGTGAATGAAGTCATCGGCCTGATGAGGGTCTGCTGGACAATTCCCAGAGCTGAGCATCCGGTCTCAGCCCTGGGACGGGAGGGATGTCTTGGATCACTTGCCGCAGCATTGCTTCCTATGTAACCCTCCAGCCCCGCCTCTTGTCTGAACCAAATTTGTCTTTTTTCATGGTCTAAAACAGGGCTTCTTTCTCTCCATTTGGGAGAATGCTTTTTGAATGCATAAAATGAAACCCATAGGAATTCAAAGGAAACAAATTATATTGAAATACAGTTATTTCAATATTGTCAGTACAGTGATCAAAATATTTTTTAAATCAAATGTGTGATACAGTACAAGACTGCTGCTTTATTAACTCATCAAACTACAAGATTTAGCAGTGGCTCCAATAACTATTGCAATTTGAAAGTAATGAAAAATAGAAATGATTACTCAAGGTACCTGCAACAATTGATGTGACATGAACATAGACGTGACTTTTATCAGGTCTAAGTCACAGGTACTAGTCATACGGCTGCGGCGTGTTTTCTACCTTCATGATGTATGGACGTATTAGATATCAGTTAGAGGTTAGTGGAAATAGCGATGTGACTTTCTTTTTTCCCCATCCAAGTTGATGGAGCACAGATTAAGAATCTCTGGCTTTGAAGCAGCCCTAGTTCATGAGACCTCATTTCCTCACATCTGTGAAATCAAAAGAGCAGTTGCCAATGAAGGAGGCCGTTCAGAGTACACACGAAGCAGGACTGAGTGGCAGCCCGTGCCTGTCCCAGAACTTTTGTAGTTTGTTTCAGAAATACCCCCTGGTGGTCAAGCGCCAAGACATGGCATCATATTTCCTCACAAATTCAAAGATGTAGAGTGTAATGTCAGCAAGAGGAGAAAGAAGTCCAAGACTTCTGTAGCTTCCTACCTCACTTGACATCAAGTGGATTTGTATCTTCACATAACCACAAAAACCAGGATTTTATCACAAAGAGGGTTTAGGAATAGATGGTTCTGGGTGCCTTTGCAAGGGCAGCAGTGTTCATCCATGGCTGCCTGGGTGAGACAGAAGGCAATTCTGACCACGGATGTCCTCAGCTGTTAAACGAGCTGCCCCCCAAGTTTTTCAAAGACATTGGTCGCAGTCCTGACGTGATGATAACATCGTTGATATATTTCTAGAAACAGTAATGCATTCCTTCCCAGAGACACCCAGTGCTCTAAGGAAGAAAATTGGTTTACAAAACTGAGACTTTGTTTTGAAAGCTTTCCAGCTGCACAGAACTCAACCTCAGGAGTTTTCCCCAGCTTTGCTAAGCTACTTGAGGTACCAACATTTAAGAGTCGGAACCTCTAGCTTGCAAATCAATTCTGAAGTCCTTTGCAAACAAAATCCAAATGGAAGCAGCCCCTGTCTGTGCTCACTGAGCTGCCCAGGCCATGCGTCCGAGCCCCTAGCCGGGATGGAGGAAGAAGCTTGTAGATGCTGCCCTGGGGGGCAGGGGTGGGGGGTGCACGCGCACACGCGCCTGTGCGGGGGGGATGGGACGGGGACTTCTGCTTAGAACACCAGAGGTGGCATCGAACGCTTAAACTGGCCATGCTGCACAAGGGCCACAGCACTTTTCCTCTTGATTTCTGACTGCGATTGCTCTGTTTAGGTCCTCAGACACTGAGGAGGTAGGGTGCGAGTGGTTAGATATCTAACCACAGGCGTAGATGGTGTGGCTCCTCTGCCTTTACTGTTCCTCAGCGTTAGAGTGAGGAGAGCACGCTTGTCAAACCCAAGAATCATTTTGAGGGCCTCAGGGCATGGCAGCAGGAACTCTGCCTCATTCACTTTGAGTACAGCTGAGCTCCTGAGCCCTTTTTGCCCCAAATTCTTATTCAGAAAAATTTCAGCCCTTCAGAAAAGTCAAGCCTAGTATGTTGAACATCATATATCTTTATTTAGACTTACCAATTGGTAATGTTTTGCCATATTTGCTTTTCTTCTCTTGCATATGCTTGACTTTTTTTCCTTTTTTACTCAGTCATTTGATAGTAAATGGTAGATAACATGCCATTTCACCCCATAAATATTTTAGCACAGATCCTTTAATGATAACCTATGTAACTTGTATCCCTTGCATAACCACACACCATTATCACATCTAAGAAAATTACCAGTCCTCCTATAGAATTATCTAATATCCTGTGCATTTTCAAATCTCCCTTATTTGGCCCAATGATGTCTTTTATAACTGTTTTAGTTTATTTACTTTCAAATCGGGATGGAATCAAAGTTAACACATTGCATTTGGTTGTTATGTCACTTTAATCTCTTTTATCTAAAATTTTTTTTCCCATAATTCTACTGCCTTTTTATAGAATCCAGGCCAGTTCTTTTAGAATCTCCCACATTCTGGATTTATCTGACTGTTTATGATATAACTTAACTTGGTCTTCTATGCTCTAAATTTCCGGTACACTAGAAGGCTTGCTTAGGCTTAGGTTAAACATTTTGTGACGATTTGCTACATACGCGTAACGCACTACAAACAGGTAAATGCCTCCCGTTTGAGCAGTGGTTGTCCACTGCTGTGAGAACATCCTGTGCTTTGAAAGAAATGCAGCCCTAACGCTGGTCTCCTGTGCTCTTCTTAGAACATGTGCACCATTGAAGCAGAGCTGGAGAAGCAGCTGGGGGAGTTCTCCATCAAGATGAAAGGTATTCTTCCTCCTTTTTATAGAGAGTGGGGTGCCATCTCCGCCTAGCTCCTTGAAGTGTGACATCACACACTGTTTTTATTTTCCTTGCAAAGACACTGGGCCACTCTCTCTCAACCCTCCCCACTTATGTTAATTTATTGATGCTCCAGAACCTTCTCGTCCTGAGGCTTGCCTACATACTTAAATATTTACTGTGACAGGATCTCAAACATACACAAACATGGAAGAATATTATAAGGAACTCCCATAGCCCCATCACCTCCATTTAAGAATTAGCAAGATTTTGCCACCTTTGCTTCATCTGTTTTCTTGTCTTTGTTTTTCCTTTGATGAAATAAAACCCAGATGTGGGAGTCTCTCCCTGTAGACTGCGATGTGCCTCTCTTAAAGAATAGGGACATCTTATGATAGGGACACCACAATGCCAAGTATTATCACTTCTAATAAAATGAATATGCCTTTGTTATGAATCCATTCCATTAGCAAATGACCTGGTGGTCTCAAAAGTGAGCTATACAGTTGTTCAAATCAGGATTCAAATGAGGTCCATGCGTTATCATTGGTCGTTAGATATCTCTTTTCAGTTTCCTTTCATCTAAAACAGACCCCTCCTTGTTTTTTTTCCTACCATTGACTTGTCATGTTGAAGCTGTTGTCACTGTTGTCACTTTGAACGTGTTGTCACTGTTGTACAGAATGTCCCACGTTCTAGACTTGTCTGTTGTCTTCTTGGTGGTGTCATTTAGTTTGTTCCTTTATGCTCTACTTTCCTATAAACGACCTACCAACTTCTTTATTTTTAAATGTTTTTTAGTGTTAAACCCACATAGGACTGTGCATTCTCCTCTTTTTCCCAGTGCCTTTCTGGTGTTGACTCCAGGAAGTCCTACTCTGAGAGCATTGTTGATTTGTACTGCAAGCATCTTCAGAACAAAAAGAAGCTCTAGTTGTAGACAACGGAGCACCCTTCAGGTGCTGTCAGGTTTACAACTCAGTGGCCAGCAGGGCTTCAGATGAGCAGCCGTCACAGCGAGTCCATCTTCCTTCTGAGTTTGGGCCACGCACCCACTCACCGCCGGGAGAAGGGCTAGTTTGTGTGCCTTTCCTTTTCTGCGGTTTCTTAGCAGCTGGACCCCTGGGTTGCTAATGGGGATTTAATCACCCTCTTGTCTACTTTTTGCCATTAAGGAAGTAGAGAAGGGGTGCTTTTTTTTTAAGTGCTTGACAGGAGAGCTTCATTTTCCAATGAGTCACCTAACTCAGGAGGCAAAGTTTTCTGTCAAGTGTGATACCCGTAGAGCTGCTCTGGTTGAGTGTACCTGCAATCAACATGACCTTGACCCTCAGCTGCCCACAGGGCTGCGTTCTTCTCTCCAGCAGATCCCGTAGTGAATCAGTCTGTTATTCAGTATGAAGTCTCAATACTTACTTTACTACTGAGGCGGGGCATCTGTGCTGTTTCAGTTTTTTAGGTCCATTCTCTTCACTGTGGCTCCTCACCGAGTCAGTGGTTCTAAAACCACTCAGGCCCTGCCCCCATCTCAGCAAGTCAGGGCGGGGCCCTGGCACCAAGGAGCTCCACAGCTCTCTTCCCAGCATTCTCTCATTCTAAGGCAAGGGTTACAATGGGAAGCCGTCCTCTTCCCCGTTTCCCTCCCCCAAGATAGGTGGGTGGCACCCTTCGGGTATATTTTTCATCCTCAGGATGATTCTGTCAGCAGCCTGCTTCTGGAAAACCACTGCCCTGAGTCAGTGTTTAGCAGAAAACACTTCTCTCTCCTTCCCCTAACTCTCAGACACCCTCCACGCAGGCTAGCACAGCCTAGGGTCTTACAGCTGAGAGAAATTCCCATCATGCCATCTTCTCACTGTTAATACAAGCAGTACCGTATTTCCCCTATTTCTGACGCTCACTATTATCAAACTCACCAATTGGGGTGGGTTAGTGATTTCCCCATTTTGTCGATGGGGAGCGGGGTTAAGTCACTTGTCCCAGAAGTCACACAATACGTTGGAGTCAAACTTGAAACTGAATTCCAGAGCTCGTGGCTCCTAGTGCATTCCCGTCCCCCAGCCCCATATGAGGAGGGAAGTTCTAACAAAGATGAACAGACACTATAAACTATTGCTCAAAAAATGTTCTCTTCTGTGGGATGGTAGTCTTCCACCCAGCACACAGGCACCCAGGAGTGGGTGGGAGGAAAGGGACACCCACCCACCAGACCTGGGCCTCAGGCCTGAGGATCAGTGAGGGTGCTCTGGGGGCCCTACCGTCCAGCGGGGGACCTGGCTGCCCAGCTAAAGAGCGGCTCTGGGTTATGATGCGTTATCATGACGGACGGGCTCAACTTTTTGCTAGCCCTGCTCTTCCATCTCTACCCTCAACGTTGTTCTCTCTTTCCTGCCCGAAGGGCTTCCCTGGCTTCTATCTGGGTTCAGGGTTTCCCCCAGGGGGGTCACTCAAACCTGCAAGTGATCCTCCTTTTTCCTTATTGATTTATCTCACTTCTCCTTTCCTAATCTAACATGAAAACTTGAACTATTTCTATGAAGCCTTTCAAGGGTAACACCCCCGTGGAAATCTTCCTCTCTCTTGATAAAAGGAAGCCTCTCACGCTGCCAAGAAATCTTGCATCTTTGCAGTTACCTACTTTCTTATCTGTTATTCATTCTGGTAAAAAAAAAAAAAAAAAAAAAAAAAAAAAAAAAAAAAAAAATTACCACCCCCAACATCCATAGTGACCTAAGCTGAGGATCTTTCATAATATTCTCAGACCTGGTAAGCCAACTTCCTCCTGCCACACCCTTCCCCAACACACAGACAGCAATCATTCTGTGGGGTTTTGGAGGGGCGGGGTAAGTGATGATGGTAAAGACAATTGAGCCTGCTATTGGCCAGGCTCTTGGCTGCATCCTAGTGAATGGTCTCTGGCCTTGACTTCCACACAGTCTACTGGAGACAATGGTTGCATGAGCCAGTCTAATCTAATTCCATGGAATAAATGATCTACTGGATCAATAATGTGGCCAGGGCTTCCCTGGTGGCGCAGTGGTTGAGAGTCCGCCTGCCGATGCAGGGGACACGGGTTCGTGCCCTGGTCCGGGAAGATCCCATATGCCGCGGAGCGGCTGGGCCCGTGACCCATGGCCGCTGAGCCTGCGCGTCCGGAGCCTGTGCTCCGCAAAGGGAGAGGCCACAACAGTGAGAGGCCCGCATACCTCAAAAAAAAAAAAAATAAATGTGGCCAATTGCTTCGATGCCTGGGGGGTGGGGGTGGGGGTGGGAGGGGACGCAAAGGGTGCCACCCACCTATCTTGTGGGACGGAAATGGAGAAGAGGAAGGCTTCCCGCTGTAACCTTTGCATTAGAATGAGAGGACCCTGGGAAGAGAGTTGTGGAACTCCTTGATGCCAGATTTTGAAGAGGGTCCAATGCCAGGCTAAAGAGGGAGCACTAGACCCATCCATCAGTTTGCAGATGGAAAGACGTGGTCTGTTACAGAAAAACTACTTCTTCTCCCAAGTATTACCTACTTCATATTAAGTTCCAGGCAGTGTGTATAGCCAAAAGTCTGTGTTGGCACCTGCAGCTTTTAGGGCAGGTCCGGCCTTGGGAGAGGGGACATCTACCAGGGAGCTAGTAAATCTGCATTACTTATGCCTGGTCAGTAAATCAGTCAGTCCTGTAATGGGAGCACCTATTTCTTCAGCTGTCTGGCTGTTTTCCTTGGAGTAGAAAGTGTCACTTCCTTAGCTTCAGAATCGCTCCCCCCCAGTGCTAAAATTGTCATGAATATCCAACCAGCCTTTTCTCTGTGTATACGCTGCCTGCCAGCATGTGTGATCTTTTTTATCTTTGGAAAGGAAGATCCTCACAGAACTGGAAAAAAAGGCGGCACATTCTTGTGACAGAATGGTCCCTCAGCAAAAGAACAGGGTGGGCGGCTGCAGACTGTAGCATCTGGGCCTTCCGAATGAGGTCATGGAAGAGCTGTTTTATCAGTAATAGATGTTTACAGTAAAACATCCACAAGGTGCAGGAAGATGCACCATGGGGATTAAAGTCCCCTCACCCCCTCCACTCCCCCATGCTCATCCCTGGGTGCTAACCCCCATGACGGTTTTTGGAGTGGCCATAATGAAAGCTTTGTAGACAGTGCAGCAGTAATCCCCCAAACTGCTGAGAAAACATGAAGCTTTCCCCGGCTGAAAATCCCAACAGGCCTCAGACCAGAGTCTGAAAGAAACCTGGCCAGGTTTAAAAGACACAAGGCGGTAACTCTAATTGACCCACTGTTAGTTTCAATTCTGCCATCAGTACCATGAGTGGCTTACATTAGCAGGTAGGACTTGAAGAATCCTAGCACAGCCCCAGGCCTGTTTTTGCCTGTCTACTGCCACCTGCCACGTTATGGTTATAATCAGAGTATCAGAGTGATACCGCCTCCAGCATTTCCAAAAATTTTTGCTTTAATAACATGAGCTGAGAAGCTCAAAAACATCACTACCAAGTCGCTTTCTCCCATCTGGATAAGTTCTTCCAATATGAAATTTCTGGTGATTTTGAAAGGAAAAATAAAAACCCTCAAAGGATTTTCCCCTTTACTCTCCTTTAGCCAGCACTGATATCAGATCAGTTTTTTAGGTTTTTTTGTTTTGTTTTTTAACCAGGCTTCCTTTGTAATTGCATAGGTATGTAACTAGGCAGTAGATAAATCCTGAATATTCTGCAGAGGTTTTTTTTGGTTTGTTTTTTTTAAAAACATCTTTATTGGAGTATAATTGCTTTACAATGGTGTGTTAGTTTCTGCTTTATAACAAAGTGAATCAGCTATACATATGCATATATCCCCATATCTCCTCCCTCTTGCGTCTCCCTCCCACCCTCCCTATCCCACCCCTCTAGGTGGTCACAAAGCACCTAGCTGATCTCCCTGTGCTATGCGGCTGCTTCCCACTAGCTGTTTTACATTTGGTAGTGTACATATGTCCATGTTACTCTCTCACGTCGTCCCAGCCTACCCGTCCCCCTCCCCGTGTCCTCAAGTCCATTCTCTATGTCTTCGGCAGAGGTTTTTAAACAGTGTTTAGGACTTTATTAGAATTGGTATATCCAGCCAATTGTGATTTATAAAGATCAGTCGATTGTGCTTTTTTTCAGAAGTATTAAAAACAAAAGACTAATCCTCCAGAAAATTATTAGTGAAAATTGGCTTCTTTAATTCTGCTCTTATTTCAGTAAATCTTTTAAGAGGCTTGTTATGTTCTACTTGTTAGTGGAAACTGGTCCTCAATGGACCGGCTCCGTGGATGGAGGGGTGTGACGAACTGGTGAGTTGCTGCCATCTACTGACAGAGAGTGGTAACAGCAGGTGCCTTTTTAGGCCTCCCTGGACCTTCTGTATCATCTTAACACTGGCATAGCCCGTGAGACTGGTGCAAAGCAGATTCATCCGTCCCAGTCTCACAACTTAACGGGGCTCTTCCTAGAAAGAACAGTCTTCTCTGCCCCAGAGAGCACCTCTCCCATCACCCCAGCAAGGAATATCCTCTCTTGCTGTGATAGACGGAATTTCCAACAATAGCTGTACCCACAGTCGTTCCCCAGAAACTATTATATGAGTCTTCACAAAGGCCTGACACTTTGAGTTTTATAAGTGTGCCAGTGTGGGTTTATAAAGAGGGGAAATAAATTCTGCACCTCTGATCCCAATTGCTTGCTTACAGGTCTGGCTGGTTTTGCTCGCCTCTGTCCTGGAGATCAATATGAAGTAAGTGTGGTGTCGGTCTGGGTGTTGGACTTGAGAGGCAGGAGTCAGCTGTCATTATTTTGCTTCTTCAATTTTTTTTTTACATTTTTTTACCTTGAAAAAGAAATTTGAGCCAATAAGTAATTTTGGAGATTAGTGTGAGACCTCCCATATATGGGTCACCTAGACACCAATTTTTAACATTATGTCACATTTGCTTTATTATTATTAATACTATTATTGTTGTTGTTATTTTGCTGAACTATTTTAGATTAATGCACAGATATCATGACCCTTCACCCCTAAATTATTTTCCTGAGGGAATTTCCTGGCGGTCCGGTGGTAAGGACTTGGCACTTTCACTGCCTTGGCCCAGGTTCAGTCCTTGGTTGGGGAAATAAGATCCTGCAAGCAATGCAGCACAGCCAAAAAAAAATTATTTTCCTGAATGTGGAAAGACATTCTCTCATGTAAACGTTGTACAATTCTCTACACGAAACAAACTTAGCACTGGCCCTTTAGCTAATGTCATTTGATGTACAATCTATATTCATATTTTTCCAAGTGTCCCAATATTGTGCTTGACAGCAGTTTTTTTTCCTGATGCAAGATCCAATCCAGGATTATGACTACTCAAAAGTATCATGATTGAAGAATAATAGAATCTAGATCTTTCTTTATAAAAATATACTCCATAAAAGTAAAAAAGCTTTTTATCTTTTCCCTCTTCAAAAGGGAACTTACATAATGATTTCATCTAACTATCTCCTCCAAAACCTTCTATAATCATTCATCTTGGCCGGGGGTGGTGAGGGGGAATGTGTCTTCCTCTGAGCAGTAAAGCTGTCTGACTGAGGAGAAACTGCACACCCTCTCCCCAGAGTGTGTCAGATTTCAAAATCCTTGTCCAGATCTGTCTCCCTTATCCAAAAGTAGGATGCCCTATTTCTTGCTTCTGGCCACTAAGTAGATTTTAGCTGATGGTTCCTTGTCTTTCTAAAGGAGCTGGGGAGTATGGAGAATTAATCCAGTGGTTGTTCTACTGAAGTAGAACTGACGAGAGAAAGAGCTGAGCCAAAGGGCACGATGCAGTGACCTTTCTCTAAAGGAAGCCCTTCATACCCTCTATCCTAGAGAAGCAGAACTTACCCCCTTTGAAAGTCTTTCCCTGCTGGTGCCCTGCTCCACGCCCCCTGCCAGGGAATTTGGAAGAAGAGACAGTCAGTGGGTGTCATGAGGATGCTGGAGAAGGGGAGGAACAGTAGCTGCTGTATTTACTCGCCTTTTTCATCCTGGTGTTTGGTAGGAAGGCGGGTGAGGGCAGTGGGGCCTGAGGGCCCTTTGGTGTCTTTCCCCAGATTTTCATGAAGTATGGCCGACAGAGGTGGAAACTGAAAGGCCGAATAGAAGTAAATGGCAAACAGACCTGGGATGGAGAAGAAATGGTGTTCCTGCCCCTGATAGTTGGATTAATTTCCATCAAGGTACAATATCGTCATTGCAGTTTGTTGTCTTTGCTGGTGCCACGGCTGGATGGTCCATCGTGGAGACCTGTGCCCGTGACTTCTGCCTGCTGCCCCTCCAGCCCACAGACCTCTGTATGTACTACAAGTACATCAAAAGACTTGCCCTCGTGTCAGAGCGGGCAATGGAAATGTGAGATGGGCTTGGGAAACATCCACCTCTGATTTCAGATATGATTCTGAAATGCCTGCCCTGGCCAAGAAAAACAAAGGAAAGAGTAACCTGCCTTCGTCCTCTGCACTCCTGTAAGGCCTTTCTTACCTCTCCTTCTCTCACCAGGTCACAGAACTCAAAGGGCTAGCAACTCATCTCCTGGTCGGCAGTGTGACCTGCGAGACCAAGGAGCTGTTTGCAGCCCGACCTCAGGTGGTGGCTGTGGACATCAATGACCTTGGCACCATCAAACTCAACCTGGAAATCACCTGGTAGTAAGTTGCCCTTTTCAATATCATCATGATAGAAACAAGTGCTGTAGGTTCGTGCTGTCCAAGGGTGGCGTGTGGACCATCAAAATCACTGGGGAGCTTGGTACGAAAGCAGAGTCTCAGGCCCCACCCCAGACTTGCTGTGTCAGAATCTCTCAGGGCCCAGGAATCTCTTTAATAAGCTGGGTGACGTTCACACATGTTAAAGGAGAACCCTCTGCCATATCACTACTCTCCTCTTCAACTTCCTATTTTTAAATATTTTATTCTGTCTCCTCCCCTCCTTCTCAATCTTTAGATGTGTATAAAGAAGTATATCTCTCACGTCCACTAATTTGAAAGAAAATAACTGTCCAGTATGAGATATTTTATCCACAGAAAGATCCTGATTCTTGCTATGGTGTTTTAATTGCTTAGCCCTCTTTATCTCAGATATCTGACACTGCTTTGGAAATTTTTGGATATCCTTAGTCTCTCCACACTCTATATACTGAAACAGAATATTTCCAAAGGGCCAGAGATACCTTTTGTCAAAGCAGGGAACTTAAAAGTGGTTTTCTGAAGTCACCCCCTGAGAAAGGTCATGATAAGCTATTAAATACTGGTTGCTCAAAACATTTGATCTTATGCCCCTGGTATATTACCAAGTAACTAGGACACGTTCAGTATTAATGTTTGGGGCCATCTTTACAATATCGAGGGTCAGGCGTGGAAGCAGCAAAGACATGTTGCCTTGTTATTGGAACAGTGTCCACAGCTTTTGCCCAGCCCATCTCTCCTCGTAACTTGTAATGATTGACGTCTCAAATGCAGGATCAGTGCTTCTGCTGGAGGAACACATGGCATGCTGATAAATGGCATCATTGTGAACAGACTGTTATCCTCTCAGTCACACAACAGGCTCTGGGTCAACTGAAAGGAATAGGAGAGTTTTCTTTAGAACCGAACAATAATCTGTTGCTCTCTTGTATCATTAAAGCGTCTGCCCTTGCAAAGCTCCAGGAATTTTTACAGACTTCTTCAACGTCTCGTGTTGGGACAAACATTAATACGTTTGTGTCTCTAATACGATTGAGGAAGCAAATTTATCTGATATGCAGGTGTGCACACAAATTGTGCTTAAAGCTGTGATGATAATCTGGGGTCCCTTGGGTGAGTCTAGACCCCGTTTTCTGCTCCACTTTTTTTTATCTTGGTTTGTTTGCTGACAGACCAATTTGGCCAAAACTAGCCCAGTTCCTACTGGTTTGAGTTTACGTTAGTATAATGAGGTGCTTTCTTGGCCTGTGGACCGGTGGTTATAGGTGACTTTAACAAACGTGTGTTCATGGGGACCTGTTGTTTTGCAGTCCATTTGACGTGGAGGACATGACCCCATCCTCAGGCGCTGGGAACAAGGCAGCCGCCCTCCAGAGAAGAATGTCCATGTACAGCCAGGGCACCCCAGAAACGCCCACCTTCAAAGACCACTCCTTCTTTGTAAGTTCAGTGTGCTTTCTAGAGGAGAAATGATGAGCCTGAGGCAGTGCTTGCACCCAGGGTTTGAAATGCTTAATATACAGCGTTAGGGAGTCTCTAAAATTCCTAATACAGTCATCCCTCAATATCCGAGAGGGATTGGTTCCGAGAACCCCCCTTTGATACCAAAATCCTAGGGTGCTCAAGTCTCTTATGTTAAATGGCATAGTGTTTGCACATAACCTATGCACATCCTCCCGGATACTTTAGATCATCTCTAGATTACTTATAATACCTAATGCAATGTAAATGCTGTGTAAATAGTTACCACCAAATTGTCAAATTCAAGTTTTGCTTTTTTGGAACTCTCTGGAATTTTTTTTTCATGGATGCATAACCCTTGGATACGGAGGGCTGACTGTAATGTCATCTTCAAGTTCACCCTAAGCACGTGGTGACTAAGGAAAGCACATTCGGAGATGTCTGTGACCACCCGCGCACAGGTGGTGAACCTCCTGTGGCTCTCCTCTCCTCTCCCCCCACTTAACCTGTTGCTTTGGTAAACACATGTAGACTTTTCTGCACATTCTCTAAGATCAGACTTTTAAAGAAGTGGGTGTAGGTAATGGCCTCCTTGTTTTCATCAGAAATGCTCGCTAAAAAGCTGACAAAAACATGGTAACCTGCTGCTTTCCACTAACGCCCCCATTTTGCTTTGACTTCTGAAGAGATGGTTGCATCCTTCACCAGACAAGCCAAGGCTGTCTGTCTTGAGTGCCTTGCAAGACTCTTTCTTTGCCAAGCTGCACCGCAGCCGCTCTTTCAGTGACCTGCCCTCCCTCAGGCTGAGACCCAAGGCCGTGCTAGAGTTTTATGTGAGTGTGTGTGGCCCACCTGGGTGTGACGTGCTTGCTGTAGGGGGCTTGTGGCATGTGGGCTTTGGCGTGGCTCTTGTTTTATCTTCTCTCTCTCGCTCACTGGCTAACGGTTACAGGCCTCCTGTCCCCGGCTGGGAAATTGGGGCATATGCATGCACCTTTGTGAGAGAGGCTGTTTGTCCTTCCCTGCTCATGATCTCCGCTCTTGTGCTGTGACTTTTCTGCGCTGGGGCAAAGATATCCATGGTCACGATATTGTCATTTAAAAAAACATACAATTGCAGTCAAGGTCAAAGAAGATTTTCGTTCACAAGTTAAGCTAATGTATCACTAATAGCAATCTTAACAGTTGTAGCCTTCAAAACCTGGTATTGGATTTGAGCCAATTTTCCCAAAACTATTTTTACTGAAAGAGGTCCTTAGCCTTAATTTATTGTATTGTTTGCTAGTTTTATATATCGAAGTAAAAGAAACTCTTTAATTTGCAATCAGGAATGTAATAGGTAACCTACATTATATGTGTTATCCATTATGTCACAAGAGAATACACATACACATATGTACATACATACCTGGAATGTTCTGCCGTTTACAGACATATAAAAGTAATCTTTGAATGTCCAGAGAGGAAAGGGTTAAAAATCTTCTGGTTAATAATAATAATAATTGTTATACTCCAATCAAGATGTTAAAAAAAAAAAGAGTGCAGCTCTAGACTAACTGGCAGCCTAAATTAGTAGAGAGACTGATTATAGAGGAGCTTGAAATAGATTTTTTTAAATCACTTTCAAGTACCCACTCTGCATGCTCAAATGAGGTAAAAGAATGTTGCATTAGTAAGATATCTTTTTAAATATACTTTAAATAAAAATTAAAAATAGATTTATTTTTCTTTCTAAATGACTACTTGAAACGCGTTTTTTATTTTTCTTCCAAATAAATAAATAAATAAATAAACCATCCCCAAAAATAATAATAATAATTGCATCTTATTCATTGGATTAAAAAACACAGGTGAAATGGACCAGGCTAAACTCTAGTGGAGTTTCCACGGAAAATGGGAAGACTACATGGGAAAGATATGCACGAGCCAGAGAGGAGTAGAGCTGATGCAGTAACTGTCAATGTCATGTGTATATTCATGCTCATACGCTGCAAGTTGGAGGGTGTAGAGATGGTTAGTAGAGGTTTTAATTGCATCGTGTAAACAAGAGCAAGATTAGAAAAGAATGTGATGGCTTCCTATAGCCTTTTGGATAAACGCAAACTCCTCGGAGCAGCCGTTCCATTCCGGCCCAGTTTTCCAGGCCCACCTCTCGTCTCTCCAGGCTTCAATCTCTGCCTGACTGCCCCCCGCCGACCCCGAACCCCCCTCACTGTCCTCCAAATGCACCCTCCCTCTCGAGAGCTCCCACAGACCGTTGTTCCTTCTAGGACGCACTTCCTCCTCCTCTGCCCTTCTTCTCCGCACTTTCCAGGGCTGAGTTCCAGACCTTCTCTCTCCTGGGCAACCCCCCCACCCCCGCCGGGGCTCCTACCACCCTGCAGCATCCATACATCGCCCCTCAGTTACAGCACGCCTTCCCCGTGTGCCCGTTTATAGGCTCGCCCTCTTGGCAGGCTGTACGTCCCCTTCAGCCGGGCATCTCAGTCTAGCTGGATATTTGCCACTTAAGTACATGCAAATTGGGTTTGGGAATGTGAGACTTGAGAGAAATGGCTGAAGAGGAGTTTGGAATTTAAATAAGAATCGTGACCACCAGGCCCCCTCCTTACTTAGCCAGCGCCTCCCGCCTCCCTCAGAGCTGCTCGGAATGTGTGTTCTGAAGACGAGCTGAGGCTGGGCAGGAGCGCTCAGAGGACCCAGGGCTTCTGTGAGATCCCCAGGGGACCCCACGGAGGAAGCAGGACTCAGCCTTCCCCCATCCCTCCCCAGAAGCTTCCTTTTTTGTCTGTCCTGGAGGCATAAAGCGTGTTTGGGGGGAAAAGGGGGGTGCAGATACAGCCAGTAAAGGAGGCTGGGAGTAGTGAGTTGCACGGGGACCCACCCCCTCCCCGTCCCCTCCTGAGGACGGTCCCTGGAACTCCCTCCCGCCCCCCCTCCGGGACTCTGGAGCACAGTTCAATAATCACTAATCCAGGAAAACATTCTCACTTTTCGAGGCAAAGAAACTGAGCCTGCAGAGGTTACTTGAGTGCCCCAGTGACACCTCCTTTTACTCATCCTGTGGTTAAAGTAAAAAACCTTCCAACCAGACGAGAATGGAGAGTTTGAGTTGAAACTGCATGTATTGGGAGCTGGTAGCCCAGATCCAGCAGTGATGGGACCATGGACGCTGCTGGAGGAGGATGGGGAGCCTCTTTCTGTCTGCTCCCCATTTCACTTGCTGTAACATTTTTGTTTCCTGGGCTAATTCCCAGCACTATCGTGATCATTCGTTGTTTTATTTATTTTTTATTATTATTATTATTATTTGGCTGCACCACGCGGCATGTGGGATCTCAGTTCCCCCACCAGGGATCGTGGAGCCCACGCCCCCTGCAGTGGAAGTGCAGAGTCCTAACCACTGGACTGCCAGGGAGTTCCCTCATTGTTTTATGTATAATTAAAATAGGTACTTACCTTTACTTAAACAATCAATTCTGGAATCCAAGAGAGAGTATTCATTTTGAAGGAGTGGATCTCAAATTACTAAAAAACTTTTCCCACAGAACAACATTTAGTACTTCGCCAAGACCACAGTGTCAGGAAAGGTGACTTAGAAATTGCTTTAACGCCTGCATAAACAAATTATCTTGGTTACCTGGATATTTCTGACCTCTGTCTTCTGAGTTCTGCTTCACGGATCACAGAGCCTGGGGCTGCCTGACAGAGCACTTGGGATTTCTGGACACCCTGGGAGCTCTGGGGTTTGCAGCCCTGGAAGATAGTTGTTCAGTTTTTCAGTCTTTTTCTCCTCTTTTTATAGAAGCTCTGCGAACGTATTTCTGGTCTTGAATTGTTTGTGGCATGGTTACTGAATTAATAAAACTGTTTCCAGGGCTTGGGATTTGTGGGTAGAGATTTTCAAAAAATAATTTATGAGAACTGAAGCAGAACAAAGCATCACATCTTTTGAGTGAAATAGCAAGAATGTTGTAAAGTCTTTTAAGATCGATGCCAAAAAACAAAAACAAATCAAAACAAAACAAAAAAAAACGGTGGTGCTGTTCTTAACTATGGCTGCCAAATATTGTGAGATCCTTGGATTTGGGAAACAGACACTGCTCCCCTGCCTCCAACCTCTTCTTTTGAAAAATGTCAAACCTGAGAATAGTGCAATGAACTTTCACCTAAATTCTACAATGGTAATAGAGTTTTTAAAGGCTTGTTTTCTTTTGCCATGCATGTGCGCTACGCGCACACACACAAAATCAACGATGCAATGTTAATATCATGAAAGGTCTGTTTTTTAAATTTTAATTGTCTTACATTTTGTCTGGAAATGAACCATGCCAAACGCATCACTTGTGTTTAAAATCATAATGATTTGCCTTTTATCTGCAGTCGAATCTACCTGATGACATCTTTGAAAATGGGAAGGCAGCTGGGGAGAAAATGCCACTGTCCCTCAGCTTCAGTGACCTGCCCAATGGGGACTGCACCCTCTCCCACAGCCCAGCCGCCTCTCTCCCCAGCGCGTGCTTGGCAAATCCAGAAATCACCATCACCCCCGCGGAGCTGAGCCTCGGCAGCCCCTCCTCCCAGAACGAGGGCCTGGATGACGCCAGCTCGGCCTCTTCCAAGAGCTCCTTGGGAGAAGGCTCAGAGCCCAGGCCCCACCGGGAGGAAGAGACCGAGGAGCCCGGGAAACCTGAGGCCTGCAGAGCATCCGCGGGTGCCCGGACGGAGCGCCTATTCCTGGAGAAGGGTGTCGCAGAGGCCCTTCTGCAAGAGTCTGACGAGGCCTCTGAACTCAAGCCCGTGGAACTGGACACTTTTGAAGGAAACATCACGAAGCAGCTGGTCAAGAGGCTCACCTCGTCAGAGGTGCCAGCGACCACCGAGAGGCTGCTCTTTGAGGGCTCTGTCAGTGGAGAGTCTGAAGGCTGTAGATCCTTCCTAGACGGGAGCTTAGAGGATGCCTTTAATGGGCTTTTCCTTGCATTAGAACCACATAAAGAGCAATATAAAGAGTTTCAGGATCTGAACCAAGAAGTCATGCACTTGGATGATATTCTAAAAGTAAGTACCTTTTTAGGGAAATTGGATTAGGTCTGGAGACAGGTATCTTCAGCCAACATTCTATTTAAAATAGCCTATCTTTTTTTTTTTTTTATCCTGCCCCATCACAGGATCAGTAGATAATCATCACGTAAATAGCACTGATTTTTAATACTAGTAGAGTATATTAATTTTTATTTTCCTGACAACTGATCAACTTAAGGAAGATGATTAGGAGTTAAATTAACAGCTCTAGAGAACGTCTAAATTCCCTCAGTCCCTAAGTTCATCATTCAGATCCCAAATGTGAAATGGTGGCCTTTTGAGCATCATAATCTCATTGAGATGTTACTGGAGAGGGTACCTCTCTGAGTATCAGGGAAGCAGGAAAGCCCTCCCATGGTTGAAGACAGAGTTAGGCAGTACAGATGTGAGAGCCGCGGGCAACTCTCCCCCACCCAGGGCACCACCTCCTGGAGGATTCCCTTCTCTGCAATTGGCCCAAATCAGTGAGTCGGAACCCCAGATAATCACCCACGAATAATCTAGAAGCCAGAGAACCCTGACTCCCCCAGAGTTATCTTCCTCTCTCCTGCTCCTAATCAGACCACTCAGGATAGACATGGGAAGATAGGAGTGAGGGGGTGATTTCCTCTTAGGCAGGAGGTCCTAGCAGTGAGGTCGTTAATGCTACCCCAGGATGTATCTGTCTCCACTTGGCATACAGATGAAATTTTTAAAAACAAGGCACAAGAAGACAGACCTGGAATTTTTGTCCCGAAGCCCACTACCACTTCTTGTATTCTTTGCGTTGCCACTCTGATTTATAGTGCCATAGAGAAGAGAGCGCGGATCTTTTCTCTTGAAAGAGCAGTTCTTTGGGAACCTGTTCTATAAAATAAGCTTGAAAATACCGTGTCAGGGGCAAGTCAACCCACAGCAGGCTGTTGCATCCCTTGGCGTGACGGTTTTAAAATGTGGCCTTCCCCACATTCCAAATGTGGCATCTGGAACAACCTTCCCAAGGCTTTTCGCACAGTCTCGGTCACGCTGACCTAGGTCTGGAGGGGATGTCTGCCCAGGGCAGATAATAATTCATGCTCTGACTCCCCACATCCTCTAATGCTCATGAGAGATTGATTCATCTGTAGGTATAGCCTCCGAGCAGTAGGGATGGGCATTCTGAATCTGCTTCCTGTAAAACATAACTCAAAAGCATCCTCTCAGGGCTCATGCATGGAGGCTGTTTGTCCAGTGCTGCAGTGAAACATCTTTTATCCCCTCAACAAGCTCATGTCAGCACCGTTGACCAGCTTTTGCTTACTGGGCAAAAAGTTGTTAAATGTAAAGAGCTAAGACACAATTGATCCACCTAAAGTAAATGCCTCAAATGTCTAGATGCCCCCATTTCCAGGCATCTAGGGTGCTGATCAGTAGCTCAATCCACCAAGAAGCACTAAGCAAGTCATCTATTAGTCTTATACAAACCTGGTGGCTATAGGTTTCTTTCCAGAGTATTATTTCAATCTGCTGTTGTTCCGAAACTATCCCGCTACTAAAATCCTTAACTGCCCCTTTCTTTATTTTGATCAATATTTAAACACATCCATACTGTGAAAGATCAGGTTCTGCAATCTAGCTTAGGGAAGAAGACCCTAGAAGTGGGTTGAGTTGGGACTGGCTCCTCCTCTCTCTCTGAGATGGAAAACGGCATTCGAGTTGAGGGCTGGGGCAAGTGGCTTTGTCTCCAGCCAGGATTAAAGCATCCGCTGGACAAAGCTTTCTCTTTTTTCCCTCCTTCACATTCCTAGGATGCTAAACACCTTGAGGATCTGAAACTAAATGATGCTGCCTCTTGGACGGAGATCACTGAGGGCGAATGAAACAACTCTGCTTTCAAAGACTGAAAGACGGTTTCCTATATGCTTTGTCTTGAGTGTCAGAGACTCAGACCCCTGCAAGGCCCTTCCGACCTTGTGTAATGAAGTCAGCAGGGAGTGCCACCTAACTGGGTGGAGAACATTTAGTTCTTCTTACTTGCAGAATTTGTCCCATTCAGTAACCCCCAGCATCCTCTTGACTATTTGGAAGAACTTCTCTCCATCTCTGTGCCCATAGCAACTGGCATTACCCTGTTTGTAATGTTTCTGCTTAATATCCAGCAATGTAGAATTCTCCAGACCATAGAATGGGTTTGCTCACATAATTCCAGGGCCCAGTCAGGGAAGAAATGGAACTTGTTCCTTCAAAGAGCTGTAGAGGAAGCACGGCTACTCCTTGTCATGCCCATGCCATTCATTTTCTCCTCGATGCTCGAAGAAAAATTACATGCCGTGAATGTAAAATTAATATTTAAGTGTACTTACCTAGGGAGTGTGGATTAGGTGAATTCGAGTAGTTTTCTGTTTCTGGGATTTGTTTTGTGAATCCTTTAGAACAGGTGCCTTAGATAGCTCACCCCTGTCTCAGGACACTAAACATGTTGCCACTTGGAATTAGAGATTGGTTAGTAGTTGGCATTGACTGTGACTCTTTAGATTTGTCTGCCCGTTGAATTTTATTTGGGGTTGAGCGCTAGGCGGAGAGAATATAGCAGTTCTATTTCCCAAAGCCTTCTGATTGTAATATTTTTTAAACTGTTTATTATAAAAATTTCAAACAGAAGTAGAAAGAATCAGATACTGGATCCTGATGTGCCCATCCCCCAGCCTCCACAGTGCTCAATTCATAGCCAGTCTTGTGTCTATTCTTCTACCTGCTTCCTTCCCTCTGGATTGTTTTGGAACAAATCCCAGATGTTGTGTCATTTGATCCACGGTTGTACTTTCTTTTATTAAGAAGATTTTAAATGAATTTTTTAATGCCAACAAAAATAAATTAAAGTTTGAAAAAAAGAAAGTGTCACATCTCCCACTGAGTGTCTTTGTTGTGTTTCTCCTTCCGAATATGTTGATATTCTCCTTGGTACCTTCTACCTTTACAGTGCAAGCCAGCAGTAAGCCGAAGCAGGTCTTCCAGTTTAAGTCTTACAGTTGAAAGTGCTTTAGAAAGCTTTGATTTTCTGAACACCTCTGATTTTGACGAGGAGGAGGATGATGGTGATGAGGTTTGTAATGTTGGAGGAGGTGCTGACTCAGTATTTTCAGACACTGAGACTGAGAAAAATAGGTAAGTCTGAAGTTAGCATCTGCTTCTATTTCTACTGTCATAGCTGGTACAGCAGTTCTTTGTAGCTACCAGACAGGACCTGATACACATCTCCAGGAAGATAAAAACCCCCTATACATGAATTGGCTTACAGTTCCTTTTCATTGTTAAGTACAACTTTTAAATATCATTCACCTCTTTTGGTGTTGTTTAAGGAAAATTAAATTGATTTTCTTCCTTATAAATGAAGGGGAGATTTTTTTTTTTTTTTTTTTTTTTTTTTTTTGCCGTACGCAGGCCTCTCACTGCCGTGGCCTCTCCCGTGCTCCGGACGCGCAGGCTCAGCGGCCATGGCTCACGGGCCCAGCCGCTCCGCAGCATGTGGGATCGGCACGAACCCGTGTCCCCTGCATCGGCAGGCGGACTCTCAACCACTGCGCCACCAGGGAAGCTGAAGGGGAGATTTTTGTATGAGTGTGTGTGTATATTTATGTGTATGCACATACATCTTGTAGGTTTCAGTGTCTACAACTTGTCCCCAATGTAATTAATTCCAAATTAAGTAGGTATACCATGTTTCTGGAGAACTCTTACTGGATGATCAGTTTGGACCTGGTTCTCCTTGATTTGCATCGTATTTATAATTTCTTCATTTTGTTAGGCTTTGCTTTTCCCACCCCTTATCTCTCCGTTCCTTTTGGCCATTGGGTCTTTGCAGTAGATTAAGCTCATCAGTGCCTACCTATATCAAAGCCAGGTTTAAGCCCCATGGTCCATGTTTTCCTTAGAGCGTAAGAAGAGATGACTGATAACTGATAACTCCCACTGGATCTGCAGGCCTTCAGCTGGAATGTGGCCTTCTCTAGGGATGGGACAGGGCAATGGGAAGGGAGGATAAAGGTGAAATGTTGTCACCTTCTCCATTGGGCTTTCTTGTACCAAACCACGTGTTTAGAGCTGGAGCCTGCAGTCCATTCTGTAAGCACAGTGAACATACTCAGCTCCATCAATTACTGCAAAAAAAAAAAAAAAATACACAAACACTTTCCCAAAGGAAAGGGTGGGTTTCCATCCATCTTTTCTTTTGACATGTTATATACACTGATTTTCAAGTTACAGCAAGCTATGGCTGTTTTCAACCTTCGCAAACCTCTCTGTGGGTGGTGTTAATATTTTGGAGTTTTGTTGTTCCTGGAGGGTTTCTTCTGCCAAAGTGAAACCAGGAAAAGAAAAAGTGAGAAATAGTATTTATCCTTTGAGCAAACTGGGGGCATAGCAAAGAAAATTCATGAAATGAATGTCATGTTTAAATTATCCTTCTACATGCTACAGTGAGATTTTTCTAACTTGATTGAATTTGTGAAATGCTTCTTAAACCAGACATCTTCCTGTGTACTTGTTAGCTTAAGCTATTAGATGATTGATCAAGGTCCGATTAAACTTTTTTTCTTCTTGCTATAAGAAGCATTTTAAAAACATCATAGCCTTTGTAAATTTTACAGAACATTGCTATTAAATATGTCTAATTTGATCAGTCTTACCATATGTCATCAGAGGTATTACGGAAAATTGTGGAAATTATATGTGTGTTTTAAATGTGTGCTGACTACCAGGACACAAGCTGAATGTTTTCTCCTTGGAGGTAAATGTGAATCAGAGTAAGGCATCCAACGCCTCTAAACTCTGGTGCATGATCTTTTTAAATTGTGGAGACTGGGGAGCATGACACTAGAAGCCAAAAACCACCCAGCTGTGTGAACTAGGACGCTCTGGTTAACACCTCTGCTGGTCATTCCTTCCATGTGTGAAATGAGACTCTCCCCGCCCCCCTCGCCCTCCTGCACAGATTCATATTAAGAATAAAATTAAATAATAGGTGCAACAGATTTATTTTTAAATGTAAATGCCATCACGATACAACTTCAGACGGCTCAACGGTGGGCTTTACACAAAGCCTGCGAGGCAGAACTAAGCGATACAAATGCCCCTTTTAGCTTTTGTCTGGAGTAGAACATCATGTTTCTTCCTAACAGCTTTCCTTTCTCCTTTTCTTCAAGTCGCAATTGATTTAAGGCCAGGAAAAAGCCTTGACTGATTATTTCTTAATGGTATTGCTCTTGGGAAACCACACGTTCACAGGACAGTTTAATCCCAGAAAATTTGGTAAACCGCTCAGTCAACAGAGCAGGAAGGTGCCACAAAGTGAGGGCACATTTCGAAAGACTTCTTGGTGAGCCAACTTTACAGATGGTTCGTTGTGCTTGAGAAGCAAACAGAGAACTCTGGAAACAGTCTGTTTGCAGGATCTTTTTAATATTAGGCAAATTGGTGACCAGGCTTAGTTATAAAATAGTTTTTGAAAGGTATCTCTATTTTTCAAGATAGGCAAGCTCAAGACTCTTTTCAGTGGGTGCTGTGATTGAGTTGACCTGTGATTTCCATGCAGAAAGAACCAGCTAACATTTCGCACACCTTCCTGCTTCAACAGTTACAGATCGGTACACCCGGAAGCCAGGGGGCACCTCAGCGAAGCCCTGACTGAGGACACGGGAGTCGGGACTAGTGTGGCAGGAAGCCCTCTCCCGCTGACCACGGGAAATGAAAGCCTGGACCTCAGCATCATCAGGCACCTCCAGTACTGCACCCAACTCGTCCAGGTAGGACTGGTGACGGCACTGGGTTTTTAGAGCCCGGGTTGTTGATGCACCAAGAATGAATGTGTGCTTCCTTTTTTGAGTTTTCCCAGGAAAATGAGAATTCAGGAATAAGAGAACCATCCTGCTTTGATTTGACCCAACTCAGCAACTCTGAAAGGCATGGCCATGCTCTCTCAACCCTGGGTTTTCTATCTTAAAACCTAGATCTCCAGACTTTAACAGGTAGTAGGTGACATATAATGTGCTCTTGCTTTCAAATCATTTGATAATAGGTGAGAGTAATGTGATTTTTTTTAGATAAGGAATTTGCATTCTGCCATCTACAAATGGACTTCGAAAGCCAGCATTATTGGACATATGTTAATATGAACCCATCACATGAGCTAGTTTTCTACCATCTGGACAGCTAAAGGCAAAATGCTCCAGAACATAACCACAGTTTCCCAGATCTTGAATAAGTACTTATTAGCAACAAGAAAGAACATTTTACAGGTATCATCCTCCTCAGCAGTTCGCTTTCATTCTGCGACACCCTGGGGCTCACTTTTCTTCTCATTTCAGGCTGTTTATCACTGAAGATTTTGCCACAGCAGAGCAACTATTTTGACATTCTTTTGTTGCAGGGAGAGTTTCAGCTGTCTTGAATAAAGCATTTTCCCCCAAGCAGCTATTGGTACTTGAATGCTTCCTCCTCACCTGGTGGCTCGTCTTCTCGCAATCTTGTTCTTCTCCCGCTTGCCTGGATGTGTGGGGAACAGGAAAAGAATGTGAAAGCAAATGTATAATGGTTTCAGGGGGATGGGCCAGGCAAGAAGAGGAGGGATCGTGCTTTTAAGAGCACATGGCCAACTGGAAGACCAGAGGCAGGGTGAGGAGGAAGGACCCCAGGGAGGCCGGGAGTGGGTTAATGTTGCTTTTTTAGTAACACACTTGTGATGAGATGTAGAAGAATCTGCTTCTCCTCCACGAATGTAAACCCTCAAAGCAGCCTCAGACACCTCACGTGCTCTGGGAAACTGGTTGGCAGTTATGGCTCTTGCGCCAGGTTGGCCAACACCCCAGCAGCTCTCTTCTGTTGAGCGTTGAATTTACAAGCCAGACGCCGACAACCAATCCGGCAGAAGGTGCAATTTTTTTTTTTTTTTTTCTGACCAAAATGGACAAGGATTGTCGTTGACTTATAGCTATCCTCTATTCACCAAGCGCTGGAATGAGATGGTTTTCACAGCTCTTTGTCCTTGGTGAGCCCGAGACTGTGCTGAGCAAACTCCCCGTTCACCTTTTAGACGTAAAGTCATTACTTTGTGAGGCATGGGAGAATTCTCTTCCATGAAGGGATGGATGTTTTCTCTCAAAGAATAATTGGCATGCAGTACTCAGTGCAGTGTTTCTCTCGATAATAAGGCCTTGGTTATAACACTTCAACTCTTCTGTGGAGAAAATCAACACTAGAAAAACAAGAGGGGAGTTCCTCTCTACGTGGTACATGAGATACTGCCCAATCCATGAATCGTTTAGTAAAGCCAATTAGATCTTTAAAATTTTAAAAAAGGAAAAGAATTTGTAGAGATGTGGATGGACCTAGAGATGGTCATACAGAGTGAAGTAAGTCAGAAAGAGAAAAATAAATATCGTATATTAACGCCTACATGTGGAATCCAGAAAAATGGTACAGATGAACCGGTTCGCAAGGCAGAAATAGAGACATAGATGTAGCGAACAAACGTATGGACACCAAGTGGGGAAAGGAGGGGTGGTGGGATGAAGTAGGAGATTGGGATTGACATATATACACTAATATGTGTAAAATAGGTAACTAATGAGAACCTGCTGTATAGCACAGGGAACTCCGCTGTACAGCACAGGGAACTCCGCTGTACAGTAGAAACAAACACAACATTGTAAAACAACTATACCCCAATAAAAATAAAGAAAGAAAGAAAAAAAAAAAGAAAAACAAAAGAGGTAGACATAAAGATATAGAATAAAAGAGTAAGGGTTAGAAGCTTGATTTCTAATTCACACCCGCTCCTGAATCAGTGAGTTTACTTATTCATTTGGTATATAATTGCAAAGAGATAAAAATGGGCAGCCCCTAAGAATCATAATAGCTATAATTATGTTTAAAATAAAGCAGTTATTTTCTACCGTATTTATTTACATGAAAGGCATTAGTACATAATTGCTGCACTTGACTTTTGAATTTGAAAAATTCTCTTCGCCTTAGAGTCCAAATGCTTTAGACCATACAGGATGGTGGTACAGGTCTGCATCCTGCAGCCATGCCTACCAAGTGAAGGGGACAGGTTTCTGAGAGACACAGAAAGGACTAGAACCTTCAGGCAGCAACTGACTTCTGTCCTTTCCCCTCTCAAGCCCTTCCTTATTCTTGTGACCTGCACACAAGTGAAATCACTTGCTATTTATGTGCCCTTGAGCACGTTACTTGACCTCTCTGTGCCTCAGTTTCCTCATCAGTAAAATGGAAAATCAAAAGTTCCCACCTCATTGGATTGTTGTGCAAAATAACACAAGCTAATACATGTATAAGGCTCAGACCAGTGCCTGGTACATAGTAAGCACTTGTTAACTATAGTGAGATAGCTTTGATTGTAATTAGGATTATTCTACAGCACGCTCTTAATTTTCAGCTTGATGACAAGGATATAAATCAGGCTGTGAAAAATTACTATGCTTGTAAAAAAAAAAGTCTTTTTTCTGTTTCCATACTGGAGGGCAACCTAAATATGCCCTTCAAGTTTCAGAGAGGATTTTTAGATTGACAGTACATACAAGAACGGTAACTTTATAATAACCTTGCAACCCTACTACTGAGAAAATTCAGGAATTTACACAGGCATGAAAAAAGTTGAAAGCAACAAAAACGTGTCTGATTTCAGCAGATGTTGTAACCGGCCTGGAGTGAGGAACATTTTCAAACTGGAAGAGAAACGTGTATGCGTTTAACATCCCCACTTCGTTCCGAAGGACAAGGTTGAGCGGGCAAAGCTCTGGTGACAGCAACGTAACTGACACAGTGGTTTTGTTTGTTTTATCAGCAAATTGTTTTCTCAAGCAAAACCCCATTTGTGGCCAGAAACCTCTTAGAGAAGCTTTCTAGGCAAATCCAAGTGATGGAGAAGCTCTCGGCCGTCAGTGATGAGAACATAGGAAACATCAGTTCTGTCATCGAAGGTGAGCACCTGCGGTTACGCTGCCATTCTTGTAAATGATGACCCCAGGAGCCCCCTCCCCTGCCTGCATCTGTTCATGGCTTTGTTAGGATGGCAGAGAAGCACTCTTGGGCTGCAGAGGAAGGTCTCCACGCTAGTGTGGTCGTAATTAACACCATGCTTCAGCCTTTGGAGTCAAAGCAGCAGACACCTAGCTTTTTCTAGAGGGGCCTCCACCTCCAGAAGGCAGACTCTAGTGTATACACAGAACCAGCATCCACCTCCCAGGCAGTTTCACAGACTTGTTCTCCTGGTGTGGTTCCATTTGGGACAGGTAATCAGGATTGTGCTTGCACCACAGAGCTGGCTGAGACAGCTCCCATAGTGGTTGACTGTCAAGGCAAGGTGCTCTCAGACCCTACTGGGAAAGGTAGAAAAACGAGAAGTCAAAGGCCTTCAGGAGCGTCCCTGGTTCGGAGAGCTTTAGATAGAGAACTTGACCCGGGAAAGATGCCTTTGAATCTTTGTGGTCTGGCTACAGGGCTGTTTCCTAAAGGCAAGAATCTGTATCGTTTTTCACATCAGATAGTCTGTGGAAATAGTGGAAAACTAGGATCTTCTGGATTATCTCCGATTAAGCTTAAAACACCCTGTAGGTTCTTTCTATACATTTCTGCCTCCTGCTTCTGGTGCTCCCAGGAGCAGGTGACCTTGGCAGGTCTCTGAGAGATGTGAAAAGGGGCAGGACATTCAGACTCCTGTCCGTTCCTCCCCCAGGCCCCTCTGCATGATCACAGCCACATGAGTGAAATGCTGACCGTGGCATATGGCTCTTCAATCATTTCAGTCAGAGAGCTGCCTGGGCAGGGTGAAAAAACTCCTTCAGTCATCCTCTGCTCTGTTGCACCCCTGCAGAAAAGTCTCCTGAGGTTTGAGTCTCTGATCCTGTACGTTTTTTGCTGTTAAGTTATAGGAGATGAGATGATTGGACCTTCTCCCAAGGGGAGACCTGCTGTTTTCTATCACCTAAAGCAAACAGCTTTGCTTTTGCTGCATTTTCTTTGCTGCCCAGGCTGGATGAGATCCTCTTCTCAACTTCTTTGCCCTCGGGACACCTGCCAACGACAGAGGAATCCTGTAGTTCTGATTAAAAAACAGTCTTTAAAAAAAAAAAAGGAAGGCCCTTGGTGATGCCTTCCCCATCCTCACCCAGGTCCATCTCTTCATCTATTTCATTCAAAACATGTATCATGGGATGGGGGGTTGCTCTTCTATTCCAGCCATACCGGAATTTCACAAAAAGCTGTCTTTGCTGTCATTCTGGACCAAGTGCTGCAGCCCGGCTGGGGTCTACCACAGCTCAGCGGACAGAGTGATTAAGCAGCTAGAAGCCAGCTTTGCCAGAACTGTCAACAGAGACTATCCCGGACTTGCAGACCCAGGTACAGGGCAGCAGAAGCAAGGGAAACATTTCTGTCGTTTGTTTTGAGAGTGAGCGCTGGAGAGGTTCCCTCAACACTTTCCCCGCAGCTAGCCCTGAGAAAGGGCTTTCCCTCCAGAGAAAACATCATCTCCTCAGTAAAATCGAAGAAAAGAAAGACACTGAACATGTTTTCATTCTGAATATCAGCAGTGACTTTGAAAAAGACTATATGTCTGTGTTGCTATTGAAGTACGTATCCTTTTTTCATTAAAATGTCAGCAATACAGGAGTATCAAATGGTATAACCACTTGGGAAAAACAGTTCGGCAGTGTCTACGAAAACTAAATGTGTATACTCCTACCCTGGGGTCCAGCAATTCCACTCCTAAATGTGTTAAGAGGAATACATGCTTATGCTCATTTTTTAATAGCAGCTTTATTCACAAGAGCCAGAAATTAGAAACAAGTCAAATGCCCATCAACAAGAACATGGATAAATTGTAATATAGTCATATAATAGGGTATTACATAGCAGTTTTCAAAAAGAATAAATTACTGCTACAAGCAACAATTTGGATGAATCTCACAGATATTTTTTGAGCAAAAGGAGCTAGACACAAAAAGTACATACTATATAGTTCCATTTATATGAAGTTCAAGAACAGATAAAGCTAATATATTGATAGAAGTTCGATTATTAGTTGCCTGTGGTGGGGATAGGTGGGTAACTATAGACTGGAAAGGGGCACAAGAAAACCTAATGGAGTCCTAGCAGTGTTCTGTATCTTGATCCAAATGACAAGCTATACAGGTGTATAGATATGCAAAAATCATCTGGCTGTACACTGATTTCACTTTACAGACTTCACCCTGTCGTGTACCACAATAGAAAGACGAATGAGTGAATGAATGAATGATTGACCATGTTTCTTAAAAGCTGCTCCGTATCTTCCCCTTCCAAATAGTGTTTCGCACACTGGTGTCCCAAATCCTGGACCGGGCTGAACCCCTGCTTACCTCCAGCCTCTCCTCCGAAGTCATCACTGTTTTCCAGTATTACAGTTACTTTACGAGCCACGGTGTGAGTGACCTAGAGAGTTATCTGAACCAGCTGGCCAAGCAAGGTGGGACACGTTCTTTGGTCACACTGTGTGGGGCTCAGTTTGGAATGATCCCTGGTCTTTCTAGTCATAGTTTTTAGTGATGGTAATTTTTTTTTTTTTTTTTTTTTTTTTTTTTTTTTTGTGGTACGCGGG
>NC_041231.1:88793479-88796840 GCF_002837175.3 Physeter macrocephalus
GTTGCGGAGCACAGGCTCCGGACGCGCAGGCTCAGCGGCCATGGCTCACGGGCCCAGCCGCTCCGCGGCATGTGGGATCTTCCCAGACCGGGGCACGAACCCGTGTCCCCTGCATCGGCAGGCGGACTCTCAACCACTGCGCCACCAGGGAAGCCCGGTAATTTTTTTTTTCCCCAAGTCAACAGCTGGGCTAAGATTCGCCTTTTAAATGACTTCTGGACCTTTAACATTAGTAAGCCCCTTGGCAATGAACCAGGGATTTGCTAAGCACATCCCAGTCATCCAGCAGGGGTGTACCATTAACAGGAAGCTGGTAAATGATTTAAGACTGCTGTAATTTCTTTCCCTCATTAGTCTATTTGCCACTTGTAGGATCAAGCCCGCAGGCAGTGTTATTTTATGTTGCCCTTTTTGGTGGCACTTTCATAATACTCAGCAGAAGTGAGGTTCAGAAGAAGGCCAGTGGGGTGACAGATTGGGAAGGGAAAGGAGGAAAAGATGAAAAACCAAATCTAAGGCTTCATATCCAGGGATTGAAGAGAACAGGCACCAAGGCAGGGGTGCGGCAATGAAGCTCCGTATTGCCTTCTTGTGTGGCCCTTCGAATATAAGAAATAAAGTCAGTATCTGCAGTGAGTGAAAACCTCTTTGGGAGTGGAGCCAGGCAGTAAGGGGCTGGTCTCTGGTTCCCAAGTTTGTGCTCTATTTCTCCAGCCGCGCTTGACAATGGGGCAGTGGAGGGTGGGGAGGGGAGGGAGTGAGGTGTGTTCTTGGGAGTAGACGGGTTGGCACAGCGCTAGTGGCTAGCGCTTCTGACCCTGACCCAGACCCGGGCTTAGCCCTTCTCTTTCCAGAACATTAAACCCTGCGGCACCATGTTCAGCACCGTGATTGGCATCACAGGGAGAAGAAGAAAATCTTCCTCCACCCAGGGCCACTCCAGCCTGAGCACGGGAGTCTGGGCTTAGCTCCCACTCCATGCTAGTCCAGAGTGCCAGAGAGGGCAAGCCTGGGCGGGAGATGCCTCTGATGGAAACTGAATAATATAGAAATTTACTCAGAAAATGGATTTTTTTTTTTTTTTTTAGAAAATCGATTTAGATTGTGACAAATTTAGAATCAAGAAATGAAGAGCATAACAAAGTGAGACCCTGGGGTCCTAAACCGCATCCCCTTCCTCCTGTTACACAGCCCTGGAGAATGACCATGGGAAGAACTCTAAGCCTTTACTTATCTTTTTTTCCCCTTTCTTTATACAAAGAAAAGCCCTTCCTTATACAAAAAAAAAAAAAAAAAAAAAAATTTAGAAAACATGGAGAAGTATGAAGGAAGAGATTCAAATCACCTATTCTCCTATTTTTAAAATATAATGTGTTTTTCAGTTGATTGTGCGCTGGTTTTAAATTTCAAAATTGTGATTACCCATTATGGAATATTATATCCCGGTTTTTTAATTTGACATTATATCCCATGTTATTAATTCTTTGAAACGTTTTTTACTTTTATAATATCCCTGCATTTAGATGCATACTAATATATTTGATTATTGTTGAATGTTTAGGTTGTGTTTCTGTTACTTATTTAGCTGTTATACATAATATTATCTGGAGACTTTTTACTAGAGTGTTTATTTATAAAACAGTGAAGTTACCAGAACAACCACAACAGGAGAAATGGGAAATTAAAGCAAAAAAATCTTGATCATTCACAAATTTGTTCATGTGTAGAGGATGTGGCTCTATCAATGGAATGTGAATTTTAGGTTATATTTTCCCATCTGCACGGACCAGATACACTCTTATGCTAATGTTTTTGTGGCTAATGGATGCCCATGCTGGATCTCTAGTTAAGGATTAGAGTACATAGAGCATGGTCAGTTTGTCCAAATGGAACTCAGAATCCTGTTTTTTATCATATTGTCCCCATATTCCAACCAACTGGATTTTCCATCAGGGTCCAGTTTCCTGAGTGCAGACAGAGAGAAGGCTGAGTCAGGGGTCATTCAGGGTAAGGGTTTTGCCAGGCAAGTATGACTGAAATACAGGGGGCTGGGGACTTCCCTGGCGGTCCGGTGGTTAAGACTTCACCTTCCAATGCAGGGGGTGCAGGTTCGATCCCTGGTTGGAGAGCTGAGATCCCACATGCCTCACAGCCAAAAAACCAAAGCATAAAACAGAAGCAATATTGTAACAAATTCAATGAAGACTTTAAAAATAAAAAGACAGTAAAAAAAGAACACTGTAAAAACTGTTTACTTGTATTTTCTTCACTATTATTTTTACATGTGACTGTTTAATTCATCTCTAAGTTATTATAGTAGCCATTATGAGGTGGAAATCCACTTTCACTTTTTTCTCATATGATTCTTCATTTGCCTTGATATAGCTATTTGAATAATCTGTCCTTTTCTCACTAATTGGAAACATCGCCTTTCTAATATGCTAATTTTCATATATCCTTGGGTCTGTTATTATGTATATCCTTGAGTCTTATTTATATTTTTAATGAGCAGGTTCCTTTACTGTCAGAAGGTGACCTCTGTTTTCTTCCCACTCTCCAGTTTCCATGGTTCAGACTCTGCAGTCACTGAGAGATGAAAAACTGCTACAGGCCATGAGTGACCTTGTACCCAACAGCCTCCCGGCCCAACAGGAAATACTCAGGACTCTGGCTCTGCTCTTAACTGGGGATGACAGTGGAGTTAGTGAGGCTGTGATGCTTTACTTGGCAGCAGCCTCCAGAAATGAGCATTTCAGGGAAAAGGTAGGGCATGAAATGATGGACATCAAGGCAGAAGCTTGTTTAATTTTATGCCATTTACTATTAATAGTTTGTCATCTTTTCCTTTATAAAAATAATTTTCTGTCACTTATTAATAATATATATTCTGTAAAATGATTTAAACTACAAAAATATACTGAAAATAGTTAAGTACCTGTAGGTCCAGCCCCCAGAGAAAACTGTTAATAACTTAGTGTACATTCCTTCAGATTTTTTCTATTTTATCCATGCTAACATGGATAATTATTTTTTTCTTAAACGAGATCACACTATTCTGTTGTGCAACTGATTTTTTAAATGTAATATATCGTGGTTATTTTCTTTCCATGGCAGAACGTATCAATCTACTTCATTCTATTTGATGGATAAATGGCATCTCAGTATATGAATAACCCATTATTTTCTTATTCCATATTGATGAGCATTTGTATATTTTCCAACTCTGAAAAATATTATGATGAACATACATATGTATGTTCACGCACATGCATTTCTTTTTTTTTTTTTTTTTTTTTTTTTTTGTGGTATGCGGGCCTCCCTCTGTTGTGGCCTCTCCCGTTGCGGAGCACAGGCTCCGGAC
>NC_041231.1:88796879-88801912 GCF_002837175.3 Physeter macrocephalus
TGTGGGATCCTCCCAGAGCGGGGCGCGAACCCGGTTCCCCTGCATCGGCAGGCGGACGTGCAACCACTGCGCCACCAGGGAAGCCCTATGCATTTCTTATGAGTAGTTTGGGGTGAAGTCATCAAACTATTGGGTCAAACAGCTAGAATATTTTTAATTTGAAAAGCCATCACTCCTGATGCTAGGGAAGAGGCAGTTTACCTCTCTCGGCTTTAATTCAACAGTCATCCAGGTATAATAAACATCTGCAATTCAAGCACATTGGGGCCCAGTACAAGCAAGGGCCTTAGTCCTCTGGGAGCCCTTTACAACTTGAACAGTCATTCTAAAAATCAATTCATGTCAACCTTCAGATCAGCTCAAGAAAATCAAACTTGGTCCTTCTTGTCCTTGGGGAGGTCGATGTTGAACTCTGAGAAGAGTTTGCTTAACTTTTCTAAGGCATTACATAAGCTAGCATGTGGTGGGATGTACTCACAGGAAGATAGTCCATTCTAATGCCATTTTGGCCCAAGAGCATGAACTTCATATTGTTCTTTCCTACAAAGTAAGTTCTGATCTTTTGGTAGAATTTGCTCAAAACTCTCTTCTATGGGCCGAATACCATCACCCCCACTGAAAGAGCAAGACACGAGAGGCCAGGTATTATGTGATTCCAGTCATAGAATAGAAGGCATGATGAATTGAGTAAAGAGACAGGTCTTTTAATAAACATGGATTTTAATGGATTTTTTGTTGTTGTTCTGAAGGTAGTGCAAAATGTCTTGTTTTATCTGTAGCTTATCTCAGGGAGTAAAAATGATATATACATCTAAAACGACAAACAAATCGAAGTGTCTTCACAGCGTCCTTTCTTCTTTTTCAGGCCCTGCTCTATTACTGTGAAGCCCTAACAAAGACTGACCTCTGGCTCCAGAAGGGAGCTTGCCTGGCCCTGAAAAGCCTGAAGGTAAGGCTCAGCCTCAGAGCCCCCTGGCAGGTCACCTTTGAGCTGACTTTGGCTTTAAGACTAAGCCAGGTGCATAGAACAGCTTTCTTTCTGTATTTGGAAGTACCTGCTTTAGCAGCATTTCTCCTCTCCTTTACACTGTATATTAGTTCCGGAGTCCTTTTTGTCTTTTTCTTTAACTGAAGTAGAGTTGATTTACAATGTTGTGTCAATCTCTGCTGTACAGCAAAGTGACTCAGTTTTATACACATATACATTCTTTTTAAAATATTCTTTTCGGGCTTCCCTGGTGGCGCAGTGGTTGAGAATCCGCCTGCCGATGCAGGGGACACGGGTTCGTACCCCGGTCTGGGAAGAGCCCTACATGCCGCGGAGCGGCTGGGCCCGTGAGCCATGTCCGCGGGGCCTGTGCGTCCGGAGCCTGTGCTCCGCAACGGGAGAGGCCACAACAGTGAGAGGCCCGCGTAACACACACACACACACCAAATTCTTTTCCATTATGGTTTATCCCAGGAGATTGGATATAGTTCCTTGGGCTATACAGTAGGACCTTGTTGTTTATCCGTTCTCAATGTAATAGTTTGCATCTGCCAACCCCAAATTTAGTACCTAAATGTAACTTAGTTTTTTTAAAGTCAATACATTTCAGAAAACAATTCCATTTCTCAATAGCCCACAGGAATCAGTTTGCCTCAGAACTACATGCCGCGGAGCGGCTGGGCCCGTGAGCCATGTCCGCGGAGCCTGTGCGTCTGGAGCCTGTGCTCCGCAACGGGAGAGGCCACAACAGTGAGAGGCCCGCGTAACACACACACACACACACCAAATTCTTTTCCATTATGGTTTATCCCAGGAGATTGGATATAGTTCCTTGGGCTATACAGTAGGACCTTGTTGTTTATCCGTTCTAAATGTAATAGTTTGCATCTGCCAACCCCAAATTTAGTACCTAAATGTAACTTAGTTTTGTTAAAGTCAATACGTTTCAGAAAACAATTCCATTTCTCAATAGCCCACAGGAATCAGTTTGCCTCAGAATGACTGTTAGAAAAGTATCTCCCGTCCCAAAAAAGAGATGACGTGCTGATTTCATCAGTTTTTCTTGTGTACAAAAAAATAGCAGGGACAAATAAAATTGGCAAAGAAGTACTAAAATCCAGTGTGCCAATAAACTCCCAAATCCTTCCCGGAGAACTCTTTTTTACTAAGCAGCTCATCAATCTTAATTGTGTCAGAGGGAGGTGTAAATGAAAAAAGGGCTGAGAATTGCCAACATTAAAGAGCTTGCCTTTCAGTAGTCAAGATTTAATGTTTGACCGACCTTAATCACAAAATATAAGATTAATCATCCTTGAGAAAAGAATGAAAAGGCCACACCTTAAAATTTGCTGAACTCTTGGGTTGGTGCAAGGACCTGCAGGCCTGATAGAACATGAAGGAAGGGATTAATACCTCAAAAGAAAAAGTTAATGACCTGTGAAGAAAAAAGGCTCTGGGAAAATTTGCCTTCCTTGTTGCTTGGTCAAAAAATTACCTTGAGGTGGCCAAAAAAAGCCCACAGTGGTTGCTGTGTATTTGGGTGCTCCCCTGATATACAGTGACAGGTCGGTGATGATAGCTCAGATATAGAGTTAACATAAATTAAGACATGAGGATAAGTGATCTGCACCAGTTTTTGTGGATTTACATGCTGTGAAGCTTACCATAAAAGCTACAGTTTTAGGACTTCCCTGGTGGCCCAGTGGTTAAGAATCGGCCTGCCAATGCAGGGGACACGGGTTCGAGCCCTGGTCCGGGAGGATCCCACATGCCGCAGAACAACTAAGCCTGTGTGCCACAACTACTGAGCCCACGTGCCACAACTACTGAGCCCACGCGCCTCGAGCCTTTGCTCCTCAACAAGAGAAACCATCACAATGAGAAGCCCGCGCACCTCAATGAAGAGTAGCCCCCGCTTGCCGCAACTAGAGAAAGCCCATGCACAGTAACAAAGACCCAACGCAGCCATAAATAAATAAATCTATTTAAAAAAAAAAAGCTACAGTTTTAAAGTCTAGCGTATCCAGAGTCTGGGAACACCAATTCCTCTCCTTTACCTTTTTCTCCTAGAGGATAGGATCCTTTGTGCTGACTAAAAGACCTCTTTCTAAACCATCTGCAGCCCCCCAGCTCCTGAAAGGGGCTCCATGTAGCATGATGTGAAAAACAGTGCAGACTCAACCAATCAACTGTTGTTAACTTGTCAGGGAAAAAAAATTTTTTTTAATTAATGATGGCAAACAGACAGCTGACATTATTCTTTCCTATTATCAAAATGAAAACAAGCTTGAGAGGTCAAGGTCCTCAAATCCAGTGGCCCTCCAAGTTTAGGTTCCCCATCTGTCTTACTGGGCTAAAATAAACCATAGTCTACCCATGCAGCTACCATTTCATAAGCGTACCTTTCTTCCAGAAAAGAAAACTGTAATTTGTTACCCAATATCGACTCCTCAAAATGACAGGAAGAGCGTTTTATTTCATAGCAGGCTCTCTTTCGTCTACCTGCCTTCAATACTGGTGTTTGTAGAGACACCTGCTGGGCCCTCTTCTCCCTCTATGAGTCCTCCCTGGGGAAACATCAATTCCTACGTTTTCCATCATCATCTCTATGCTAATAATTCCTCGTATTTCCAGTCCAGGTCTTCCCTTCCCATCTCTGATCAGCTTGCTCTTAGGTATCTCCCCTAGGAAGTCACCTCAAACTCCACCCATCTCACCCCCACCTCTAGTCTCTGGTATCTTAGTGGGTTGTACAACCGTCTCGCAGTAGCTCAGGCCAGAAACCTAGGAGCCATCAGTGACCCCGCCCTCCCCCTCATCCTCCACATCCAACCAGCCTCCTCATCCTGCAGATCCTATCTCCTTATTAGCCGGAATTTGTCCACTCTTTATCCCCACTCTATTCACCTGGATTCGGCTACCTTCCCACTCGTCTCTCTGCCTCCCTGCAGTCCATCCTCTCCACCGCAGTTAGAAAGCTCAGAATAAAAGACAACTCCTTCTTAAAACTCTTACATGGCTTTCCATGATCTTAGAATGATGTCCAAAATCTTTAATGTGGCTTATAAGCCTCCCCTCGATTTGGACCCTGTAAAAAGCTATTCCCCTTACCTAGAATGTATTTCCTTCTCCACACCCCCAAACACTACACATAAACACACACACACACACACACACACACACACACACACACTCACACAGCCCTACCATGTGCCCAAACTTGACTAACTCCTCTAAAATATCACTTCCTCCAGGAAGACTTCCCTGATCAGACCAGGCTGCATTTCCCAGTCGTGTTCTGCCCTACCACCCTGACTCAGCCTATCATTCATCATAATAATTAGTTTACTTGTTTCACGGTCTGTCTTTCCACCAGACTGTAAACTCTTGAGGGCCAGGACCATGTCATGTTCCTGGCTTGAGTCTCCCAGACCCTGTGAACTGCCTGGTTCACAGAGTGCTCAGTAAATGCTTGTGGAATAAACAAATAGAAGAATTCCCATCCTTGATCTTTATTCCCCTCCTCTATTTTAGTATATAGACTAAAATTAGGAATTCTTACATTAGAGCTGTTTTGGAGGGAATGAGATACAGTAGAAAGAACTAAGAGAATTGGATTCTATTCTGGAAAAGCAGGCTGGTCACTTCACTTCTCTAGGCCTGGAGTCCCCTGTGAAATAGGAACATAGCTGATCATCAGAGCTCCCACAAGTACAAATCCTGGGCTCCAACCCAGGAAGTTCTAATACAGTGTGTCTGGAGTGGCACCCAGGAATCTGTACTTTTACAAGAGCTCCCTAAGTCATCTTGATACTCAACTAGGTTTGGGAAGCCCTGGGTTTTTAAAGTCCCTACCAGCTACGAAATGCTAAGTCTCACGTAATCCCACACATAAATGTCTGAACACTATTTTAACTATTTTCTCCTTGTAGGCTACTGAAAGCATTAAAATGCTGGTGACATTGTGTCAGTCTGATACTGAAGAAATCAGAAATGTGGCCTCAGAAACTCTCTTATCTCTTGGTGAGTTATGTTTTTTTTTTTT
>NC_041231.1:88805929-88825467 GCF_002837175.3 Physeter macrocephalus
GTTGCGGAGCACAGGCTCCGGACGCGCAGGCTCAGCGGCCATGGCTCACGGACCCAGCCGCTCCGCGGCATGTGGGATCCTCCCAGACCGGGGTGCGAACCCGGTTCCCCTGCATCGGCAGGCGGACGTGCGACCACTGCGCCACCAGGGAAGCCCCATGCATTTCTTATGAGTAGTTTGGGGTGAAGTCATCAAACTATTGGGTCAAACAGCTAGAATATTTTTAATTTGAAAAGCCATCACTCCTGATGCTAGGGAAGAGGCAGTTTACCTCTCTCGGCTTTAATTCAACAGTCATCCAGGTATAATAAACATCTGCAATTCAAGCACATTGGGGCCCAGTACAAGCAAGGGCCTCAGTCCTCTGGGAGCCCTTTACAACTTGAACAGTCATTCTAAAAATCAATTCATGTCAACCTTCAGATCAGCTCAAGAAAATCAAACTTGGTCCTTCTTGTCCTTGGGGAGGTCGATGTTGAACTCTGAGAAGAGTTTGCTTAACTTTTCTAAGGCATTACATAAGCTAGCATGTGGTGGGATGTACTCACAGGAAGATAGTCCATTCTAATGCCATTTTGGCCCAAGAGCATGAACTTCATATTGTTCTTTCCTACAAAGTTCTGATCTTTTGGTAGAATTTGCTCAAAACTCTCTTCTATGGGCCAAATACCATCACCCCCACTGAAAGAGCAAGACACGAGAGGCCAGGTATTATGTGATTCCAGTCATAGAATAGAAGGCATGATGAATTGAGTAAAGAGACAGGTCTTTTAATAAACATGGATTTTAATGGATTTTTTGTTGTTGTTCTGAAGGTAGTGCAAAATGTCTTGTTTTATCTGTAGCTTATCTCAGGGAGTAAAAATGATATATACATCTAAAACGACAAACAAATCGAAGTGTCTTCACAGCGTCCTTTCTTCTTTTTCAGGCCCTGCTCTATTACTGTGAAGCCCTAACAAAGACTGACCTCTGGCTCCAGAAGGGAGCTTGCCTGGCCCTGAAAAGCCTGAAGGTAAGGCTCAGCCTCAGAGCCCCCTGGCAGGTCACCTTTGAGCTGACTTTGGCTTTAAGACTAAGCCAGGTGCATAGAACAGCTTTCTTTCTGTATTTGGAAGTACCTGCTTTAGCAGCATTTCTCCTCTCCTTTACACTGTATATTAGTTCCGGAGTCCTTTTTGTCTTTTTCTTTAACTGAAGTAGAGTTGATTTACAATGTTGTGTCAATCTCTGCTGTACAGCAAAGTGACTCAGTTTTATACACATATACATTCTTTTTAAAATATTCTTTTCGGGCTTCCCTGGTGGCGCAGTGGTTGAGAATCCGCCTGCCGATGCAGGGGACACGGGTTCGTACCCCGGTCTGGGAAGAGCCCTACATGCCGCGGAGCGGCTGGGCCCGTGAGCCATGTCCGCGGAGCCTGTGCGTCCGGAGCCTGTGCTCCGCAACGGGAGAGGCCACAACAGTGAGAGGCCCGCGTAACACACACACACACACCAAATTCTTTTCCATTATGGTTTATCCCAGGAGATTGGATATAGTTCCTTGGGCTATACAGTAGGACCTTGTTGTTTATCCGTTCTCAATGTAATAGTTTGCATCTGCCAACCCCAAATTTAGTACCTAAATGTAACTTAGTTTTTTTAAAGTCAATACATTTCAGAAAACAATTCCATTTCTCAATAGCCCACAGGAATCAGTTTGCCTCAGAATGACTGTTAGAAAAGTATCTCCCGTCCCAAAAAAGAGATGACGTGCTGATTTCATCAGTTTTTCTTGTGTACAAAAAAATAGCAGGGACAAATAAAATTGGCAAAGAAGTACTAAAATCCAGTGTGCCAATAAACTCCCAAATCCTTCCCGGAGAACTCTTTTTTACTAAGCAGCTCATCAATCTTAATTGTGTCAGAGGGAGGTGTAAATGAAAAAAGGGCTGAGAATTGCCAACATTAAAGAGCTTGCCTTTCAGTAGTCAAGATTTAATGTTTGACCGACCTTAATCACAAAATATAAGATTAATCATCCTTGAGAAAAGAATGAAAAGGCCACACCTTAAAATTTGCTGAACTCTTGGGTTGGTGCAAGGACCTGCAGGCCTGATAGAACATGAAGGAAGGGATTAACACCTCAAAAGAAAAATTAATGACCTGTGAAGAAAAAAGGCTCTGGGAAAATTTGCCTTCCTTGTTACTTGGTCAAAAAATTACCTTGAGGTGGCCAAAAAAAGCCCACAGTGGTTGCTGTGTATTTGGGTGCTCTCCTGATATACAGTGACAGGTCGGTGATGATAGCTCAGATATAGAGTTAACATAAATTAAGACATGAGGATAAGTGATCTGCACCAGTTTTTGTGGATTTACATGCTGTGAAGCTTACCATAAAAGCTACAGTTTTAGGACTTCCCTGGTGGCCCAGTGGTTAAGAATCGGCCTGCCAATGCAGGGGACACGGGTTCGAGCCCTGGTCCGGGAGGATCCCACATGCCGCAGAACAACTAAGCCTGTGTGCCACAACTACTGAGCCCACGTGCCACAACTACTGAGCCCACGCGCCTCGAGCCTTTGCTCCTCAACAAGAGAAACCATCACAATGAGAAGCCCGCGCACCTCAATGAAGAGTAGCCCCCGCTTGCCGCAACTAGAGAAAGCCCATGCACAGTAACAAAGACCCAACGCAGCCATAAATAAATAAATCTATTTAAAAAAAAAAAGCTACAGTTTTAAAGTCTAGCGTATCCAGAGTCTGGGAACACCAATTCCTCTCCTTTACCTTTTTCTCCTAGAGGATAGGATCCTTTGTGCTGACTAAAAGACCTCTTTCTAAACCATCTGCAGCCCCCCAGCTCCTGAAAGGGGCTCCATGTAGCATGATGTGAAAAACAGTGCAGACTCAACCAATCAACTGTTGTTAACTTGTCAGGGAAAAAAAATTTTTTTTAATTAATGATGGCAAACAGACAGCTGACATTATTCTTTCCTATTATCAAAATGAAAACAAGCTTGAGAGGTCAAGGTCCTCAAATCCAGTGGCCCTCCAAGTTTAGGTTCCCCATCTGTCTTACTGGGCTAAAATAAACCATAGTCTACCCATGCAGCTACCATTCATAAGCGTACCTTTCTTCCATAAAAGAAAACTGTAATTTGTTACCCAATATCGACTCCTCAAAATGACAGGAAGAGCGTTTTATTTCATAGCAGGCTCTCTTTCGTCTACCTGCCTTCAATACTGGTGTTTGTAGAGACACCTGCTGGGCCCTCTTCTCCCTCTATGAGTCCTCCCTGGGGAAACATCAATTCCTACGTTTTCCATCATCATCTCTATGCTAATAATTCCTCGTATTTCCAGTCCAGGTCTTCCCTTCCCATCTCTGATCAGCTTGCTCTTAGGTATCTCCCCTAGGAAGTCACCTCAAACTCCACCCATCTCACCCCCACCTCTAGTCTCTGGTATCTTAGTGGGTTGTACAACCGTCTCGCAGTAGCTCAGGCCAGAAACCTAGGAGCCATCAGTGACCCCGCCCTCCCCCTCATCCTCCACATCCAACCAGCCTCCTCATCCTGCAGATCCTATCTCCTTATTAGCCGGAATTTGTCCACTCTTTATCCCCACTCTATTCACCTGGATTCGGCTACCTTCCCACTCGTCTCTCTGCCTCCCTGCAGTCCATCCTCTCCACCGCAGTTAGAAAGCTCAGAATAAAAGACAACTCCTTCTTAAAACTCTTACATGGCTTTCCATGATCTTAGAATGATGTCCAAAATCTTTAATGTGGCTTATAAGCCTCCCCTCGATTTGGACCCTGTAAAAAGCTATTCCCCTTACCTAGAATGTATTTCCTTCTCCACACCCCCAAACACTACACATAAACACACACACACACACACACACACACACACACACACACTCACACAGCCCTACCATGTGCCCAAACTTGACTAACTCCTCTAAAATATCACTTCCTCCAGGAAGACTTCCCTGATCAGACCAGGCTGCATTTCCCAGTCGTGTTCTGCCCTACCACCCTGACTCAGCCTATCATTCATCATAATAATTAGTTTACTTGTTTCACGGTCTGTCTTTCCACCAGACTGTAAACTCTTGAGGGCCAGGACCATGTCATGTTCCTGGCTTGAGTCTCCCAGACCCTGTGAACTGCCTGGTTCACAGAGTGCTCAGTAAATGCTTGTGGAATAAACAAATAGAAGAATTCCCATCCTTGATCTTTATTCCCCTCCTCTATTTTAGTATATAGACTAAAATTAGGAATTCTTACATTAGAGCTGTTTTGGAGGGAATGAGATACAGTAGAAAGAACTAAGAGAATTGGATTCTATTCTGGAAAAGCAGGCTGGTCACTTCACTTCTCTAGGCCTGGAGTCCCCTGTGAAATAGGAACATAGCTGATCATCAGAGCTCCCACAAGTACAAATCCTGGGCTCCAACCCAGGAAGTTCTAATACAGTGTGTCTGGAGTGGCACCCAGGAATCTGTACTTTTACAAGAGCTCCCTAAGTCATCTTGATACTCAACTAGGTTTGGGAAGCCCTGGGTTTTTAAAGTCCCTACCAGCTACGAAATGCTAAGTCTCACGTAATCCCACACATAAATGTCTGAACACTATTTTAACTATTTTCTCCTTGTAGGCTACTGAAAGCATTAAAATGCTGGTGACATTGTGTCAGTCTGATACTGAAGAAATCAGAAATGTGGCCTCAGAAACTCTCTTATCTCTTGGTGAGTTATGTTTTTTTTTTTTACATGATTGTTTATTTCTGACACCCTCAAAGGGAATGGTAAAGAAAAGTTTCATGTGCCTTGTTTTAGCAATTTTTCCCCTATAGGCTATCGGCTCACACTTATACACACACACACACACACACACACACACACACACACACAGTGTAACTGATCAATTTCCATCTCACCCCAGCTCCTCATTCTAACTATCTGGATGTTGAGGGAGAAGGTTGCTCTCTGGAGCCTCTCTAGCTGGTTTCATAGTCTGGGCACTATTTGGAATCAAGAACATAGAAATCAAACTATCAAGCAGAGGTCAGAGTCAGGAATCCAGGTTGGATTGCCAGGTTGGGGTTGGCGCTACCTGGAGGACTGTGATGTGTTCCCCAGATGCCACAATCCCCCCACCCCCGTACCACAGCCTCCCCCAGACTCTCAGGTTAACCTCTGATTGCCCTGCGGGCCTATTGCCCCTGAGCCCCGACACCATAGAAAAGAAATGAAGTGTTTATATTTTTCTGGAATATCCAAATAACCCTTGTCCTTCACTTCACTCTAAGTATAAATACTATACTCATCAAAGTCCTCGAATATAATCCGCTCAGCAATACTAGTTGGGAAAAAGCCGCTGCCCTGGTGTGACTCTAGTAGCAGCTTAAGAATGTAAGGAAGACTCTCATGGCACTTATAGTCACCGTGGCAATCACACTCGTTGTCTGGTGCTCTTTCTTAGGGTTTAATAAGACTTCGTTCTGCTCTTGATATATCATGCAATGCATAGAAATCTTAGCCAACGTATGTGTGTTTAAAAGATAAAACAGTTATTCCTCACGGCTTGCTTTAGGCATAGAAATTGTTTAATTCCCTAAAAATGTGCCCAGGGTATTATTAGTTTGAACTTCTTTTATCCTTTAGTGTTCTGAAATAACCATGCAGGAAGGCATAGCCAGCAACGCTGCTCTGCCCACTGTAACCCGAGGAGGCTCAACCCTGTAGGTGATCCAGATCCAGTTCAGCTGCACAGACAGCCGTATCTCCAGGGTTGGTCATCACACCTGCTTCACCTTGACTCTTTACAGATGTGGCTCCCCAGAGCCCCCAGAGCCCGCCATACCACCGGTTCCTGATTCTCAACACTAGATGCCCATTGGAATCACCAGGGAACCTTTAAAATACACCTGTACCTGGGCTCCACTTCCGACGATTCTGCTCTTGTTGGTCTGAGCTGGGCCTTGGCACTGGGTTTATTAAAAGCCTCCCAGGTTGAGACCCTCTGAACTCAATGTTATGAATTTCCTTTGACCCTGAGACACAAGTACTGGTGTATTTTTATCTCACACAGACGACTGAATTAATGTAGTGAAAATAGTATTTTTGATGGGAATTGGTAAAAGATACTCTATGATAAAGGGCTGAGGGTTGTCACAGGGCATTCGAGGGGCTCCGAGCAGCCACTGTTTACCAACCAGTATGGAATTATTTCAATATTTGAACCCAGAGCTGTCCAGTAGATCCCTCTGTGACGATGGGGCTGCTCTATATGCACTGTCCCAGATGGCGGGAAGTATTCACATGTGGCAGCTGAGCAGTTCAACATGGCTATTATGACTGAGGAATTAAAGTTTAATTTTGAGTAGTTACCATTTAAATGTAAACAGCCACCTGAGGCTGGTGGCCTCTCTATTGGACAGAGCAGTTTTCACCGTGGCTCTGGCCATTCCAGTGCGTCCCGGCTGGACCTCCGTCTTGTTTGGAACCACAGTGCCTGACACCCCAAAGCTCGAGCTCTTTCTCCTCCAACACCCTGCCTACTTCACAAGGCTGTTAAACGGACTAGCAGAGGAGCCGGCGCAGATCCAAGCCCCTGAAAACGGAATCTTAGTAACAGTGAGATGCCCTGAAACCCCGGCCCGGGTTGTGTCACTGTAAAGAATATTGGGTAACACGTGCCAGGCACTGTTTTGAGGGATCTACATGGATTAGCTCATTTAATTCTCCTGAGACTCTATGAGGGACAGTTAATCCCAATTTACAGCGGGGCACGGTAGGCATGCTAGGGTTGCATAACTCACCCATGACACCCAGACCCAGTCAAGCACTGCAATGGAATCCTGACCCTCTAGGTCACCTGGATGCTGTAGGTTACTGGAGGAAGACCTGAAGACCTCTAAATTAGAATCTCCCTGTGAGCAAACTAGGAACTAGCCTGATATTATTGGGTTTTTAAGTAGCATTCATTAGCCTAGGCATCCACGGGCGGGGGGGTGTGAGCGGGCAGGGAGTATGGTATAAATGTGCTTAATTTAAGGGCCCTCTGTCTCTCCTCCCACTATCGTCAGCCAGAAAGGCATTGCTGTTAATGTTTTATATTCAGGATTTTGCATAAATATTTTGTTTCAAATAAAGGGTTCTACTCCAAAGTAAGAAAAAGTTGGAAACTATTGAATTAGGGAAAAAATAGCGTTTGCCTCAGAAAAGTCAAGGCATGCAGAAGCAATCAACAAAAGAATCTAAAAATTGATGGTTTTTGCTTATAGAAGAGTTCACTACAAAGTTCTTTTAAATACACGCAAATCTCTACTTTTGTATCTAATGTATTACTGAAAAAGTTAAATGTACTGAAAAAAAAAACAACCAAAAACAGACTTTTGGTTTATTGAAAGGCCTTTATATCCAATAAATTATACATATATAGAGGCAATATATTATAAAATCGATGATTACACTCCTTTTCTAAAACCCACTAATATCAATATATTTCCAGCATTTCAAGGAATCTTTTCTTCTGTTTTTCTTCACAGTGAACTTCTGATTGAGCACAATTAATTATTTGCATCTTTGTCTCATTTGTATTAAATGTATGAAAGCCTGTTTCTTATCACTAGTTATCTGTACTTCATTTTCCCATTTTCTAATCATTTTTTCTTAAATAGGAAAAATGGAGTAAAATATTCAAATAATTTGCAAATACATGTTGGCTGTTCAAGTTGGTACTACTGATAGGACCAGCCTAGTTGTTGGCTGGTAGACAGCATCACTACATGTGTACAGGGCAAAGAATAATTTTTTAGCAGAAGTTTGAAAGCCTAAACTTGACTTTATGACAGATCATTTGGATGTACCAATATCTAATGTATAAAAGTGAAAGTTATGTAAAAGTTCAATGCACTGAAATCAAGCACTAGCCATACTGAAATCGCTAATGCACTTAAAATATAATCCATATAATTTCTCAGGAATAAATCTGTTATGTGAAGTTATTGACATCAAATGCCCATAGGACGTCTAGTGTGTTTCACATTCTTTTCGTCTCTGGCATTAACTCAAACGTTCTTGGTTGTTCTAAACATTACCTATAAAACAACATAATTAAGAATAGCCAAAGATGACTTTTCCTCACCTAAAGTCAACCTTAGCAAAATATAGCGACCCCTACCTAAACAACTGGTATTAAGTTATTATTCTGAGGAATGAATAAAAAAGTTAAGTTCAAACTGGTATTCATTTTTGATGCTCTATATCCAGGAGAAGATGGGCGGCTGGCATATGAACAGTTGGACAAATTTCCTCGAGACTGTGTTAAAGTTGGAGGTCGTCATGCAAGTGAAGTTGCCACGGCCTTTTAATTACAAGTTAACTCTGCCTAACAGCTGTCTTAATAAATGGCCCTGTTAATCAAGATGGTGCTGTGACTTAGCTCGAAGTTGTTGAGGTTGTCTGGAAATTTAACATGTTATGGGAGGAATTCAAAGTCCCCTTTCACAGTACTTATCTGCTTTTCCTTCAGCCAACAGAATAGGGCTATGTATATTTCAGTAGATTACATGGTTGATTGTGTCTGACAATACTTAGTAAAAGAGTCTGTCTTATCTAGTATGTATGGGATTTTAAAACAGCCGTCTTTATACATTTTTGGAAGTTCTTCTATAAGCTTGAAATAGTCACATGATACTTTGATAAATATCATATGCCTTGCAGTTTTTCCTCTGTTGTGTTCTCAGGGTTGAGTGGCCCCCTTAGCTACCTAATTTTACCTTAAGTGCAAAGCAAAAAAAAAAGATTTCTTCAAGTAAAAGTTTGCCTGCAGAACCTGGTAAAAGGACATATTGTAAGAGTTTATTTCTTTTTAATTTCATTTTTTCAAGCCTCCACTATTTCTCTTGTTTCTTTTGTCTATCGTGAAAATTCCAAAGGCATGTTTCCATTATGGTAAAAAAAGATGGGTAGATCACTAAAAACTACCTTATTAAGATTATACCCATGCTCATTTTAAAAAAGATACTCAAAACTTAAGCTTTTTTTTTAAACAAGAGCCATTTTATAATGATACTTTTACAATAGAGGTATTTTGCTGCTAAGACAAATCAAACCCAGAAGTTTTCAGACAGCTGTGATTAATTCAGAAAGTTATGATGCTCCTTGAAGTAGAAGAACATAGAAGTTGGAGGAATCCTAATGTGGTGGAAGCAGAGGGTCATTAACAGTGGTCTTTTCTTCTATATAAATTACCATAAGGTTAGGAAGAAGAATGCCCTGAATGATGGTTACTGCCCCCAGAGAAATCATTCATCACTGGATAGGATCCTTTGGCCAAATAGTTAAACCAACATCTCCCATATTGCTTCCATATCAGGATAGCAAGTACTTTAAATAAAGTACAAGTCCATTCAGTAGCTCTTATTAAATAACTTTTCTTCTTCTTAAGAGTATACAAGGTGGGATATGCCAAGATATCAAAATAATATGTGTGAGTGTAATTTGAACTGTGGAATATCAACTGTTCTCTGAATGCGCTTATATAAAATATCATTTAGATGTCATTTTAAATATTTACATTTTAGCAAGACCTTTAAAAATAACTCTTATTTCATTTTAAAGTGAAAATTGTTTGTCAGGCTTCCTGGCAAATAAGTTCTTTCAACTGTGAAGTTATAATGTATATATATATTTGTAAATTTATAAATATTATATATATGCATATATCTTTCATTTTAAAGGTACATTGTACAGTCTATAGTTAGTATGTATAGTCTACAGTCTCTGTTAAATGGTTGAAATGATTCTTTTTATAGAAAGTCAAATCACAAATGTTACAGAGTTGTTTGCTTTGGTGTTTGGGTTTTTTTTTTATTTTTTGAATATTGCATGAGTGCTTCCATATCTTTTGTATTCACTTCTGCATTTTATTTTTGGTTGAAGGGGGTGCTTTTAGTTTTGTGGCATTTGTATTCGTCACTCTTTCAATCATGTAAGTTAAAATAAAAATTATTTTTGAATTACTAGTCTCATGTTCAGAGTCTGGTGTATTTTCTTCACATGCCCTTCTTGAGTTGGTATTTACACAACACACTACACCTCATTCTCAACTTGAGTTTATTCTTATCTTGAAATTCCTTTATCCATACATGAGGATGATATTTACTTCTCAGATTTGTTGTAATGCTAACTGGAGAAAAAAGAGCTGCATTTCATCATATCCCTTCGTCTGGAACATATTCCTGTGCCACCTCATTTTGTCTAAGTTGCTATTGGTATTTTTATGTGTGTGGTAGGTTAGTTACGTTTCTCGGCCTCAGAGAAGTGGCCTTCTGTAGGAGGCTCCTATGCGTCCTAGCAGCGCCCTCCTCTCTTGTCACCCAAGCTGTATGCTCTGGGGCTTCCCCCTAAGAGGGCTGCGTGGGTCCTTCTTTTGTGGCAGGCTATGTGGCCCGTCTGGTAGGCTTGGTTGGCCCCTAGTCTGGTGGGTTGCCAGGCCCTGCCTTGTACAGATGCTGCTGGCTGCTGTTTAGTGGGGCGCGGTCAAGAGGTAGCTGGTGGTGGAATCCTTGGGGGCCCTGGAGCCAGTGCTGGCTCACTGGTGGGTGGAGTCAGGGTCCCGAAGAGTCTGGGGCTGTTGCCCACCCACTGGCAGGTGAAGCCAGATCCTGGGGTTAGTGCTGGACTACTGGCAGGCAGAGCCAGGTCCTGGAGTCTGGCTGCAGGGCCCAGGGATCCCAGAACTCCTTTCAGATCGTCGGGGAGTTGGGGATGGCGGTTCCTGATACAGTTGGGTGTGGGGTCCAGGGTGTCCAGGAGGCTGCGTTGGCCTGCTAGTGGGCAGGATCAGGGCCCAGCTGGTCCCAGGGTAGGGTCTGGCCTGTGGGATGGTGGTTTCCTCGCTTCTGGTGTCTGCCCCCTGGTGGGGGAAGCTGCTCTGGAGACTTAATGCAGGCTTCCTGGAGGGAGGGGCCAGTGGCCGGCCACTGGTGGGTGGAGCTGGGTCTTGGCCCTCAGGTGGGCAGGGCCGCGTCTAGAGGTGTGTCCAGAGGCAGCTGTGGGCTCTTTAGTCTTCAGGCAGCCTGTCTGCTGATGGGCGGGGCTGTATCCCCGCTCCCCCCACCCCCTCCGCCAGGTCTTAATGATCCAAGATGTCGGCCGCCAGGAGTGTTCGTGCAGCTGACTTTTCTGCCGTCCGCGTCTGTGTCCCCAGGGTGAGCTGCAGCTGCCCCACCCCGCCTCTCCAGGAGACTCTCCAAGACCAGCAGGTAGGTGTGGCCCAGGCTCCTACCATTTAACTGCTTTTGCCCTGGTCCCAGGGCGCATGAGATTTTGTGGGCGCCGTTTAAGAGTGAAGCCTCTTGGGCTTCCCTGGTGGCGCAGTGGTTGAGAATCCGCCTGCCGATTCAGGGGACACGGGTTCGTGCCCCGGTAAAGAATGAAGTTTCTTATTTCCCCTGTCCTGTGCGGCTCCTGCAATGAAGCCCCGCTGGCTGTGGGGCCTCGTCTTCCCAGTGCTGGAACCCCGGGCTGGGGAGCCTGACATGAGGCTCAAAGCTCTCACTCCTGTGGGAGAACCTCTACAATGTATTTATTCTCCAGCTTGTGGGTCAGCCGTCTGTAGGGCGAGGGGGTATGGAATTTGATTATATCACAGCCCTCCCCTCCTACCCGTTTAGTTGTGGTTCCTCCTTTAGGTCTTTAGTTGTAGATCTTTTCTGGTACTTTCGTCTTTTGCACTGATGGTTGTTCTGCAGATAGTTGTGATTTTGGTGTGGTTGTGAGAGGAGGTGAGCTCAGGTTCTTTCAGCTCCCACGTTTTGGCCTCTCTCAGTGCATGTGTTTATCACCCGGAGGTCTTAACTTTGTCTTCCCAACGCCAGCCTGCATAAACAGTTTCTTTAGGAGAGGTACCTAATTGAAGAAATCTCGATAGACCTGCGCACGCCTTGCTAATGCCAAGGTACTGCTTCCATCACGGGTGGCTTTCCTTGCTGTAAGTTACTGCAGGTGGCCATAACATAGAGCCTGCGCCGTTTCCAAACTAAGCTTTTTTGTTCTACTTTGTGATGATGCCTTGCAATGCCACCGTGACTGCAGCTGTGCAAGCCCCATGCCCCAGAGCTGCATTTCAGAGTTGTGGTATCTATGAGCAGAGACCGTAAGCCCCCTGAGGCTAAATGAGTCTTTGTTTATTTGTATATGTTCTCAACCCAAACCCCCACCAGCATCATCACAGAGAAGCCCCTGACATTCAGCTCTGAGAGTATTTACCAAGTGGTTCATTAAATACCAGTGATTGCTTAGTTACTGAGTCAGCAGGAAAAACAATTTCCCCTATATGGTTTGTTGCTGTACTGCTTAACTGAATTACCTTACTTACTTTATAAAATTATAAAGTAAAATTGTAAACCAAAGTCAGCAGAAAACACCAGCATTTCTCACTATATCAGACAAACAAATCAGTCAAATAGAAAAATAAATATTTTTATCCCTGAAATTTTCCTGGGGACATTATCTCTTATAAAACAAATACGGTGGATTTTGAGAAAATTTTAAGTACACTTTTTGCAGGGAACAACAGTTGTTTGCTAAAAACTTGTTCTCTAACTTCTCATTTATTCAACAAGTATTTGTTGCATACTTAACTATAAATGAGGTATGCATATGCCAGGGACTGTTCTTGGCAATGGAGCTATAGCAGTGAAGAAAAAAAAAATGAGAGGACATAAAAATCCCTACCCTTGCGGGGCTCCTATCCTGGAAAGAGGAGACAATAAGACAGAGAAAAGGAAGGAATTCCCTGGTGGTCCAGTGGTTAGGAGTCTGCACTTCCACTGCCGGGGGCCTGGGAACTAAGATCCCACAAAGCTGTGCAGCACAGCCAAAAAAAAAAGACGGAGAAAAGTAATGTAATTGCCCGATGTTGGCGTGGGAGGTGTGATAGGGCAAAGATCACAAGTTTCAAAGAGTGTTCAGGGAAGGCCGAATAGAAAACCACATTTGAGGATGGCCTGAGGAACTGATGGGCTGAGTCAGTCATGTGGATGTGTGGCTATCCCTGGGAAGAACATTCCGGGCAGAAGCAACAATAACCACAAAGACCTTAGAAAGGGACCATGCTTGGTGTTTTAGATTTTCTAGTAGCCACTACAAAAGAAGTAACAAGAACAGGGAAAGCTAATTCTAATAATATGTTTTATTTAACCTAAGATATCCAAAATCTTTCAACTTGTCATAATATAAAAATTATTAATAAGATATTTTACATTCTTTTTCTCATACTAAGTCTTTGAAATACAGTATATATTTTACACTTACAGCACATCTCAATTCAGACCAGTCACGTTTCAGGTGCTCCATAGCCGCATGCAGCTGGTGGGTACCATATTGGATATGCAGGTCTATGTTTCCCCAGTTGTCCCAGTAATATCCTTTATAGCATACACACACATACACACGCTCACATGCATGCATGCACACACACAGATACAGGATCCAGCCATGGGTTACATGTCTAATTTAGTTGTCATGCCTCTTCAGGTTCTTTTCTTTATTAAATTTTTTTATTGATTTACAATGTTGTGTTAGTTTCTGAATCACAGCTAAGTGATTCATATATATATACATATATATATTCTTTTAAAAATTCTTTTCCATTATGGTTTATTACAAGATATTGAGTATAGTTCCCTGTGCTATATAGTAGAACCTTGTTGTTTATCTATCGGATTTATAATAGTTTTTGTCTGCTAATCCCAAACTCCTAATTTATCCCTCCCCCCACTTTCCCCTTTGATAACCATAAGTTTGTTTTCCATGTCTGAGAGCCTGCTTCTGTTTTGTAAATAAGTTCATTTGTATCATATTTTTGATTCCACATATAAGTGCTATCATAGGATATTTTTCTTCCTCTGTCTGGCTTACTTTACTTAGTATGATAATCTCTTTGTCCATCCATGTTGCTGCAAATAGCATTATTTCATTCTTTTTTATGGCTGAGTAGTATTCCATTGTATATATGTACCACATCTTTTTTATCCATTCATCTGTAGATGGACATTTAGGTTGCCTTCATGTCTTGGCTATTATAAATAGTGCTGTTATAAATATTGGGGTGCATGTATCTTTTCAAATTAGAGTTTTCTCCAGATATATGCCCAGGAGTGGGATTGCTGGGTCATATGGTAACTCTCCTCTTCAGGTTCTTTTACTCTAGAACAGTAATGGGCCCCCCTTTTTTTTAAACTTCCACACCTTACTGTATTTGAAGTGTACAAAGCAAGTACATTTTGTAGAATGTCCCAAATTTGGACAGGGTGTCCAAATATCTACTTTGAAAGTAGATCCAAAAGGATTTGTTGATAAATTGGAAATGAGATGTAAAACAGACAAAAGCCAAGGATGAATCCAAAAATTTCAATCTAAACAACTGGAAGGAAGGAATGACATCTTCCAAGATAGGGAAACTGAGAAGCAGGAGATTTAAAGAAGACCAGGGGGCTTCCCTGGTGGTGCAGGGGTTGGGAATCCGCCTGCCAGTGCAGGCGATGTGGGTTCAGGCCTGGTCCAGGGGGATCCTGCATGCCGCGGAGCAGCTGGGTCTGTGCGCCACAGCTGCTGAACCTGTGCTTTAGAGCCCACGGGCCACAACTGCTGAGCCTACATGCCATAGCTGCTGAGGCCCGTATGCCTAGAGCCTGGGCTCCGCAACAAAGACAAGACACCGCAGTGAGAAACCCATGCGCCACAGTTGAAGAGTAGCCCCCGCTCGCCGCAACTAGGGAAAGCCCGCGCACAGCAACAAAGACCCAACGCAGCCAAAAATAAATAAATTTAAAAATTAAATTAAATTAAAAAATAATAAAGAAGACCAGGAATTTTGCTTCAGGCATGTTAAGTTGGGGAAGCCTCTTAGACATCCAAATGGACATACCAAGTTGGTGATTGAAAGTAATTGTGTTTGGAGTTCAGGTGAGAAATCCAGTTAAAATTATAAAACTGGGAGTCTTCAGCATGTGAATGGTATTTAAAGCCATGAGACTGGTTTGTTTCCTCCGGGAAGTATAGATAGAGAACAAGAGATACAAGAACTGAGCCTTGGAGCACTCCAGTATTTAGAGGTCATAAAGAAGAGGGGGAAGCAGCAAAGGAAAAGAAGAGTGACCAGCAGGGAATTAAAAGACTATGACATCTTAGAAGCCAAGTGAAAAAAGTGTTTCAAGGAGAAGCGAGTGACAAATGCTGAGGACTGAGAATTGGATTCAGCAGAATGAAGGTCATCAGTGACCCTGACGAGCAATTTCAGTAGAGTCACGGTGGGGTTAAAATCCAATGTGGAGTACATCCAGGAGAGGATAAAAGAATATTTCAGGGACTTCCCTGGTGGCCCAGTGGTTGAGAATCCACCTTCCAATGCAGGGGACGTGGGTTCGATCCCTGGTCGGGGAGCTAGGATCCCACATGCCATGGGGCTACAAAGCCCGTGCGCTGCAGCTACTGAGCCTGCACTTTCTGGAGCCTGCACGCCACAATTAGAAAGCCCTCACGCCGCAACTAGAGAGGAGCCCACGCGTCGCAACGAAGAGCCCGCACTAGCAATGAAAGATCCTGCATGCCACAACTAAGACCCAACGCAGCCAAAAATAAATAAATATTTTTAAAAAAGAACGTTTCAAACGGCAAGTATGGCAACTCTTTGAAGAGTTTTTGTATAAAGGGGAGCAGAATATTGCACATTGTGTGAATGTGCAATAACCAGGAGGAGGAGCTATATGGAGTCAAAAGAGTTGTTTTATTTTTTTAATGAGAAAAAGTACAGCATGTTTGTTGATGCAAAGAACCCAGTTGAGATTGAAAAATTAATAAGGCAAGAGAAGAATTGTGAGCAGTCTCCCTGAATGGAGGGAGAAGGATTGGCTGAAATCTGCATAAATGGAGGGGGCATCCGTACGACAGGAGGAAAGCCAGAGGATATGGGCACAGGCGCAGATCGGTGGGTAGATGTGATGGGGAGAGCTGTGGAAGTTCTTTTTTTTTTTTTTTTTTTTTTGTGGTATGCGGGCCTCTTAGTGTTGTGGCCTCTCCCCTCGCGGAGCACAGGCTCCGGACGCGCAGGCTCAGCGGCCATGGCTCACGGGCCCAGCCGCTCCGCGGCATGCGTGATCCTCCCGGACCGGGGCACGAACCCGCGTCCCCTGCATCGGCAGGCGGACTCCCAACCACTGCGCCACCAGGGAAGCCCGGAAGTTCTTTTTTGATTGCTTCTATTTTCTCAGCAAAATAAGATCAATATAGGAAATCTATGATGTAGAGAAAAACTCTATGTAACAAATAAGGAAAATAGGCATAATACTATGAAAGATCAGTGGAAAGTTCAGTACGGGTTGGAACAGTCAAAGCCGAATGGGCAAGTTCCCAGTAGGCGTCACCTAAGCAAAGGCGCAAAGACAGGAACGAGCTGAGTGTGTGTTAGGGGAAGCCAGTTTAGTTTAAGCTGAGATTCTGTGCACCAGAGAAGTGAAAGTAAGCTTGGTTTAGCTCAAACTGTAGAAGGCCTTCATTGCTAGGCTGAAGAAAGAATCTAGGCATACATGGCTTCCCCCGGATTTGTGTATTCCATTCTGTGGCGTTGCTAAGCAATGCATTCCAGAGTTCTTGACTGTTCACTTCTGTTACTGCCAGTGGTGTGACTTAAGCACCCTTGGCCTTTTTACACGATGGCAAAGACCCAGGCTTACTCTGCGCAATTTTGGATTCAGGTTTATCGATATTTTGTGGGGCTGTATCACCGCCTCAAGAAATGCTGGAGTGCCGTTAAGGGCTTTTTCACTAAAAAGGAGGAAGAACACACCCCTCCAGCTGAGAGTATTTTTCACAAAGAAAAAATTGCGGTGCTTGGCCATATGTTGAAGGATAAATCTCTAGCCCTTGAACAGAGAGCTCAAGCTGCCTATAGAATTGGACTGTTGGCCTTTACAGGTACTGATTTAACCAGTTGTGCTGACAGAAGTGTTCCACAGTCTTTTTGCCTGTTCTAACACTGTCAGTGAGTGATTCTCATAGCACTCGTCTTAACATTCCAATAACATTTCCTTTGCCTAAATTATTAGTTTTTTGTCTTTGCACTGCCAAAGATATTACTAATTACTTTCTCCTCAAGGATCTCATGTTTTCAAAAGAATGTGTCCATCAAATAAATTACTAATTAGGTACTTTCCTGTTTTTAATTTTAAAAGTATATATATATATTATATATATATATATATACACACTGAAATTGCCTATCAAACTTTTCAGTATCATGAAAAAATTGAATCTATACTGAATTGATATAATTTCAACCCTTTTACAGGATAAAACTACTCGGTATTTTATTTTTTATCTTGTAAAAATGCATTACACAGACAACAGTTCAGAAAAATCATGAAGAACTTAAGGCTTTTAAAATACCTACTAGGAAAGCCAATAGGTGCATTAGTGAAAAGCGACTATTAATGTATACTTGGCTAGAGAATTAAGTGGTAAACCATTTAAAGACACACTGCTCTGATTGTCAAGTCCAAACTTGCTTCACTTTTTTTTCTAATAAATTTCATGTAAAAAAATTTTATAGACAATCCTCAACGACACATCGCCTTACTAGAAGCTCTTGTTGGTAGCTGTTAGTGTCCTTGGTAGATCGATTATTTTTTAAATGGGAAAATGAATTACTTCAATGCAGTTTAATAGACTACTTTCACAGAATGGTGTCCATGAGAGAAAACGTTTACTGTTTTCAAGGACCAAGGGGTCCTAGGTACCAGAATGATTGAGAACCACTAGCATAGGACCAGAGAGAAGACAGAAACTCAGGAGAACACCCAGGTGAGGGGGTGTAAATGGCACCCACCACTTGAGGCAGGCTCAGTTCCCTGTAGAGCTGTGGTCACCATTTGGGGTAAGAGTTAGCTAATTATAAAGGGATCAGAATCCTTTAACTTGATGTTACTTAGCCTTGGTTGTACTGGTGGGAAACAATGGAAAGGGCTTATGCCCAGGCTTTGGCTAAAGCTTTACACTGCATAGAATATCCTTGGGACCATGGGACTGTGGTAGTGCAAATAAGAGGAATCCAAACCAGGTCAAAATTTCAGTGGCTAGAATCTAGCCAACTGTGCCAGCTTCTCCTCACCATCTAAATCGTCTTCATCAGTGCCTTCTTATCTAGGACCTGCTCGGAGTTTGAGATTTGAACTAGGATGATCTGGGGTTCAGGTATATGATGGAAGTAGAGTCAAGCACCACGTTGGTCCCAGATCTGCAAAAGATTTGGGCTGAGAAATGTGTAAGGAGAACAGGACAGTGATGGACAACTCATGAAAAACCTCTCTCTTACCATTTTGACCCTGGCTTTGCAGCTCGGCCTTTTGGTTTTTCCTTTGTTTGCTCTAACGCTCTGGTACTTTTTCAAGTACTGAAGACAGAGACTCAGGAATGAGACCATGAGGGAGATTTGCTAGGTGAACACAGCCGGGCTTTATTCATCTTGCAATACTGACTCACAGGCGCCTGATTGAAGGAAACAGGGAGGAGCTTTGGGCAGGCAGGGACCTCCCAGTGCTCTATCATATAACTCCACGCTGATCAACACACACTTTCTCATCTTCACAGCAGCACACGGGGTGGGGGAGAAAGAGGAAAACTCAAAATATCCAAAGTATCACATCCATAGCGACGAGAATATGAACACAGGAGCACTCAAATGTCACTAGCTACTAGATACACCAAATACTTCTGGAAATGCAAATGCTTGTTTTACAGGAGGACCAACTGCTGGGAATTTTGCAGCTGAGTACATGAAAGAAGTAGCTCACTTGTTGCAAAATTACGAGATGGAACCAAAAATAAAGATCCAGCTGCTCCAGAGTGTTGCATCTTGGTGTTACTTAAACCCTGTCAACCAGAGAAGAGCCAAACATTTGCAGTTTATTCCTATTCTCGTTGATCTTTTTGATAACAGACTTGAGCCTACCGTGAAAAGTGACATAAACAGCAACATCCTGGTTAAATTTTGGAGTTGCTATGTTCTCTCTATCATGACATGCAATAACCTGTCTTGTATGCAGGAGCTTAGAGACTACAGTTCTCTAAAATATCACTTGCAAATGTTGGCCAGTGAGAATTGGTCTGGATGGCCCGAGAATTTTGCAGAGGTGCTGTATTTCCTCATTGGTTTTCACAGGAATTAATTTCTCTAAATCCAGTTACCTGATGCAGCTGTCTACACCATTGTATCACCCTGGAAAACTGAAATAAATAACAATATCCAATCACATTATTCCTCAGCGTTTTCTTTTAGATAGTTGAAAATTTCTATATACATTTTCATAGTTACTGCAATAACCAAACTTATGAAAAGCGCCACTGTTTAAAGTAACCTCATAAAAATTAAGTTCATAAAATGAGAATTCAGGGCTTCCCTGGTGGCGCAGTGGTTGAGAGCCCGCCTGCCGATGCAGGGGACACGGGTTCGTGCCCCGGCCCGGGAAGGTCCCACATGCCG
>NC_041231.1:88825712-88865417 GCF_002837175.3 Physeter macrocephalus
GCGGCTGAGCCTGCGCGTCCGGAGCCTGTGCTCTGCAACGGGAGAGGCCACAACAGTGAGAGGCCTGCGTACCGCAAAAAAAAAAAAAAAAAAAATAGAATTCATTGGAAGATGCATTCCCTATATAACTGTTAGGAGCAATGGTGTGTCTGGGGGGCTATTAGATGACATTAAGCTAAGGCACCCAGAAATGCCAAATCCAAACCCAACTCACAGCCACACCCTACAGTGGACACTGTCGTCCCACCCATATGTATCCTTTCAGTCCTATTTCAGTGCCGGCCTTCCGGTTGCCACATCTTTGGCTGAGGTTGCGTTCTGGCTACCAGACCATGATCTTTCTGCCCATCGGGCTGACCAGTTTGGGGGAATTTACACTGAATAGGAGCAGTGCTTACCTCCACTGGCACAACTCTGGATAGAGATGGAGTACCATGTGTTCAGACACCTAAAGACAGCCTAAAGCTAGGCTCTTGGATTTTTACTCTCCCTATTTTGCCTGTTAAGAGAATATGTAAAAGAAAGCTTGCACCTGATTTTTGTACTGCCCAGCCTCATCAAAAGCTTTGTTACAAAAAATGTTTACGGAGAAGCACTTACAGGATGTGTACCTGTTTGTGTCTCTAACTACATTAACATTTGCCTCTAGCTTAAGTCAGAGCCATCATAGATTGAACTGCGTACTTTTCCTATTTCACAGACTTGCCTTGACTAAGCTTACTTTAGCGTTACGCTTCTACCTTTCACTGAGGGGCCTGTAAAAAAAAGTAGTGTAGGTCCGTGATCCTTGCTTGTATTTATTACAGGAATGTTGTTAGGGATGCTAATCACATCACGTGGATTCATGAGGCTCTGGCGGGGGGCGGGGGGGGGGCAATTTTCTCAAAACTTAAACCAGGAAAAGCCGTGTTCTACTGAGCAACTGTTATCTTTTCATCCTTTGTGGATTTTGTGAATTGTGTTAACGCAGAGTTTCTCAAACTAGAATTCAGTTTACAGTGGGAGAATGAGGGTCGGAAATCATAAGTCCCCTTTAGAAACTGGGTCACGGTCACAAATTACTTTTTTCAAGTGCTTTTTAAATTGAATTTTAATTTTTCCTCAAAGTAATTCATGAATGTAGTTTGAAGAGTCAAATAATGCCAGGCCTCTGATGAGAAACAGAGATTCAGATTTGGGCCTTGAGGCATTTTTATGCTAAGCTATGATTTTTAAATCGCTTACCAAAATTTTAACAACAAATGGTTGCTATTTTCCTTTGTTGTCCCTTGTAAGCTCATCTCTCTCCAACATTTGGATTTTCTTAGAAGCAAATCCACGATAAGAATTTGAGCACAAGGGCTTTATTTGCTAATCTTCATGTGGATATATGCTTTCATTTCTCTTAAGTAAATACCTAGAATGGCCGGGTCATACAGAATGTGTATGTTTAACTTTTAAGAAATTGCCGAACAGTTCGATAGCATCTGTGGCATTTAACACTGCCACCAGCACTGCCGGAGAGTCCCAGTTGCTTCACATCCTTAACACTCGGTATGGTCAAGTTTTGTTTTTCAAACTTCAGCCATTCTGATGGCACATAACAGTATCTCACTGTAGGTTTAATTTGCACTTCCCTAAGGACTGTGTTGCCATCTTTTCACGTGCTTATTCGCTATCTGTACATATGCTTTGCAAGTGTCCAAATCTTTCCTCTATTTAAAAACTAAGGTCGGGCTTCCCTGGTGGCGCAGTGGTTGAGAGTCCGCCTGCCGATGCGGGGGACGCGGGTTCGTGCCCCGGTCCGGGAGGATCCCACATGCCGCGGAGCAGCTGGGCCTGTGAGCCATGGCCACTGAGCTTGTGCGTCCAGAGCTCCGCAACGGGAGAGGCCACAACAGTGAGAGGCCCGCATACCACAAAAAAAAAAAAAAAAAAAAAAAAAAACCTAAGGTTGTCTACTTAATGAGTAGTAAGTTCTTTATAGATAGAAATCCTTTGTTAGGTATATTTTGCAAGTATTTTCTTGCAGTCTATGGCTTGTCTTTCCATTCTCTTAAAAGTCTTTCAAAGAGAAGTTTTTGATTTTTATTTATGCAGTCTGATTTATAATTCGTGATTTTTGTGTCCTTTTTGAGAAATCTTTACCAAATCCAAGGTCACTAAAATTTTCTCCAATATTTTCTTCTAGAAGATTAATAATTTTAGCTCTGACATTAAATTTTAAAACCCTCTTCAATTCCTTCCTCTTTTGCTCCCTGCCACCAAATCCTGGCAATCCATTTTTGACATTTTCCAGAAATACTTTCTATTTGCCAAGTCATCCTATTCTACTTAGCTCTCCTCTTTCTTTGGGCTAATGGCCCAAATCTAAAACATATACAGCTGCACTATTACAGTAGCCACTGACCTCACATGGCTCTTTAAATATAAATTAAAATTTTAAAAATTAAAATGTTAGTTCCTCATTCATACTAGCCACATTTTGTGCTCAAAAGCCATATATGGCTACCTGGTTATTATACTGGACAACTCAGTTCTAGCATCCCAGAAAACTTTATTGGACAGCGTTGCTATAGATTAATAATATTTATTTAAGCATTTAGATCAGGCATTCTAGTAAAGGTTTTAATTCTCACAAAAACAGAGGTGGACTTAATATCAGAGATAAGAAAATTAAAGTTCTATAAGAATAACTTGCCTAAAGTAATCCTTTAAAGCTTGACATTGCTCTTTATTGCCAATTTATACAAAGCTTCTTGTATGCTTTCCACAGAACTAAATCCCAATGCTGTATACTTTGCAAACAATTTCCCTTTATTTTGTCCTTTTCTTCCTTCAGAACAGTACATATGAGAAATCCTTAATTTCACCCTACTCTTACTTCATATTGCTTCAGTATACGTACTTTGTCTATACCAGTATGTGAAATGTGCAAATAGAAAGTTTCAGAACGCTTAGCTATTCATGCATCTCTTCATCTGCTTCCCACTTTGCTTCTCTAGAGGACTACCAACACCACCCCAACATTTTAAGCTTCCAAGAAGAGTATGATCATACCAGCCTTTACTTGGCTCCTCTCAGATTCACTTGGGGGGCCTTTGACTCTAGATGCTCACACTCCTACTGGGTTAGATTACCTGGGCATGGGGTCTAGAAATCAACATTCCCTCCAGTGAGCCTAAGGTGCAACCAGGTTTACGAGGTAAAAGCTCAGCTATCTCAGTCTAAAAAGGGAGAATTCATTTTCCCCTTGTTTCCTCCAAGCTAGTTAGCAGATTAGAAAGGAAACAAAAGCACAGAAATAGACAAATTTTCTACCCAGACTCCTTATACTTCATTCTTCAAGATATACACAAAGCTCAACAGAATGAAATTTATTTATCCTATACACAAGTCATGTCTGACAACTGAGAAAATGCTATTTACACAAAACAACACCGTAGATTAAAAATACATAGTATTTGTATTTTAATACAATAATAGGGCCCCAGGATACAAACAAGGAAGTCTGAGTCCAAGTTTTCATTATAAAGTTATTTGCTCTGCTACAAAGAACTACAGTGGAGGTGAATGTTGGCAGTATATTTCTCAAGAGTCAATATTACGGAATTTCACACACACGGTTTTGCATCTGCAGAGGAAGAGACAACTTCTTCAGCACATGTACCAATTTCTGAGTCTTCTACTTCAGAATCCTCACCAGTTTCCTCTTCAGAATCAAATTCCTGACTATCCGGTGATTCAAAGTTATCCAGAGGTTCTTGATTCAGTCTCTTGTAAAGAATAAACCAATAATTTATTGTAAAAACTTCACAATCCAAGCCCATTATCAGTATGCTGATATAACTGACCCTCAATGTTATAATGAGGTTTCATTTCATAATGTCTCTATATTAAATTCACTTACATGCAGTCAAGTGTTTGTTAGATCAAAGTGCTAACCATGTTAGATCATATTTCTGCAAAGTCACAGTGTTTAAAAATTGGCTTTTTTTTTTTTTTAAGTACTCACATGCTTTCAGAATACAATTTAAATCAGTACTTCTCCAACTATCTACAGTAAAGGACCAGGTTTCCTAATTTCCCATCTGCTTTGGACCAATACTTCCATGGCAGTTAAGAGAGCTACTACAGTACCTCCAAATGAAAACTTCAAACGTGAGTTCTGTCATGGCACTAAAATGTACGGCAGAAATTCAGTACAAGAGAAGTTTTGATTTGAAAAATGTCCTTCCCAACAGCAAGATGATTTTTTGCAGACATGAATAAGTTTAAGACCTATTTTTTAAGACTGGTAAAGTAACAGTCATCAGGCTAATTCTTATAAACACATTAGCTACTTCCAAATTTTAAAAAAAGTCAGATAAGACGACCAAAGGTATTTCGTACACCAATTGCCAGTTTTATAAATGACAGGAGTATCTCATTGGCATTATAGTTAAATTAAAAACTGTCTGGAGAGAGATATATATATATATATATCTGATTCACTTTGCTGTACACCTGAAACTAACACAACGCTCTAAATCAACTATACTCCAATAAAAATTTTTAAAAAAAAACCTGTCTGAAAATTTGACAACTGTGAAATATAATTTTCCATATATTTTTCAGATGTAAGTATTCCTTTCTATATTGTTACAAGAAAATAGGTGTTCTTTTGCTTCATAATAGTAACATCTAACAGTTATTGAGCTCTATGTACAAGCAATTCTCTCAATTTTCTACCTATTCTCTACTTGTTATTCTCATAGCAAGCCTATAAAGGTAGGCACTATTACTCCCATTTTATAAATGAGGAAAATGGAGCCCTGACGGGATAAATAACCTGCTTGACTCAAACTTAATGGTGCTAGGCAGGGGCCTAGGACTCAAACCCGGGAAATCTCATTCTAGAGCCCAAACACTTTCTGATCACACTACTGCCTCAACTTTATAGAAAAATAGATGCCTCTGAATCAGGTGAATGTTAAAATACCTACCTCTATTATCTCTGCCATATACTGTACATGTTCTGCTACTTCCGCCAATTCCTTATTCTCCTTCTTCAGGCGGGCAATTTCATTGTCCTTTTGTTCAATTTCTTTATGAAGCTATGTGACATAAATCAAAAAGTTCAGTTTTTCATAGATTTGCTATGCTATAAACCAGATTATATGCCTCCAAGTATATAGCTGACGCACATTTAGCACAAAGTTTCTAACAAAGGTGCTGTCTTTGGCTCTCAACACAATAGGCTTCTTTTTGTATAATAGTTCTGGTAACAGAGTTGCCTAAATAACTTTTTATTAAGACAACATTAAAGCTAGTTTATATTGCTCTAATAAAATATCCTGGGCAGCAGAAAGAAAATAATCCTGGAATGTTTAAAAATTCCACAAATTATATTCAGTACATACTTTCTCATTTTCCTTAAGTGCTTCATAGAGAGCCTTCCTCCGTTTTTCCGCCACTTCTTTCCAATATTGAGAGGATGGATTTTCTAAAATAAATTGTTTTACATGTAACTTTGAAAATCATTACTGTTATATACTGCTGTAAAAGCCCAATAACTAAAAAAAAAAACCAATAACTTTTTTGTCTATGTTTTAAAAGTTTACAATATCATTCAGTACTTAGTAATACCCATTTTTTTAAAGATTAAAGTTAGAAAGCCAAATCAGTTTTTTTCTCTTATTTTTCCCAACATTTTGAGATTTCAATCCCTTCAAAGGAATTGCAACACAAGTACAATACACATATAACTTTCACCTAGATTGTTAAAGGTGTTTGCAACATTTGCTTTGTGTGTTCATATTTTTTAATTTGTTTAACATTCACATTTGTGAATAGTCCAGATCAGTTATTTTTACACTGTCCTTAAATTTGGATTTGTCCATTTCCATGATTAAATTCAAGCTACACAAGTTGGCAGGAACACTGTGTAAGAATGTTGTATCCTTCTCAGTGTATCACCAAAGAAGCACATACTAATTGGTCACAATACTGGAGATGTTAAATTTGATCATGTGATTAAGATGATTTCTCCCTTGTAAAGATACTTTTTTCCTTTAGTAACAAATAAATGATCTATGGAGTAAAATTTTCGAGTCTGTGGTATTAATATCCAGTTCCCTAACAACCTTTCACCCAATTTTACCTCCACTGATGTTTCTTGTTCCTTCTACATTTAGTAGTTGGCATTATTCTGTAAAAGAACTTTCCCTACCCCAATTCAAAAGAAAATTACCAGTATGGATTCATGTATTCTTTTTTAATTCAATGTATTATAATCCATTCTTGTCATTATTCATTTTGATGCTCAAATTTTCCCAAACTTAGCCAGGGGGGAATCCCTTCAAGCAGACTCCTTGTCCTTTTAACCGGCACCCATCAGATTTTGAGTACTTCCGTATTTTCTAACACAAGAGATTCCAAGCTCACTCTGTAGTTTCCCTGCCCCAGTCCTGGAAGCAACCTTTTCTCCAGGGAGCTTCAGTGGAGAACAGTGTTTATAAACCAAGAACTGAATGCAATCGTGCTTCTTATTATTCGGGTGTCATTTGTTTCTGGGCTCTTTCATTGGCAGAGTTAGGAAAGGTTCTTTTTAAAAAATCATCGGTTTATACCAACACTCCCAATTCCAGTTCCACAACAGAGTTCTTCCTTTCCTTCTCCATTACATACTGTATCTCCCTTAACCATACCATGGACCCAACAATATCAACATATTACTCATTTGCTCAATCCTAAAATATACACAAATTTTTTCCCAAACTGCTACTACACCAAAACCACTGCCAACAAAAAGTAAATTCAAGATTTCTTTGTAGTTCTTTTAATCCTCACAATATAGCCCTCTGAGGGTCTACAGTCAGAGTTCTGTGTTCAAGTTGCATGGATTAATGTTTTTCATCTATGTGGTATGTTAGCAATATAATGTATAGTTGAGTTGTTTATTTCCATATTTAACTTTAGTGGCTTTTTCCCACCAATCTTCATTAATTTTAGCCAAATCAGATATGAGTGTCACAAATCCTGTTGTTTATTCTACATTATTATTAGAGCTTCTTTATTTGTATGCAGTCAACCTTTCTATTGGGTTGGCCAAAAAGTTCATTCGGGTTTTAACATCTTACAGAAAAACCTGAACGAACTTTTTGGCCAGCCCAATAAATGAAATCCCACTGTCTACTTACTTCTCCCTTCACTGTCCTCAGGGGACTCAAAATGAGCCCAAATGTCACTGTAACCTTGAGTAAGACAATTAACTTCTCTAGGCTCAATCTTTTTCCTCAGTAATAATGACCCATGATTAGGACAGAAGTAATCACCTTCCATAATACTTATAAAACATCATTAACTTCCTCTTCTGATTTCCACTGCCATTAAAAACTAGTATTTATTATAGGCACATGCTTCTCATTCATCTTCACTCCCCTTATTATTCCTATTGTTCCCTTATTTCATTCTCCTGGTATCTTTTCTTCAAATTCATTATCTCTAGACATTTTTCTTCTGAAAAGACTATTTCCAAGTCTTATAAGTCCAATATCAGAGCTGCCATATTAATCACTTTCCTTTTCTTTAATATTTCATCTATATATGGATTTACCAAACAGTAGGATCTGTCCAAATGTACACTATTTTATATATTTACACCATAAAAAATCTTAAATTATCAAAAACATAAAAGTAAAATATCTAATAAATTAAGAAGCTGTGGGCAGAGTTCATAAACAGTACAACAAATAATATTTACCCTTATTATAATTAAAAAATTTAAGATAAAAGCCATATATATATATATATATATACACACACACACACACACACACACACACACACATTTTTTTTTTTCCATACCTGTAATCATAAGATCAAATGCTTCTTGGGTGACACCTCCAAGATTTTTATTTTCACTGTGTTCTGGGTCAGTAACAACTCCAGAGCTGGAAGTCTTAGATATTAACTGGTCATTCCAATGTTTCCGTTTGGACAAGCTTTTAACCAACTATAATGAAAATATATACATCAGTCATTTTGTTTAATGAACAAGAAAGCTAAGCGGTTTAGTCTCTTACGAATTAAAACTAAAGCACTCAGATATGGGGATATATGTATAGCTGATTCACTTTGTTATAAAGCAGAAACTAACACACGTTTTAAAGCAATTATACTCCAATAGATTTTTTAAAAAACGAAAGCACTCGTATCTCTATCTTTCTGATATCTTTGGCCCTTTTAAGAAATTACACAATTCAAAACTCTACCAAAATGTATAGTTATATTTTAGGAATTTTATTTACATTAATTATTTTGAATTAGACTTGAGTCTAAGGCTTAGCTGAATTTATTTTTTATTTAAATGATTCAGTACCATAGTAAGGCATTATTTTCAACCTGCAAAAGTCTAGAAACCCTCATCCATGATTTCATCATTTACATACAGGGATAAATGATTGAATCTAACATTTTATTCTTAAAAAACAAAAATCAAACATTATGCCTATAGGTTAACTCATAACTTATTACATTATCCCAGTTCTACTACAAGTATTCATACCATTTTTGAACTTCCTAAATTGAAAAATTAAAACAAAAACCATTTTTGTGGGGAATATACAATTGTTATCCTTAAATTATTTCCAAATTTCAATGATTTAGGTATTTCTGACCAAGGAACTCTTTGAAATGTTTTTAATGTAAAGGTAGCATCATCTATACCCCATTCTAGCTCAATAATACACACCTCATTTTCTCTTCCAACTAGAGATCCAGCCGTAGAAGGCTGAATCATCTTCAGAGTTCTTCTTGGAACAGGACTACTCTGAAAGTCAAGATAATGAATTATCTGGTTACTAAGTTCCTATATGGATTGTTACCATCTTAATCCTACCATAATTTACAAAAGAAAAAAAAATGCTATGGACACTAATATTTGAGCTGCTATATAATATTATAATGCTACATATGATTTGATCAACTAGCAAGCTTATTATTTCTCTAAAATTATAATAAAGTTTGAAGAAATTCTACGAATAAATCACATTACCCAAACTTGACACAAACAAGTAGCTCTTTTTCCATTTCAATATACGTTCTTGCTATAGTCATGTAGTCATTTGTTTAGTTAAAACAAAAATATAACATTAAGTTCTAATACTCCAAACCATATATGATGAAATTCCAGTAAAACAGGAATATTTGTATTCCCTCTTAAAAAGATCTTCTACACATCTGTAATCTCCCCAATATTCAGAAATTAAACACACACACACACACACACACACACACACACATTTTTTTTTTTCCATACCTGTAATCATAAGATCAAATGCTTCTTGGGTGACACCTCCAAGATTTTTATTTTCACTGTGTTCTGGGTCAGTAACAACTCCAGAGCTGGAAGTCTTAGATATTAACTGGTCATTCCAATGTTTCCGTTTGGACAAGCTTTTAACCAACTATAATGAAAATATATACATCAGTCATTTTGTTTAATGAACAAGAAAGCTAAGCGGTTTAGTCTCTTACGAATTAAAACTAAAGCACTCAGATATGGGGATATATGTATAGCTGATTCACTTTGTTATAAAGCAGAAACTAACACACGTTTTAAAGCAATTATACTCCAATAGATTTTTTAAAAAACGAAAGCACTCGTATCTCTATCTTTCTGATATCTTTGGCCCTTTTAAGAAATTACACAATTCAAAACTCTACCAAAATGTATAGTTATATTTTAGGAATTTTATTTACATTAATTATTTTGAATTAGACTTGAGTCTAAGGCTTAGCTGAATTTATTTTTTATTTAAATGATTCAGTACCATAGTAAGGCATTATTTTCAACCTGCAAAAGTCTAGAAACCCTCATCCATGATTTCATCATTTACATACAGGGATAAATGATTGAATCTAACATTTTATTCTTAAAAAACAAAAATCAAACATTATGCCTATAGGTTAACTCATAACTTATTACATTATCCCAGTTCTACTACAAGTATTCATACCATTTTTGAACTTCCTAAATTGAAAAATTAAAACAAAAACCATTTTTGTGGGGAATATACAATTGTTATCCTTAAATTATTTCCAAATTTCAATGATTTAGGTATTTCTGACCAAGGAACTCTTTGAAATGTTTTTAATGTAAAGGTAGCATCATCTATACCCCATTCTAGCTCAATAATACACACCTCATTTTCTCTTCCAACTAGAGATCCAGCCGTAGAAGGCTGAATCATCTTCAGAGTTCTTCTTGGAACAGGACTACTCTGAAAGTCAAGATAATGAATTATCTGGTTACTAAGTTCCTATATGGATTGTTACCATCTTAATCCTACCATAATTTACAAAAGAAAAAAAAATGCTATGGACACTAATATTTGAGCTGCTATATAATATTATAATGCTACATATGATTTGATCAACTAGCAAGCTTATTATTTCTCTAAAATTATAATAAAGTTTGAAGAAATTCTACGAATAAATCACATTACCCAAACTTGACACAAACAAGTAGCTCTTTTTCCATTTCAATATACGTTCTTGCTATAGTCATGTAGTCATTTGTTTAGTTAAAACAAAAATATAACATTAAGTTCTAATACTCCAAACCATATATGATGAAATTCCAGTAAAACAGGAATATTTGTATTCCCTCTTAAAAAGATCTTCTACACAGAAACTAGAAATTTACCAAACATCATAACATTTAATGCTACCCACAAAAGAGGTAATTGGAGGAAATGGTTAATTATTTACACTGCAAAATACTTCTTTCCCCTAATCAAAAGGATCCATCTCAGGCTTCCTTTAAATTGGGCATAGTCCCTAACACATTTATATGAATCCACCAAAAGAATATCACTTTAAAGGATATTACACATGTAAGAAGACCCACTTCCCCCCCTTCAACCTTTACCTGACTGTAGAAATAGTTTTGCTTCAAGCCCATTCATTAGCAGACAGAGAAAATGTCAGTGCTTGAGGCATACAAACACTCTAAAATGCACAAGCTATTGTTTTTGAAAAACAATTGGTTTCCTTGTAATATGTAAATACCTTCCTGTATATTTCCTGATCTAAAAGGTCTCTCTATTTTTGCAAAAACTCATTAGTTATACTGCCACCACGGGATAGCAAACAATGGTGAACACTCAAACAAGGTCAGCAAGAACATGACACCAAAGCAGCGTGAGAAAGTTACTGATTCCACACTGTACTTCACAGGACTAGAGTTCACCTTTCCCACGGTAAAGTTTCTACTGCTGATTATTATCTCACTATTTAACTGAAGAACAAATGCTAGCTACTGTGAGAACAAATATTACACCAACATTTCAGATATAATTTAGATTATAGATTAGTCAACATTGTCCAGACAAATAGAAGAAAATACAACTTTGGAACCTTAATAATAGGAGGTGTTAATTTATTTAAATGCTTGCTACTCATAAAGGCCAAAGAAGCCAGCTAAATGACCACTTCCAAGATTTAACTTTCACAACTGTAAGCTTTATAGCATCCAGCCATCCAAATGTAATATTGCTATTATCATTTTATTCATACAGATCATGCATTAGAATAATAAGCTCTTTACAGCCAGAAAGGTTCTTATATATTGAGTCCTAATCTTTTCAGAAAACAATTTGAGATTCTGTGAACTCCCTCAAAAAACAAAAAGAGCATACTCACACAGAATTTTGTGTATAATTGGCAAGGAATCCATGAACTCCTAAAATATACTCTTACAGACCCCTAGTTTCAGTCCAACTCCCTCATTTTACAGATGAGTAAACTGAGGCTGAGATGCTAAATAACTCACCCAACATCACAGTTTTGGAGGCAGAACCAGAACCAAACAGAACCCAGATCCTTTTATATCCCAGATAGTTGTACTATAGATAGTAAATATTAGACTTCTCTTTAACTGTTAGAATCTGCTGAAATTACATAAATTATTTGTCTGGGATTTGATTCGGTGGAGGAAAGGGGGAGTGAATGGAGATGGAGATGAAACAAGACTGACCATATACTGATAACTGTTGAAAATGGGGGAAGTAAAATGAGATTATACTATTGACTCTATTTTTGAATATTTAAAAATTTTCGTAATAAAAAGTTTAAAAACACACACATACAAAGCACAGTGGGAAGATGCCATCACCCTTTATGAAAGCTGATGGAATAAAATTAACAAATTATCGATGCAAATTATTCACAAAAATAATGTAAGGAAGATACTAAGGCAAGGTAAACAAAGCAACCTATCAAAAAGTACCTGCAAAAAAAAAAAAAAAAAAAAAAAGCACCTGCTATCACTTACAAAAAGGCTTTTATTTATACTATTTAATTTAAATCTGGAAACTGGTACACTTTCCTGACAATGTAGTCTCATTCCCAGGAATCCTGAGAACACATATAGTCTAAGTTGTGTGGCAGGACCTCCTAGCTAAGTTGTAAATTCATTTAGAACCTTAAGAGCAAAGCCAGTCAAAATTACAAACTCAAAATTAAGCTCTGTCTTTATTGTTATAAGAATAAACATTTGGAAGAAGATTTCCAGTGACAGTATAATACAGGGATTCAAAAAGTGTGGCAAAATGAGCAAGTTGGATGGTAAGGAGCATAATGTACCCTGGAAATATATGCAATATAATGCAAACTGTGTCTCTGTGGTCCGATTTTAATAAAATCATTTCATGAAAGGTAGTAGAAGTAGAAACAAAGCATTTCTTGTATATAGAAAATCCTAAGGAATCTACTAAAAAACAGAATAAACAAGTTTAGCAAGGTTGCAAGATACAAGATCAAGGTACAGAAATCAATAGTACTTCTCTACCGTAGCAATGAGCACCCCAAAAATTTAATTAAGGAAATGATTCCAGCTACAATAGTATTAAAAAGAATACTTAGGAAAAAATCTAACAAAAAAGTGAAAAACTCAAAACTCGAAAAACTTTGTTGAAACTTTTTTCTTTCAACAATGTTTTGTTGAATGTAAAGAAGACCTAAATAAATGTAAAGACATCCCATGTATGTGGATCAGAAAACTTAATATTCAACCATAATTAATTTTTAAACAGTTCTCTAATGTTACTTGCCCTCAGACTAAAAACTGATTAATTCAACGTTCACAGAAATTATATTCAGGTTAAATTTGACTAAATTATGTCAAAAAACATCTAACTACATGCTTTCCATAACAAATTAAAGTGACTGCATCACATACCTTTACATTCTCTTGGATTCCTTCTTGTTTCTGCTTCATACTGTGATTCATTATACACCTGGTGAAGAACAGAAGATTAGTAATTCAGAAACAGAATATGGTCTGCATCAGAAAGTGAAACTAGTTTTTTTTTGTTGTTGAAAGTACAATCATAAAAATAAAAATTAAAAAATCATAGCAATAAAAAATAATGGAACTATCTTTTCTCACTGTACCCAAACTCAGCCCTGTCAATGACAAGTGACTAAAGCTAATGACTCTTAATATCTTTGCTTTATACACACACATACAATAATTCTGGCTGGAAAAATATTGTTACAAAAGGGAAAATCTGTATTCTAAACAAACTTACAAAACGTGACAGTGTCCTGGATTAAATACAGGGCTCTCAAAGATCTGAAAAACTGACTTCCCTGGTAGCAGTGGTTAAGAATCCGCCTGCCAATGCAGGGGACACAAGTTTGAGCCCTGGTCTGGGAAGATCCCACATGCCACGGAGCAACTAAGCCCGTGTGCCACAACTACTGAGCCTGTGCTCTAGAGCCCGCCAGCCACAACTACTGAGACCACGTGCCGTAACTACTGAAGCCCACACGCCTAGGGCCCATACTCCGCAACAAGAGAAGCTACTGTAATGAGAAGCACACGCACCACAGTGAAGAGTAGCCTCCGCTCCCCTCAACGAGAGAAAGCGCCCCCGCACAGCAACGAAGACCCAACACAGCCAAAAATAAATAATTTTTTAAAAAAGATCTGAAAAACAGTCACCAGGAAAAGCAAAACACAGATACTTGGGTGTGCCCAAGTCAAGAGCAGCATCCTAACAATGCTGTTTCAAAGGCAGATTTAAGCTATAATAAACTTGGCTCTAGTAACCAGCAATAACTTAGTAGTGATTTAATATCCAATCAAATAAGATTATGCATTTACATTTGTAGGGAATGTTTAACCACCATCATGAACTGAGACACTGGTGGAAGCAAAGAAAAGGGAGCAACAGACAAAGGGCTATGTAACGCTGTTAACCACACCACTGGGCCGGACTCACTCCAAACCCAACTTTGAACTCCCCAGCCACGTCTCTCCCTCAAACAGATCTCCCTGATTTCTGTGGCATGCCTTTCTTTACCCAGTGCAGTGGCTTTTAAACTTTGACTATGACCCATCCCATGTGAATACACTTTACACTGTGCCCTAGCACACACAAACACAAACGAAAATGTTTAGGAAAGAAAATCTAATTGTGTGACGCACCCTATTTTCTATTCTAGTTAATATTAAGCAAATGCTGGTCGAGCTGAGCCAGGGCAATGATTTTCAAACTGCGGGTTGCAGCCTGGGATTCCAAAATCACTCAGTGGTTGTTTAGAAAAATGTAACTAAACAGACGAGAAAACATCAGAGTGCAAGGCATATGAGAAATAAATACTGCTTAGTGAAGGTTCTAATTTAGTTGGAGGGTTGCATCCTAAATTGCGATGTAAAAAATGTGCTTTAGTACATGTCCAGATTTAAAAAGTTGAAAGCCACGGATCAAGTCTAATCCTTCACTTGTTCATCACACTCCCGCCAGAAACCTTGCGTCCTTTTTATTCTCTAGTTCTTCCATGAGCCCAGTTTGCAGACCCCCTTGGATCACCGCCAGTTAATTACTGGTCAAGAGGGTGGATGTTCTGCCTCATCCCGACAGCCAGACACGCCCAGGCTGAGGCCCTCACACCAACCAGCTGCACACAAACCGCCCCACGACCCCGCCAACTCGTCCTACGGACAGAGACCCAGAAACCAAAACCTGGGCAGAAGATCCGGTACCGCGCGCCCGGGCCCTCCAACCGCTGAGCGCGCCACAGGGACTGCGCCCGCCAGCCAATAGAGAGCGCGGACGGGACAGCGCGCCAAAACCTATCCAACCAATGAGTCAGCCCCGAGCCTCACCTCCCTCCCCGTCCCGGCTCCTGAGACCGTTCAACAGCCCCTTCACTTAGACCCCGGCAGCGGCCCGGCAGCTGTCACAGGAGACTTCCGGCCGGTGGGAGCCCAAAGCGGCTGGTCTAGCAGCCCCTGCGGACGCACTCCGGCCATCTCTCTCACACTTACTGGATGGAAGCGGGCAATCCTCGTAGCGAACTCACGTAGTTGTGGCTGCGGCGCCTCGCGTGGGGTCCACAGGCAATACGCGTCCGTCCCCGCAGCCGCAGGAATGCTAGGGCGCGCGGCGGTAAAAGACTAGAACTCCGCCCGTCTGCCCTACACGGCCACGTGATCGCCTGACACGAGACGGAGGGCGTGGCCATACGAATCCGGCGAATCGTCTCTCGGTTCCGCCCGCTTCGGCTCCGCCCCTTCCTGCGCCTGCGTGGTAGGCGTAGCGTGTGTTTGGGCTGGAATATACTGGGGCTTCTCCTACCTGATTCTTTAGTGTCCTCGGATCCTGCCCTCTGACCCGTGCTCGGAACTTCCCTTCAGAGTGGAATCCTCTTTTTTTTTTTTTTTAACTTTTACAAGCGGGAAAAAGACCTGTGCCAACTAGTTGTAAACACTGGGAGAACAAAATACTGTATATGTAGTACGGCTTATTTTTCTGTAAAACCCTCGTTCCACGGACTCCTAATTGTATTAAGAGCTTTTATATTTTGGCTTTTTGTATTTTGACTACATTGTGGTGCGGTAGTAGTGCCGGAAGGCCTAAGCCTGCAATGAATCCTGCTATTCACTGAGCACCTAGTACGTACCAAGTACTCTTGTGGGCGCCGGGAAAACAACTGCCATTGCAATTTGAAGGAGCAGGAAAGCCTTAATAATAATTACGTCTAGCTTTTTTTTTTTTTCTTTAAGTCGTTTTACAAATTTCTCAACTTTCTTTGTGGGCATAGTACATTTAGGTTTACTGGAGTCTTGTTAAATCTTTTGTTTACACCTACCATAGCTATTAATACAAGTCTGTTTTCCCATTTCTTAACTTTTCATAGGATTATCATTCTCAGAAGGAAGGAAATATTTATCTACTAACTACGCACAGCACCCGCCTTTAGGAAATGCTTTATCAGCTGTATACGCTGCAGACACTGCGTGCCCACCTTCTGCCACCCGCCCCACCCGTATTTCTTTTTGACAGAGCTCAAACTCTAGCTTTCTTTGGGGTGAAATGTAACATTTAATATAAATTCTAAATAAAGGAAACAACCCACTGATTTGAAAACTGTCAGTAGACGACTGAGTTTCCGAGTAAGAATTTTGATGACCTTGTAATTTGTGTAATTTGACTTTGAAACACCAGCCAGTCAAAACTAAATCTGACTTCTAATTTCTTTATTCAGCCACATGATAAAAAGGCATCACTGGGCTTCCCTGGTGGCGCAGTGGTTGAGAGTCCGCCTGCCGATGCAGGGGATACGGGTTCGTGCCCCGGTCCGGGAAGATCCCACATGCCGCGGAGCGGCTGGGCCCGTGAGCCATGGCCGCTGAGCCTGCGCGTCCGGAGCCTGTGCTCCACAATGGGAGAGGCCACAGCAGTGAGAGGCCTGCGTACCGCAAAAAAAAAAAAAAAAAAAAAAAGGCATCACTGATGAAAATAGCCCAAATAGTAAGTATATATTTTAAAATATATAAAAAGTTATATTCAGGTAGTGCGTACTAAGTATTGTATAAAGCAAAGTACCTAATGTTATTTCTTAACAGAACTAAGAAGCTGGGAAAGAAAAATGTCTTCCGTATGAAAATGGTAACCAAATCAGAGGGGTAGAATTTAGAGGTTATCATTGTTGAAAATCTAGAGGCAATAAAAGAATTGATTTTTTTAAACGTCTGATGAAGCACACCTCCCCAAATGTTATCTGTAGTTGCTAATAGTATTGGTAATTTTGGAATGGTGTGGAGAGACGTTAACTTTATACGTTTTAGTGTTGTTTGACTTTTTTTAAGTTCCGCATACCAAAGGAGATGATGCCTCCCTTAGGAAAAATTGTGAAGCCCCCAGAGTCTGCAACAACCTTGTCACCAGCTTAGGTAAGATCCCTTATGCTTTGCCTGCTAAATGATCAACTAGTTGATGTGACAAATTAATTCAGATATCTACCTATGCTATTCATTTGGGTGGCTACCAGCCACATGATAGTTATTGAGCACTTGAAATACGTCTAGTTTTCATTGAAATGTACTATAATGTAAAATACACACCGAATTTCAAAGATTTAGTGTGAAAAGAAGGTAGAATGTAAAATGTTTCCATAATTTTTTGTATTGATTACATGTTGAAATAATACTTTGGATATATTGGGTTGAATACAAATATTGTTAAAATTAATTTCACTTCTAATTTTTTTAATATGGCTACCAGAAAAAATTGTAATTACAGATGTGAGTCACATTTGTGTCTCACATTTTATTTCCATGGCACCTGGCTGCTCTAAACTATCGTAATGTACATTATTCCATTGAATCCTCTCAGTAGCCATGTAGGGCAAATGTTTTCTACTCCCTTTTTTATAAGACTGAGAGGCTAAATCACAAGTCCAAGATCTCACACAACTAGGCATTGGTAGACTGAGACTTAAGATCTTCTGACTCAAAGTCCACATGTGGAAAGAGGGAGGTTCTAAAAATATTCCTCTCTCAAGAGACAAAGGTTCCTCAAACCCTCGGAAGTACTGGGGAATGTCTCCAAAACATATGCTTTTTGTTTGTTTGTCTTTTGGCCGTGTTGCTTGTGACTTGTGGGATCTTAGTTCCCCCACCAGGGATCTAATTTGAATCCTCGGCAGTGAAAGTGCGGAGTCCTAATCACTGGACCTCCAGGGAATTCACCGTATCCTTTCCTATTGCTTTTGAAGAACAATTTATAAGGAAACAATTTTGCAGGTATCTGGAAAAAAGTTATAAGTAGTCATTTAATCAGAATTTTTCTCTAGGCATACAAATATAGTGTCTTATCTTTAGTAAGAAACCATGGGTTTTGATAGGGTTAAGTTTATGCAGTGATATTGACTCATATATAATCCTTTAATTTATTGCAGTCTTCCACTATACAAGTTTTGAAAAATTATGGGTATTTTTATGTAATCTTTCTATTAGCCACTTGCAGCTTAGCACAGACTCCGTTGTTGGGCATTGTAGGGCTGTGTCTTCTTACTTTGCCCAAGAGCATTTATCAGTTTGTGAAAGAGAAAGGAAGAAAGAAACACAATACTGTATGATAATAGAAAAATAAAGCTAAATCATTTAGCATGGTATAAAGAATAATGATAAATTGAAATGTTAATGAAAAGCAATAGAACCTTTTAAAGTTTTGTTTTTACTTATTAAGGCTAAACTAAATTCCCAAGGTTTTCAGCCAGAGTGCAGAAATTGCCTGACTTTTACATGATAATCTCTATCCTTCTGAAAACTGCCAAGGGGAACAAATAATAATTTGTTACATTCTGATTCAGAAAGCTCATGTAAGATCATTTGTAGAGCATCCATTTTACCCAGTTCCCCAGCTCTGAATTGTATTCAAATAGTTTAACTTAGGTTTTAGGTTACCTGTGACATGTGCAAGGTTAAAAAAAAAAAAAATGAGAGTAGGAAAAAATGTTAAAATTCAGTGTATCAGAATTAAGGTTTTTATTTTTAAGATAACATTTTAATAATAGGTAATATGAGACACATAGTAATTTTAAAGATGACTAATCAGCTATAAAAGATAGTTAACAGGTGATTACAAAGCACCAAGGAAATGAAAAATAAAACACACAATGAGTGCAGTCCATGATGAACATAAACCTTTTACTTAAGCCATTATAACTTCTCTCCTCATTGTATATCTCATTCTCACTTTAAAAGGGTGTTTTCATTTTCAAGTGTCAAAACAGTGAGTATTGATCCTGAGAAGTCCATTATTTACAGAAGACATATTTCGGTCTACTAGTTGTCGTATGTATAAAGTAACTGTTGAATTTTGATGATGGCCTGTCAGTGTTCTTTTTTCAAAACAAGTGCATTCCTGGCAGAAATTTTCTTCTTAATCTCTCTTTCATTTGATGTTTATTTATATTTTATTCCTTAAACCCAGACCATTTCTGAAAGGATTTGAACATGGAGAAATGTTTCACAAAATCATAGCAGTAATTTTACAAATGTTAGTTGGTAAATTTGTATGATGAAAATGAATTGTTGGCTACGTAAGGAAGGATGGGTATATTAGGGTTCTCCAGAGAAACAGAACCAATAGGATATATTTTATATAGATATATAAATAAGGAATTGGCTCACATGATTATGGAAGCTGGCAAGTCTAAAATCTGCAGATCCAATGTCCATTTTGAGTCCAAAGACCTGTAGCTGCTGTAGAACCAGGGACCAGTTCAAAGACTCCCAGGCAGGAAAATGCTCTCTTGAAGGGGGAAGGGGAGGTAGTGAGGTTTTCATTTGATTGAGTGAGGCCCACCCACATTACGGAGGCCAATCTGCTTTACTCAGTTTACTGATTTAAATGTTTATCTCATTCAGAAACACCCTCACAACTTATATATATTACCAAATGTAAAATAGATAGCTAGTGGGAAGCAGCCACATAGCGCAGGGAGATCAGCTCAGTGCTTTGTGACCACCTAGAGGGGTGGGATAGGGAGGGTGGGAGGGAGACGCAAGAGGAAGGAGATATGGGGATATATGTATATGTATAGCTGATTCACTTTGCTATAACGCAGAAACTAACACACCATTGTAAAGCAATTATACTCCAATAAAGATGTTAAAAAAAAAAAACCACCCTCACAGAAACAGAATAATGCTTGTTCAAATATCTGGGTACCGTGTGGTGCAGTCAAGTTGACCCATAAAATTAGCCATCACAATGGGAAAGAAAGCCTTGCCTGGACCTTGACTGAGGATTTACTTGGATGCCCTTAGAATGGGAAGGCCTGGGAGTACACTACAGTCCATACTCAGCTGATGGGTTAATAGGAATGTCTTATATGAAGGAGAGAGCAAATTATGTCTTGTGTCTTATTAGTATAGAGGAACCAAAAATTGTTGAGCTTTATGTGTAGGTGAGTGATTGCAGCTCTGTTTTCTAACAGCAGACCTTGGTTCCTTCTGAGAGCTATGAGGGAAGGATCTCTCTCCTTGGCTTATCGATGGCTATCTTCTCCCTGTGCCTTTTCCCATCATCTTCCTGCTATATGTGTCTGTGTCCAAATCTCCCCTTTTTGTAAGGACATCAGTCATATTGGATTAGGGTCGGCTATAGGCTGAATGTTTGTGCCTCTCCAAGATTCATATGTTGGAACCTAATTCCCAACGTGATAGTGTTTGGAGGTGGGGCCTTTGGACAGTAATTAGATCTTGAAGGTGGAGCCCTCATAAATGGGATTAGTGCCCTTATAAAAGAGACCCCAGAGAGCTCCCTCACCCTTTCTACCATATAAGGAAGCAGTGAGAACATGGCCATTTATGAACTGAAAAATAGGTCCTCACCAGATGGAATCTCCTGGCACCTTGATCTTGGACTTCCCAGAACCAAGAGAAATAAATGTTTATTGTATAGGCTACGCGGTCTCTGGTAATTTTTTTTTGGCCACGCCGTGTGGCATGTGGGATCTTAGCTCCCCAGCCAGGGATCGAACCCATGCCACCTGCATTGGAAGCATGGAGTCCTAACCACTGGACCACCAGGGAAGTCCCTCTGGTATTTTTATTATACCAGCCAACACTGATTAAGATAGGATCATCCTGATTTTCTCATTTTAACTTGATTACCTTTGTAAAGACCTTGTCTCCAAATAAAGTCACATTGTGAGGTACTGGGCAATAGGACGTAAGCATAGGAATTGGGGGGGGGTACACAATTCAATGCATAACAGGAAGCTTTTCAGCTTTCCCACTCTACCTTTCTCAGCTGCTTGCTCCTCACTTCACATTGGGAGTAGCCAGCATAAACTCTAGAACTAATGCAAAGCAACTACCTAAGCCATTCTGCAATTTGTGTAATTTTTCCTTTTTATGGTCATTTCACTTCAACTTTATTGTATTTGAAGCAATGCTAAGCAGCTCCTGCATTTTAAAAGGGCTCTCAAGAGGAGAAAACCCCTTTTCTTTGAAAAATCTGTTTATCTTGTTCTCAATGAAAAGAAGTATTTCTAAGTAAGTTTTGATATATGAGGCCCAAATTTAACTTGACATTATACATCACCAATCTCAGGAAGGTCTGTCCTGTTATATTATGTTTTTGAACATATAAAATGTGTTCCAGTAACGCATTTGTCAGAAATAATACAGGAGACATAGAATTTTATTCACAGACATTAGGAAATATGAATGAAAATAATAGCATATATTTAAAAAAACAATAAAAATCTTGAGGTAGAGAAAAGGCTTAAGACTGGCTGAAAGAAAAGTGGTCAGACTTGTGTTCAGAAAGGGCAGGAGACCTTCTGGGTAGATGGATTCCCAATACAGGAAGAAGCCTGGTCAAGTAAGCTACATTATACTTCCCCTCTCAGTAGCTCTTGGGACTAGGTTTCTGTCGGCCAGTAAGAGAACAATTGTATTCTACTTTTGAGGGGAAATTGTACCAGTTAGTAGAGGTTTCAGTTTAGTAAAGTATCTCAGATTGCACGCAGCAGACATTAACTGGTTAACTTCAGGAAAGAAAGGGAAAGTTCATGGAATGAGAAGGGACGAAACCATGGGGACAACTCCGGGGACATCAACAGCAGGAGTGCTTAGATTGTGTCTCCAGGATCTTCCCATAGTGCAGTGCAGCTCCAATGACAGTCTGTGCCCCTATGGTCCACCTTTGAAATTCCTGGGAACAAGAATCTGACTGACTCTGCTTGGGTCAGATGGTCCAATAAGCTCTGGCTTAGACATGTATATGGGGGGAGGTGGTGTGATGCATTGTCCCATAGACATGCCACTTCACCCCACTCCAGGTATAAGGGCTGTTCCTGGAGAACAGTGGATGGCTGGTACCCTAGGAGGTCTCCTTCAGGTATTAAAAAATATAACAAGATCATTAAAGATCACCACACTTTGAGGGTGGAGGTAAAATGACTAAGAAAAAACTTATGATGGACACTTTGCATTTGAGCCAGGAAAAGTCTCTTTAGTTATTGAACTCTAAACCTGTCAGTTACTTCAACTCTGCAAAATAGACAAAAACAGGGATGTTTCTCGGAAAAATGAAACGTGGTGACCAGCACAGAAAGTGAGTCTGAGTATTGAAAGTGGAAAATGCAAGGATGTAGTTCAAGTGATCAAAAGTAGTTGAGGCCAAGGAGACTTTGAGGATCAAGGATATGCTCTATATCTTAGTGTGATGGTGGTTACAAGACTGTATATAGTTACCAAAACTCATTAAACTGTATACTTAACATAGGTGAATTTTATTGTGTGTAAATCATACAATAACGCTAGAAAATAAAACAGGCCAGTTCCTGGGAGAGGCTGCCTGGATGCTGAAGGAGAATATAGACAGAACCCCTCACTTGTAGGAGGCTAGAGCCAACTTATCTGCCACCAAGTGACTGAGCTTCAGCAGATAACAAAGCAGAAACAGAACTTGGGCTCAGGAAAAGCTTCAAGTGGCCTGAGAAAATTCAACAAAATTAGCATCGGAGAGCCTGAAACCAAGGACAGGCATCCTTACAGCCAAATAATTTTTAATCCTATCTTAACATTTGTATCTTTCATGAAGCATTTCACATGTGCCATTTCACTTTCATCAGCACAAAAACCTGCAAAGTTAGCAAAATTATTTTTTCTATATGCCACAGACAAACTGAACAGTAGGGCTGGTGTCAGAATGTGTGCCAGGTATGGATTTATTTCCTCTTGGCCCCAGATTCACTGTCAAGTTCCAGAGGGAAGATTTTCTCACAAGTTCTGCCAGCACAGCACCACAGCAACTTCTGCCACTGTCTTTTCCATCCTCTCCAACGAGGTCTGGATCTCAGAAAGGAGGAAATTCCTTAGATGCTCTATCTCAGCACCCAAGGAAGCAAAGAGAACTCTTCAAGAGTGCAATATAAGAGCAGCCACTGTTCCTGCATCTAAAACACAGCATCCAAGGCAGACCCCATGCCACTACAACATTGCCCAAGATGTGGGGGCCGGTGGCACCTGGGAAGCTGCTGGCTGCTGGGTGCTGATGGCCTCTGCCGACTCCTGTCACACGCACTATTGGGTATTAACGGGAAACTTGGAAACGTAGCTTACTCAGCAAAGTCTCCTTCTACACATGAATCTGCAGGACAGCAGTTGTTCTAACTGGCTGCCACTCCAGTGACTTTGGGATGTGTTGATCCCTGCGCACCTGTATGCGCACATAGAAAGACCCTTAATCCCCTTTAGAACTTGCTTCTGACTAAATCCTTACTTCCGACAAGTAGGATGAACACCTTGTTTTAAATCAGATTGTCTTTTCTATCTCCCTAGGGTAGCATGTATTATTTTATCCCCAAGAGACTAGATACAGCTTGTTCAAGGCTGTCAGGAAATTTGAAGTCATTCATCTTAGTCTCAGGTCATCTCGTTTAGGCCCTGGGCTGTAGGCAGGAAAATTACATGGGACTCTTGAGGCTTGGGTAAGTGCCTAGAAGGGCCATCATCCTAGGTGAAGCTGCCATCTGAGAAAACTGCTGAGAGTATGAGCTCTAAAGACTCTGCTCTTAAATCCTCTAATATGAGAATGTCAAGAGTTCAGAATTTATTTTCCAGATCAGCAAAGTTATATTTAGAAACAAAGATTCTCTGGCTTTTTCCTGGAAATTTCTTTAAAGATAAATGCACCACCTATGAGGTATTCTTACCCCCAAATTGAATGTGAGTTGGAAATCTACTGCCAGTTTAAGGAAATACTGGGGACAGAAATGTGGTAAGCACCGTGGGGATGCCATCAGCAAAATCCAAAGTATAGGAAATGCTACAGGACAAATAACCTGGTTTCTTAAACAACTAAATGGCAAGATGAGAAGGAAAAAAAAAAGAAAGCAGAAGGAAGGATTTGTAGAGTACAAAGAGACATAATAACAGGTGCAATATATGGATCTTGTGTGGAATAACCAAATGTAAAAAAAAATGAAATAATAAGGGAAATCTGAACGCTGACTGGATATTTTATGATGTTAAGATATTACGTGTAATAACGGTATTATGGTTTTTACTGTAATGGCTTTATCTGTAAATAGTGTTTACATATTGGATATTTTCTTTGAAATAATCATTGTGGGAAGGAAGGGTAAAGGTATAAGTTAGGCTTTCTAACATGGGCACCATTGACACTTGGAGCCAGATAACTCTTTGTTGTGGAGGGCTGCCCTGTACATTGTATGCTGTTTAGCAGCATCCCTGGCCTCTACCCACTAGCTGCCGGGAGCACTGCCCAGTTGTGATGATCAAAAATGTCAACAGACGTTGACAGATATCCCCTGTGGGGCAAAATCACCCCCAGTGGAGAGTCTTTGGGGTAAATAAGACAAGACTGGCCTAGTGTTGATAACTGTTGAAGTCAGTGTATATGAATACATGAGGATTCGTTATTCTGTTTCCTCTACTCATATATGTTTGAAACTTTCAATAATACATCTTTTAAAAATATTAACTTAAAACGGGTGAAGAGATAGAAATACTGCAAAGTGTTTGAGCATAAAAACCTTGGCAACCACAAATATTTGCACCAATTAATTTTTGGAGACAAAAGACAAATGACAAGCTGAGAGAAAATAGATGCAATGTATTTCACAGGTAAAGGGCTAATTTCTCTAATTTACAGAGTTCTAAAACATTGAAAGAGAAAAAAGACACCAACTCGATAGAAAAATGGGCAAAAAGACAGGAACAGTCAATTCCCAGAAAAAGATATACAAATGGTCCTTGAATATATGAAACAATACTCAACTCTACTCATAAGAAGCTATATGCAAAGTAAAACACTGAGAAACCATTTCTCAACTATCAGATTAGCAAATATTCGAAAACTTGACAACATCCTTGAGGTAGGCAGAATTCTAAAATGCCCCCCACCATGATGTTTGACCTCTGGAGTTATAACCTTGAATAGGTTATGTTATATAGCAAAGACAATTTTATGAATGTATTTAAGGTCCCAAATGAGTTGTCTTTAAATTAATCAAAAGGGGAATGATCCTGGAGCCCTGACTTAACCAGTAGGATGCCCTTCAGCAGAAGGCTCAGACCTTTCTTGAAGGTGGAGACATTCTCCTACTGTCCTTTAAGAAGCAAGCCACCATGAGTTTTATAGCCTCAAAGAAATGAATTCTACCAACAACCTGAATGAGCTTGGAGCCAGATTCTTCCCCAGCAGAGCCCTCAGATGAGAACACAGCCTGGCCAACACCTCCTTTAATGCTGTGTAAGACCCTGAGCACAGGGTCCAGTTAAGCTGTGCTCAGATTCTTGACACAAAAACTATAAGATAATAAATATGTTTTATTTTAAGCCACTAAGATTGTAGCCATTAAAAAAAAAAGACTGTAGCTGTTTGCTACACAGCAGCAGAAAACTGGTAGAACATTCTATATGTGAGGCTTGGTGAAAACAAGCACTCTCATACATGGCTAATGGGGGTGCAAAATGATAAAAGCCCTATGGAATTTGGTAATATGCAACAATGCATTTCTACAGTGTCTATATATGCATTGACTTTATATATATATATATATAAATTTATTTTATTTATTTATTTTTGGTTATGTTGGGTCTTCGTTGCTGCGCACAGGCTTTCTCTAGTTGCGGTGAGCAGGGGCTACTCTTCATTGCAGTGCATGGGCTTCTCATTGCAGTGGCTTCTCTTGTTGCAGAGCACGGGCTCTAGGCACATGGGCTTCAGTAGTTGTGGCACGCAGGCTCAGTAGTTGTGGCTTGTGGGCTCTAGAGCAGAGGCTCAATAGTTGTGGCGCACAGGCTTAGTTTCTCTGTGGCATGTGGGATCTTCCCGGACCAGGGCTCAAACCCGTGTCCCCTGCATTGGCAGGAGGATTCTCAACCACTGCGCCTCCAAGGAAGCCCTGCATTGACTTTTGACTTAGCAGTTGCACTTCTGGGAATTTACTCTGAAGATATACCGCTATACATTTATAACAACATGTGCTCACGGCTTTTCACTATAGCATTATTTATAATATCTATAATATATTATAGATAATATCTATATTTATAATATCTATATTTATAATATCTATAATACCTAAGTGTTGGAAACAACCTAATTGCACATCCATGGGAAACAGGTTGAATAATTATGGTTTCTCTACACAGTGTAGTACTATGAAACCATAATAAAAGAATTAGGGAGCTTTTTGAGATGGAGAATTCCTAGAATATATCATTAAATGAAAAGAGTAGAGTAAGAGAGTATATATAGCATTCTACCTTTAGTAAAGAAAGAAATAAGAATATAGGTGTGTGTGTATTTGCTTATTTTTTATTGAAAAAGAAACACAGAAAAGCTAAGTAAGAAACTGATGAAAATAGAAAGTCATTATTTAGGAGAGGGGAACAGGATGGGAGTGAGTCTTTTGAGTGTATATAAAATTTTTGAACTCTGTAAATGTTTTACAAATGCAAAAAAATTAAATCAAAAACTATTATTGATGTGGATGTGGCAGTATATAGTGGGAAATGTACCAGTATCTGCAATCTATTTTGAAATGTTTCCAAAATATAAGATACACGGATGGATACAGAGCTGTTTAGATGAATGTGATAAAGTAAATATACTAAAATGTTAATGGTAAATTTAGGCAGTGGGTATACAAGTGTTCACTTTAATTTTTTTTCTGCTGCTCTCTATGTTTGAAAATTTTATAGTAAAATGTTGGAAAAAATTAAATAAAAATGAACGCACAAAAGCAAACCCTAAACTAATTCTAATTGTGCATCAAATTGCTAATGTAACCACATAGAGAAAAGAATTAATTCAAGTACGTTTTGAACATAGTTCTCCCTACACTCTTAGTGGGATGTATTCAAAGGATAAAAGAGGGGCTTCCCTGGTGGCGCAGTGGTTGCGCGTCCGCCTGCCGATATAGGGGAACCGGGTTCGCGCCCCGGTCCGGGAGGATCCCACATGCCGCGGAGCGGCTGGGCCCGTGAGCCATGGCTGCCGATCCTGCGCGTCCGGAGCCTGTGCTCCGCAACGGGAGAGGCCACTACAGAGGGAGGCCCGCATACCACAAAAAAAAAAAAAAAAAAAAATTTCAAAGAAAACTTGAACTTTGCTTATTAGGAATCTATGTTGACTTCATGATAAGCAGTCAGTCAGATCTCCCAAGTTAAAGTAAATACCAGGACAACAGAATTCTTCCTGAAATAGCTTGCTTAGGTTCAGTTTCAGAATGTTAATAACCTTATTCACAAATAATTTACCAAACAGTATTCATGGCATATAGTTCCAGGAAGAATTTTTTTTTACTACCCACTAGGTGGCAGTGCTCTCTAATCTAATTAAAAGCAGAACTTGAATTGGAAAGACTCATTCATCTAGCAATCTATGTGCTACATTGATTTTCTCACCTATCGAGCAAACTAGATTTTCATTAATATCTATGCAAAGTAATGTTCTTCAGAATTTTAACAACAACAAAAAATAGATCCGAGTCCCGAGCCAGCCGGAATCCGCGTCCATCCGTCCTTCCAGAGCTCACGCGGACCTGTCCAAGCTTGCCATGCCGGAGAACGTAGCCCCCAGGAGCGGGCCGCCCGCCGGGATTGCCGGCGGCCGCGGCAAGAGCGCCTATCAGGACCGCGATAAGCCGGCCCAGATCCGCTTCAGCAACATCTCCGCGGCCAAAGCCGTTGCTGATGCTATTAGAACAAGCCTTGGACCGAAAGGAATGGATAAAATGATTCAAGATGGAAAAGGTGATGTGACCATTACAACTGATGGTGCGACCGTTCTGAAACAAATGCAGGTGTTACATCCAGCAGCCAGAATGCTGGTGGAGCTATCTAAGGCTCAGGATATAGAAGCGGGAGATGGCACGACATCAGTGGTCATTATTGCTGGCTCTCTCTTAGATTCCTGGACCAAGCTTCTTCAGAAAGGGATTCATCCCACCAATCATTTCTGAGTCGTTCCAGAAGGCTTTGGAAAAGGGTATTGAAATCTTGACTGACATGTCTCGACCTGTGGAACTGAGTGACAGAGAAACTTGGTTAAATAGTGCAGCCACTTCATTGAACTCAAAGGTTGTCTCTCAGTGTCCAAGTCTCCTTTCTCCAATGACTGTAAATGCAGTGATGAAAGTGATTGACCCAGCCACAGCTACTAGCGTAGATCTCAGAGATGTGAAAATAGTTAAGAAACTTGGTGGGACAATTGATGACTGTGAGTTGGTGGAAGGTCTAGTTCTTACTCAAAAGGTGGCAAATTCTGGCATAACCAGCGTTGAAAAGGCTAAGATTGGGCTTATTCAGTTCTGCTTATCTGCTCCCAAAACAGATATGGACAATCAATTAGTAGTTTCTGACTATGTCCAGATGGACCGAGTGCTTCTAGAGGAGAGAGCCTATGTTCTAAATTTAGTGAAGCAAATTAAGAAAACAGGATGTAATGTTCTTCTAATACAGAAGTCTATTCTAAGAGATGCTCTTAGTGATCTTGCATTACATTTCCTGAACAAAATGAAGATTATGGTGATTAAGGACATTGAAAGAGAAGACATTGAATTCATTTGTAAGACTATTGGAACCAAACCAGTTGCTCATGTTGACCAGTTCACTGCTGACATGCTGGGATCGGCTGAGTTAGCTGAGGAGGTCAGCTTAAATGGTTCTGGCAAACTGATCAAGATTACAGGCTGTGCAAGCCCTGGAAAAACAGTTACAGTCGTTGTTCGTGGTTCTAACAAATTGGTGATTGAAGAAGCTGAGCGTTCCATTCATGATGCCCTATGTGTTATTCGCTGTTTAGTGAAGAAGGGGGCTCTTATTGCAGGAGGTGGTGCTCCAGAAATAGAGTTGGCCCGGCTGTTAACTGAATACTCATGAACATTGAGTGGTATGGAATCCTACTGCGTTCATGCTTTTGCAGATGCTCTGGAGGTCATTCCATCTACACTAGCTGAAAATGCTGGCCTGAATCCCATTTCTACAGTAACAGAACTAAGAAACAGGCATGCCCAAGGAGAAAAAACTACAGGCATTAATGTCGGAAAGGGTGGTATTTCCAACATGCTGGAGGAACTGGCTGTCTAGCCTCTGTTGGTTTCAGTCAGTGCACTGACTCTAGCAACTGAAACTGCCCGGAGCATTCTGAAAAGTGATGATGTGGTAAACAGTCGGTAACATGGATAACACTGGCTGACTGACACCATCATGGCCACTAATAGTGCAGCTGGAGTGGAAGAGCACCTTGGCATTCCTTGTTGTTTGGAAGATTGTTTCCTTTATGAATTCCTGGGCCTGGTCTTCCAGCTGGCATTTGCTTCAAATTGTATTGACACGGTTTGATGAAAACATTAAAAATACGGTTTCAAAGGGCAGATTAAAAAAAAAAAGGATCCTCTTTCCCCATACATGGGCTATATTAAATCAAATTCAGAATCACTGGATTGGTGGGGACTTCCAGAAGTCTGCTAGTCCCTTTACCTACCTTCAAACAGAATAACCTTCTGACTCATTATCTTTTCTCTGCCTGGGAAATAGGACAATTCTCAAAGTTCTGTTCCAACATTTAGCATCAAGTCAAGTGGTTCCTTTATTTCTTCATTCATTCTTCATAAGGCAAACAATTTCTGAGCAATTACCATAGGCCAGGTATTTTGCTAGGTGTTGGGGATAGGATGGTGCCCGCAGACACAGTCTGTTGCCCTCAATGATATTATTATCAATTGCCCTGGCAGTTGGCCTTCCTGAAAAAGTGGAAAAGTTGGTGTGGCTCCTAGTAACATGGCTTACTCTGCTCTTTTCAGCTCAAGCAGAGGAAAGATCTTACAAACTATAAGAAATGGAGGCCAGTGGGGAAGAACAGATTAGTAAATAATTACAAGGCAACACGAGAAATGCAAGGGAGTAAGTAGAGGGTGCTGTGAAGCCCACAGGAGGGGGAAGGAGCCCAGCCAGGCTTAGGAGTAATCAGGAAAAGCTTCCCAGGTGAAGGGGCGTCCTAAATTGACTTGTGAAGGATAAGTAGACACTAGATAGGGAGGGGGCAGATGGAATGGGAGAGGGGAAGGGCCATCCAGGTTGCAAAAGTTGGAGGGGGAGGAATAGCATCTTATTCAAATCTGTATCCCCAGTGCCCAACGCAATGCCTAGCACACAGTAGTAGACTTTTGTTAAACATAACTGTCACTCTGATGCTGTCATACAGTGTGACTTTGGACAGTTCTGCCACTTCTTCGAGCCCAGGTGTCCTCACTCTGAAGGTGAATAAGATCACTTGAGGAGATTGTGGAGAGGGAGATAAGAGGGCTCAAGACCTAAGCCTGAGGACCTCAGATACTTAAGAGACAGGCGGAGAAAAAAGAGTTACCGAGGAAGGCTGGGAATCAGCAACGTCAGAGGCAGGAGAAACCAGGCGAGCGTGGTATCTCGGAGGCGAGCATTTAAGAACTTAGCATTGATCAACTGTCAGAAGTCAAGTAATTTAAGAAATAGTCAAACGTGACCATTAATTTATTGATAAGAAGTTGCCATTAGACTTGGTAAGAGAAGATTCAGTGGCCTGGTGGGTTCAGCGGCCACACTGCAGTGGGTTGAGGCTAGAGTAGCAGGTGAACCTGTGGAGCCAGCAAGTACAGAAAACTCAAGAAATCCGGCAGTGAAGGGAAGATCCAGATAGGAAAACGACTGAACATTTAAACCATGTTTAAATGCTGCTGCAAAGGAGACAGGGAAAGGTCACAGGTAGTGGGGGAGAGGCAGATGAGACTGGGGCAAGGGTGGCATCTGGGAAGGTGGGAAAGCACAGGAGGTAAAGCCTTGTGGACTGGAAGAGGGTCACCCAGAGGTGTACTGAGCTTATTAGACACCCAGAGTGGACCTTCTTCTTATTTTATGAGACTTTGCCTTTTTAGAGCAGTTTTAGATTCACAACAAAATTGAGCGGAAGGTACAGAGATTTCCCGTATAATCCTCCCTGCCCCAGACACATGTATAGCCTCCCCCATGATCAACAGCCCCACCAGAGTGGTGCATTTGTTACAATTCATGCGCCTTCTCTGACACATCTTTATCGGCCAAAGGCCATAGTCCCTTAGGGTTCACTCTTGCTGGAGTACATTCTATGGGTTTGGACAAATGTACAATGACATGTAGACATCTTTATATCGTAGGGAGTATCTTCACTGCCCTAAAAGTCTTCTTTGCTCCACCTATTTATCCCTCTCTCCCCCACAATGCCTGGCAACCCCTGATCCTTTTACACTCTCCAGAATTTTGCCTTTTTCAGATGTCATATAGTTGGAATCATATAATATGTAGCTGTTTCAGATTGGCTTCTTTCACTTAGTAATACGCATTTAAGGCTCTTCCGTGTTTTCTCCTGGCTAGGTAACTCATTTCTTTTCAGTGCTGAATAATATTCCTCTGTCTGGATGTACCACAGTTTATTTAGAGTGGATCTTTTTTTTTAAATTGAAGTATGGTTGATTTATGATGTGTTAGTTTCAGGTGTACAGAAAAGTGATTCAGGTATTCTTCTTCAGAACCTTTTCCATTAGAGTTTATTACAAAATATTGGATGTGGTTCCCTGTGCTATACAGTAGATCCTTGTTATCTATTTTATATATAGTAGTGTATATCTGTTAATCCCAAAGTAATTTATCCTTCCCTCGCCCCTTTCCCCTTTGGTAACCCTAAATTTGTTTTCTATATCTGTGAGTCTATTTCTGTTTTGTAAATAAGTTCATTTGTACAACTTTTTAAAATTCTACATATGTGATATCATATATTTGTCTTCCTCTGTCTGACTTATTTCACTTAGTATGATAATCTCTAGTTCCATCCATGTTGCTGCAAATGACATTATTTCTTTCTTTTTCATGGCTGAGTAATATTTCATTGTATATATATATACCACATCTTCTTTATCCACTCATCTGTTGATGGATATTTAGGTTGCTTCCATGTCTTGGCAATTGCAAAGAGTACTGCTATGAACATTGGGATTTGTGTATCTTTTCGAATTAGAGTTTTCATATTTTCTGGGTATATGCCCAGTAGTGGGATTGCTGGGTCATACAGTAATTCTATTTTTAGTTTTTTAAGGAACCTCCATATTTTTCTCCATAGTGGCTGCACCAATTTACATTCCCACCAACAGTGCAGGAGGGTTCCCTTTTCTCCACACCCTCTCCAGGGTTTATTATTTGTAGACTTTTTGATGATGGCCATTCTGATCCGTGTGAGGTGACAGCTCATTGTAGTTTTGATTTACATTTTAGAGTGGGTCATTTTTAACACATTATTTTTAGGAATCATGAAATGAAACAAATAATTAAATGGCCAGAAAGTAAATGCAGAAAGTAAAAATTTTCTCTTACTGAACTTTGTACATATGTGAGTAAAACAAATTTTAATTTAAAAAATTACTGTACAAAGGGGGAAAAGTAATGCATTAATACTTTTGTATTACATGCAAAAGGTACAATTTAGGAAGAATACTGAATTGTACCACCGATGTGGATATGTTCTTTAGTCATTCTCCAGTTTTAAACAATTCATTTTAAAAGAAGAAATGTCAATTTTAAAGAGTTGGCTCAAATTCAGTAAAATATTTCAAGTATGAACTAAAATTTGTACTTACCAAACAAAAATACCACGCTTTTCAGTTTGCACTGTTCGTTGTCTTATGTTTTAAACACATAAAAATCCCAAATGGTCAAATATACAATGACAGAATTGAAGTAACTCAAGTTCTGTTTCTCCACCTCTACAATCAACGTGCCATCATTTATTTTGAATCTAGTGTTTAAAAGCAAAACTGTAATACCCCACGGACTAGAGACAGGAACTGTACCCAAAGGGAGCTCCAATGATTCCACTAGAAACGGGACTCTCCAAACCAACTGTCTGCGGCTGAGGCTGGGTGTATTGGATGCCCACTCTGTGGCTGGGAGGTCTCTGAACTACTTTCCGGTTAGAATATAATGTTTATTAAAGAAGGAGTAACAAAAATGTGTTCATTTCAAGCTTATGCATATATTATGCGAACTCAACAATAAGTGCGTCAATTGTTTAGAACTGACTAGCAAAAGATTTTTTCCAGCAAGGAGTATTTTATCTGACATTGTTTAGCATTGCCAATGTTTGGGGATGGTTAAAAGCAGACCAACTAAGCGGTTTTGTTTTTAAATAGCTACAGACAACACATTCTTCATGGCCTGCACCTGGGCGACTGCACCTCCCCCTCCCCCTTGGTAGGCCACTGAGACATTCTGCCCTTGTGGAAGAAGGAAAGCCAAAGGAGGCTTAGCAAGGTGGTAGGGGCAACGCCATCTGTGAGATAAGGGGAAGCTGACGCGGGTGGTGATTGTAGCAGAAAGTGCACTATTAAGGCTCGCGCAGATTGGAAGAGGCACAGAAGGGGGTGGGATTATGTTGCATGGAGGGGCAGGATCCAGAAATAGCATAGGGGACCACCTCAGCAGCTGACCAGTCACTCTAGGTCCCAGGACTTCTAAAACCGGGGTGAACAACAGGCCTCAGATAATTGGATGGATAATCTGAGTTCACATAAGCATTTGTCCTCACTAAGAGGGCGTTTGATTGGGTGGGTGTGCCAGTATTCACCGTAAGGAGCATCCCTGTTAGGAAGAGTTCCACTATACCCTCTCGGAGGAGGGGGACGGGGGAGGGAGAGGAGGCTCTGCCTTTACCCCGGCTACTTTTGACTCCTGGCCGGGCAGCAGCATTGGCTTCTCGCAAATGGCGCAAACCACAAACGTTTTACGAGGAAGATACTTTGCCTGGGACTACTTTCCTCAGAAAGGTCTAAGGGCTTGCCCTTAGAGTATAGAGCTCAGTAGAGTGCTCTTCAGCACAGGAGAAATAGTCTGAAATAGCTGCTGTGAAGAGTGAGACAGAACTGAAAGGAAATACAGGATGAAGGACCCAGAGGAGGTTGAAGACCACAAGCTCCTTTTGCTAAAGCTTGGAGTCATTTTTTCTATTACGACCTCAGTGGGGAGGGAAGCAGATTGTTACTGTTCTCTAAACCAAGGGCAGGGAAACTTTTTTTCTGTGAAGGGCCAGATAGTAAATATTTTAGGCTTTCCCTATTGCATAGTATTTGTTTTTACAACCCTTAAAAAACATAAAAACCATTCATAGCTCTCAGGAAGGACAAAAATAGGCCATGGGCCCAAATTGGCCTGAGGACCATACTTTGGTGAACTTTGCTCTAGATAGTTGACGCATTCTTGAACTGAAAAGAAATCACAAGAAATCTGTTAGAGATAATGAAGTTACTTCGACTGTTCTAAGGCTATTTTCTTGCAAGAGACTTGGTAAATCATTTTGAAAGGGGTGGGTGAAAGATTCATTTTCTTTCTACCTGTGTGAAATAAAAGTTATATTTTTATTGCAAGACGAGAAATTTAAGCAAAAAATCTCTGCCCTTTGGCCTCCTCTCTTCCCTCAGTGTGCATTGTGTATCTGCATTATGCATCAACCAAACCTCCCCCATTGCTCAACTGTAAAGGGCAACATTCTCCCGGTATCAACAAGATACTCCTTAAAAGACAGCATTCTTTCTTGGTCTTGTAAGAGGTCACATGACCCACACGATGCCGCTTAGATCTGGATTATGTAAGCTGTCAATAATATGTCATTTGATGTACAGCCCTCTGTCTCAAAAAACTTATATAACTGTGCCTTGACTTCTAACAGGTAGAACAGTTCTCAGAGCTTGCTGCGATGCTCTTCCAGGTGATAATCCTCAAATTTGGCTAGAATAAAATTTCCCATTTCTTTCTTAGATCGACTGATTAATTTTTCATCGACATGAGTGAGAAAGAAAAGGGACAAGTGGGCAAGCAAGGTACAATTAAATAGGTTTATGAAAAGAGCTAAGGCAGGTGCCCTCAGGTGAAAGGAGAATTAGGGGAAGTTATATGATGCCTTATTTGTGTCATTGATTTGCTCAATACATCCTTTTTTCTTTGGGGAATTTATAGGTTAGATGTGAAACAAATTTTTAGAAAATGGACTGAAAAACAATTCAGTGAAAAGAAGAAAATATACCCCATGATTTAGGACTCCAAAAGTGTTTAAGAAAAGTAGAAACACAAGCTCCAGTCTAAATTGTGAATAATCTCAGTGAGAATGAAGAGAGAAGAGAGCCATCTGAAGAACCATTGTGAGTACAAAGAGTTTTCCTAGGAGTTCAGCATTTTTAAAGATTTATACAAAAGATGAAAGACAGAGTACATTCCTCAAAATGAATGCAACACTAGCAAAAGCCTACATGAACAGTGTTTGAAAAGCTAAAACCTAGAACAAACTGAAAGTTATATCCTCCCCTTTAAGAAGCTGAAGGTTTTGGTTAGAAGCTGTGGTGGGATTGAGTGCAGGTAGTGATTAGCCTGGGTCAGGACCAGCTGCGTATTTGGGGGACCCAGTGCAAAATGAAAATGCAAGTCCCCTTGTTAAAAAATTATGAGTAGTTTTAAGATGGCGACAGCAGAGCAGTAAACCGAGCAAAGGGCCCTTCTGAGTGACTGCTCAGGTACACATTTAGGCAGCAGGCCCTGGGCTGAGGACATAAGACTGATCAAACCCTGCCTCAGCCAAGCCATCTCTGCTTCAAGGTTCTCAAGGGAGCCGTGCAAGACACAACATATAGGATACTACACCAGGTACCCCTTCATTCTTAGTGGGTTCCTATAACTGCCTCTGCAGGGCTCTCTGGTAAACTCAGCTGCAGGACACAATTGAGGCTCAGGACAGAAATCTTTCTTCCAAGCAGGAACTGAGAATGCCTGAGGGTTTATGTAAATAGAGGAGAGAAAAAGAGCAAATGACTGAAGGCAGCACCAACTAAGCTAGAGAGAAAAGCCAACTCTAATGACCTCTCCCTCTGGCAGAAGCATCCTGTTCACTATTTATGACTCCAGATCAGTAACAGCCTCCTCTAGTAGGCAAACAAAGTTGGAGGTGAGAAAAGGACTTTCTCCAGTCCCTTCACCCTATCCTGAGGGAAAGGGCTTTTAAAAGTACATTTGAATTGAAAAAGAAACAGAAAAAGCAGTGTTCTTTGCTGCTTTGATGGAGTAAGCATAAATGCTAAGAGACAACAATAAGCAATGAAAATAACCAATTGTTTTTCTTCTTTTCTGTAAAGCAAAGTTTAGTAATCTGCAAAGTTTTAACAAAGAAAAAAATGGAAACAATAAAAGAGTGTGTAAGAGCATCAGATAATAATGCAGATGTTTTAAATGAATTTAAGTGTCCGGAACTAGACAAAATGCATTCCTGGGATACTGTAGGAATTGGTACATGTGCACTGAGTCACTGTAATTACTCTTTGAGAAATCGTAGGATGCGTACGGAGAACCAAAAAAAAACTGGGGGAAAAATCTCAAATTTTCACAAGAGGAAAAAATTTAATTCTCAAACCAGGGACTGGTAATGTCAAACCCAAGTTCATGTGCCCAATGCACAGTGAGGCCAAACAAACCGAAATGTCGGAGTTTGGAGCAGAGAATGGTTGGAGTTTGGAGCAGAGAATGGTTTATTGCAGGGCCAAGGAAGGAGAACGGGTGGCTTGTGCTCAGAAGACCCAAACTCCTTGATGGTTTTCAGGGAAGTTTTTGGGTTTTGTTTTTTGTTTTTTTTTGTGGTATGCGGGCCTCTCACTGTTGTGGCCTCTCCCGTTGTGGAGCACAGGCTCCGGACGCGCAGGCCCAGCGGCCATGGCTCATGGGCCCAGCCACTCCGCGGCACATGGGATCCTCCCGGACCGGGGCACAAACCCGTGCCCCCTGCATCGGCAGGCGGACCCCCAACCACTGCACCACCAGGTAAGCCCTCAGGGAAGTTTTTAAAGGCAACATTTGGGGTGCTGGCTGCAGGGTGTATGACTTTCTTCTGCTTGGTTGATGGTAAGGTGACAGGGTGGTGCTCCAGGAATCTCAATCATCAGCCTTCTGGTTCCAACCAGTCTGGGATCTCAGTAAGTAGTTACCATCCTCTCCCTAGGTGGGGGCCTTAGTTCCTGTAGAACAACTCAAAGATGTGTGTCAGATTGTTATGTATGTCCCTTGAGGAGGAACTAGGACTCTGTTTTATCACTGCATTATTGTTTCTTCACTGCTTTTCCTTTGTTCCTGCATTCCCTTACTTAGTAACTGCTTGAATCCGCCCTTTGGAACTCAGAGAAGGTGTAGCTGAAGGCTTTTTTTCCTACAGACAAGAAACGGGGAACGTGAAAAGGCTTTGGTACCCAGGAGGGCCCTCCAACACACCCCCACACTCAATTTCAATAAATTTGAAATTTAAATTTTTGGTAAAATCATGAATAAACACCACTATACAAATAGTTTGCAAAGACTTATGTAAGAATGAAATGATGATAGAAGTCCTATTATGTGTCTGCAAACAAATCTTTTCAATCCAGTCTGTTTTTAAAAGGGGGCTGGTGGATACAGTTGTGGTGGCAGACTGATTGAATAAAACAGAAATTACAGCAAAATGATGAGCAGAATCTATCATATTGTCCTTGGGAACAAGATGAAGAAACGTTGACAGACGAATCAGCAGTTTGAACCATCCAAACAGTGTTTGGAGTCAACTTGTATCAGAGTCAACTTGTCTGGGTGGCATCTGACAAGGGTTTACCCATCACTGTCTTATTTGGCACCTTTTTCAGTGTTAAAAAATAAAATTCAACCAAAACATTTGAAGATCTAATAGGCTTTATTAAGCGATTCATGAATCCAGCAGCATCCCATCTAGCAAGTAGAAGTGCACTTGGAGGAGTGGTACAAAATAGAAGGCTTTTATAGAAAGGATGGTGGAGCAAGAAAGTCATTAGCAAAAGAAAAGAATGGGTTCTTTGGGACAAGGACAGCTTCTTAGGGTTGGGTGGGGAGTGGGCGGTGGTACGCAAGGGTCTTTATCATGCAGACTACCTTTCTTTCCTCTGGGGCGGAGTGGGGGAATGGAGAGGGCCCAGACAAATTACCTCTTTGGTATCGTTGGCTTTAACACAAGTGATGCCATTTTGTGCCTTTGGTTTTCTCTTTAATGTCAGTAATTTACATGTTGGCACAGAAAGTGTGCTTACCAGGTTTAATGATTATCCCTAACTAGGAGGGATAGTTAACACACTGGCTTAGCTAAAGATCCCCAACTATCTTCACAGCTGGAATCTCAATCCCAAATCAACAGGTTGACATTTTATCTAGAAAAAATGTAAAGAGATGTTTTTAGGTTAAAAAAAAATTGTGCAGATATAGGAAGGAGGAGACCAGACTTGGTAACAACTCATAAAACAACACAAAACAAATAAAAATGTGCAAGGTTTGATTGATTATGGGTTAAAGTGAACCATCTCTACACTCTAGCTGTTGAAAAAGCTCATATTGCTTTTGGCCAAATTATCAGAAACACAATAATCATTTATTGAGAGGGAGTTATGAGCACTGGCTCTGGAACTAGATTATCAGTGTTCAAGTACTAGCTCTGCTACATTGGGTGACCTTGGACAAATTATTTAATCTCTTTGTGTCCTTGAGCCTCCATTTAAAAAATGAGGGTAAGAATAAAGCACACTTAATAGGGTTCTTTTGAATATTCAAAGATAATACATGTAAAACAGGATAGCGCTCTGTACATGTTAACTGTTATTGTTCTGTTCTGGGCACTTTACAAACTATGTTTGCATGGCTTTTATTTAATTGCATGTATTTATTGAAAAATAAATATTAAATATTAAAACAGGACTAGGACTTCCCTGGTGGTGCAGTGGTTGGGAATCTGCCTGCCAGTGCGGGGGACATGGGTTTGAGCCCTGGTCCAGGAGGATCCCACGTGCTGCGGAGCAACTAAGCCCATATGCCACAACTACTGGGCCTGCGCTCTAGAGCCCGTGAGCTACAAGTACTGAGCCCGTGTGCCACAGCTACTGAAGCCTATGTGCCTAGGGCCCGTGCTCTGCAACAAGAGAAGCCACTGCAATGAGAAGCCCGTGCACCTCAGCGAAGAGTAGCCCCCTCTCGCCATAACTAGAGAAAAGCCTGTGCGCAGCAACGAAGACCCGATGCAGCCAAAAATAAATAAATAAATTTAAAAATATAAAAATGGGACTAAAAGATATACACTGGGGGCTTCCCTGGTGGCACAGTGGTTAAGAATCTGCTTGCCAATGCAGGGGACACGGGTTCGAGCCCTGGTCCAGGAGGATCCCACATGCCGCAGAGCAACTAAGCCCGTGTGCCACAACTACTGAGCCTGTGCTCTGGAGCCCGCGAGCCACAACTGCTGAGCCCACGTGCCACAACTACTGAAGCCTGCACGCCTAGAGCCCGTGCTCTGCAACAAGAGAAGCCACTGC
>NC_041231.1:88866484-89000470 GCF_002837175.3 Physeter macrocephalus
CTCGCCGCAAATAGAGAAAGCCCGTGCACAGCAACGAAGACCCAATGCAGCCAAAAATAAATAAATAAATTTATAGAAAAAAATAGATATACACTGAAAAATTCTTCCTTGATTACCAGACCTTCTCCCCAGGGATAAACCATTGCTCAGAGTTTCTTGTGTACCTTTCATTATTATGTACAAATGGAGACATAAGACTACAATGTTCTGTAGCTTGCTTTTTCCCTCATATATACTGTGTATCTTGGAGACTTTCTCATATCAGCACACATAGATTTACTCCATTCTTTTTTAAGCTTCATAGTATTCCATTGTGTAGAGGTACCATAATTTGTTTACCCTGTCCCCAAATCAGGGTCATTTATGTTTATATGCAGTCTTCTGTTTTTACAAACAATGCTGCTGTGGGTTCTCTTACAGCTCAGACGCTGGAGTCAGACTGGCTGGGTTTAAATCCCAGTGCTGTCACTTATTTACTCTGTGACCATGTCTTAGCTTCACCAGACTAAATTTCCTCAAGTGTAAAATGGTGATAATAATAGTGCCAAACTCATAGGGTTCTTGTGAGGATTAAATGTAAAGTGCCTTAGTGCATAGTAAGCTCTCAACAAATATAAAATGCTCCTATTTTTTATTTTCCAACTTTATTTACATTTGAGTTTCTCTGTAGGGTGAACTCTTAGAAGTTGAATGGCTAGATCCAAGGGTGTTTATTTAAAATTGATAGGTAATGTCAACTTGTTTCTGTGTTGGGTAGTCTCTTTGTCCTCTAAATATACACTGCCTTTCACCACTCTGCTTGGTACCCCAGGAGGCTGACCTCCATGAAAACTCTTATCAGCCAGTGTCTTTGCCCACCAACTTCCAATCAGGTTCCCTGTGAGAAACACTAGCACCAGATGGAAGGGCAGGAGAAAGGAGTTCCAGGCTTGTTTGGCAGTGGCTACATTCCTTTTCCAGAAACCTGTTTGGCAACTCCTCCCCAGTGGCCACCGCTCCCTCCATGCTTCAGTAAAAGCTCCCTCTCCTTGCCAGTTCAGGCCTGGTGGCAACCACTTCCTGCAGCTGCCTGTCCTTGGGTGCTTCGCCAACCCTGATACGTTCCCTCAACCCTTACATCTCTATAAATAATCTTTTCGTTAATCTTCCTTCAGTTACCCTCTTAACATGCCATCTGACTGGTACACTAGCCAATTTACACTCTCTCTAATAAGCTGAGAATACTTGTTTTCCCATACTTGTGGCAATACTGTCATGCCAAACGTTTTTTGAGACTTTACTTAGCATTTACCCTTATTTCTTTATTTTTTCTGGGCACCGATGTTGTTATTTATCTTTTATCACAGGTAGTTTTTCCTGTTGAACTTCAGTTTCTTAACGGCCATTGCATAAGTATGATCTCAATCCCTTCAGGCTGCTATAACAAAATACCATAGACTGGGTGGCTTATAAACAATAGAAATTTATTTCCTACGGTTGTGGAGGCTGGGAAGCCCAAGATCAAGCCCAATCAGCTGGCAGATTCTGTATCTAGTGAGAACCAGCTTCCTGGTTCATGTGTGTCCTCACGTGGTAGAAGGGGTGAGGGAGCCCTCTAGGGTCTCTGTCTCTTTTTTTAAAAGAAGTGAGGTATAGTTATGTACAATATTATGTAAGTTTCAGGTGTACAACATAGTGATTCACAATTTTTAAAGGTTATACTCCATTTATAGTTATTATAAAATATTGGCTATACTCCCTCTGTTGTACTATATATCCTTGTAGCTTATTTATTTTATACATAGTAGTTTGTACCTCTTAATCCCTTACCTCTATCTTGCCCCTCCCCCACTTTCATCTCCTCACTGGTAACCACTCATCTGTTCTCTGTATCTGTGAGTCTGTTTCTATTTTGTTGTATTCACTAGTTAGTTTATTTTTTAAATTCCACATATAAGTGGTTTCATACAGTATTTGTCTTGCTCTGACTTATTTCACTTAGTATAATGCCCTCCAAATTCATCCATGTTGCTGCAAATGACAACATTTCATTCTTTTTTATGGCTGAGTAGTATTCCATTGTGTATATATACCACTTCTTCTTTATCCATTCATCTGTTCATGGACACTTAGTTTGCTTCCATATCTTGGCAATTGTAAATAATGCTGCTGTTAACGTTGGAGTGCATGTATCTTTTTGAATGAGTGTTTTTGTTTTTTTTGGATAAATACCCAAGAGTGGAATTACTGAGTGATATGGTAGTTCTATTTTTATCTTTTTGAGGAACCTCCATACTGTTTTCCATACTTGCTGTATGAATGTACATTCTTACCAACAGTGTATGAGGGTTCCCTTTTCTCCACATCCTCGCCAACATTTGTTATTTTTGGTCTTTTTGATGGTAGCCATTCTGACAGGTGTGAGGTGATATCACATTGTGGTTTTGATTTGCATTTCTCTGATGATTAGTTAGGTTGAGCATCTTTTCATGTGCCTGTTGGCCATCTGTATGTCTTCTTTGGAGAAATGTCTATTCAGGTCTTCTGCTCATTTTTTAATTGTTTTTTTGTTTGTTTTTTGTTTGGTTTTTTTTGCGGTATGCGGGCCTTTCACTGCTGTGACCTCTCCCGTTGTGGAGCACAGGCTCCGGACGCGCAGGCTCAGCAGCCATGGTTCACAGGCCTAGCCATTCCGCGGCATATGGGATCTTCCCGGACCGGGGCATGAACCCGTGTCCCCTGCCTTGGCAGGCAGACTCTCAACCACTGTGCCACCAGGGAAGCCCTTTTAATTGGTTTTGGTTTTTGTTTTTTTTTTAAGTTGTATGAGCTGTTTATATATTTTGGATGTTAACCTCTAGGGTCTCTTTTTTAAAAAAATTTATTTTATAAGGGCACTAATCCCATTAATGAGGGCTCCACCCTCATGACTTAATCACCTCCCAAAGGCCCCCACCTCCAAATATCATCATGTTGGGGGTTAGGTTTCAACATATGAATTTGGGGGGGGGGTACAAACATTCAGTATATAGGAAGATAAATATTTATTTCCTCAATATTGTATTAGTTTTCAGAAGGCCAATTAAGAATATCACAAAAGTCAACCAAAATTATTTTAAGAATTATTGGAGACTCTTAATACTTTAAAATATTATATGCTATAAGGAATCGTTATAAATTCTGTTGGTTGTGATGATGACACTGTTGTTAGGTTAAAAATAAGAAAAAGTCCTTATCTTTAGAGATATCCTCAAAACACTTATACGTGAGATGATATGATATCTATCTAGATTTATTTTTTTAATTTTTATTTATTTTTATTGGAGTATAATTGCTTCAGAATATTGTGTTAGTTTCTGCTGTACAGTGAAGTGGATCAGCTGTATGTAAACCTATATCCCCTCCCTCTTGGACCTCCCTCCCACCTCCCTGCCCCCCTCCCCCCAACAGATATCTAGATTTACTTTAAAATACTCCAGATAGGGCTTCCCTCGTGGCACAGTGGTTGAGAGTCCGCCTGCTGATGCAGGGGACATGGGTTCGTGCCCCGGTCCGGGAGGATCCCACGTGCCGCGGAGTGGCTGGGCCCGTGAGCCATGGCCGCTGAGCCTGCACGTCCGGAGACTGTGCTCTGCGGCGGGAGGGGCCACAGCAGTGAGAGGCCCACATAACGCAAAAAAAAAAAAAAAAAAAATACTCCAGATAAATAAAAAATAGAGTGTGAGGAATACATGGACCAAGACTGGGAAAATGTTGATAATTGTTGAAAGTAGGTGGTGTTTCATTATATCCACTTTTTTCCATTCTATACCCATTTATTATCCCCATTCCTATTTGTATGAAAATGTTCAAAATAAGAAGTAAACAAATGGGAATTCCCTGGTGGTCCAGTGGTTAGGACTCTGCACTTTCACTGCTGGGGGCTGGGGTTCGATCCCTGGTCCAGGAACTAAAATGCAAGCTGTGTGGTGAGGCAAAAAAAAAGAAAAAAAAAAGTAAAGAAACAACAAACAAACAAAAAGGTAACTAAAAAATTCAAATAGGGGAAAGAATGGCCAGCACAGTCCCCAGGAGAGGCTCTCTAGCCTGCCTCAGCCCCTGGCTCTCAGCATCTGCCAGACCAGCCCTGCTCAGCCCAGGGGAGATAAAGGCGATCCTCATTTTCAGCACCCGTGGTGCTGGGCTGCACCCTGCAGGCCTACAAGCCCTGTACTTGCCCATCCTTGAGAAAGAGCCGAGGTTCAGCGACAGAGACATCAGTGGTTAATGGGTAGGGGGATCTCACAGGGTGCTGGAGTGACACCCCAACTGTGTGTGGCGGATGGTGGGCAGGAAATGGCAGTAGTCTTCGTTCCCGGGGGAAGAAAGAGGTTACCAGTTACAGGGGGAATTGACTTAGGGTTGGCTTACCAGTGACCGGGGAAACTAGCAGAGGGACATACCTCTCATTGCCCCTTTGATTATCAAGGTGTAGATGTTCTGATCTAAGATAAGAACAATCACTAGCTGGCGCCGGAGCAAGTATGTAGGAAGGTCAGTCATGTGAGTAGGGTGTAGGTGAAGCAGGCACTGGTGGAGCAGGGAATGTACAGAGAGCAGAGAACAGCCATCTTGGGTGGCCTAATCATACACACGGGAACTTTCCAAGTTCTACCAGCCCTACGGTAAAGATACACAACAGCAAATCATCAGGGAGACTTTCCATTTGGTACCTAAGAGAGATGAAAATGTTTGTAATTTCCTAGAAGGAGGATTATTAATTGTAGGATCTAATGACAAACTGACTTACAGACATTATATAACATTATATTTTGTCTTCCATGTGGAGTCTTCAGAGAGTGAACTTGGCATTTTAGATCTAATTCAAGTATTTTGGAAACATTAGATAAGTGTTTTTGAAAGTGTCTGTGAACTGGTTTTAATTTTCCATGTAGACAAGGAATAGAAATGGTGATGGGAGTAATGATATTAGAGACCAATATGAATGAGATTATTACATAAATTGATGCACAAAATAAGCTGAAGATCTCTGAGACTAGCATAGCAGGAGCTCCAAGCTGTACTGTATGTATCAGATGTAAAAAAAAAAAAGAATCTTCCTGTGATCCAAGAAATTGCAACGGTGGTGATATAAGTATAAAAGTGCCAAACCTGCCTTCTTTCAGATAAAAAATTTAAAAGGTTACTCCCAGGTAAAATCCAGAGGGAAAAGTCCTCTAAGTTTACCATTCACTTGTTCACCCAAAATAGGGGAGAGTCTTAGCTTTTGCTCTTGAATCGAAGCCAAGGTACTATATACAAGTTGTGCAAAATTAGTATCTGGAGTTCAATGTTGCTTTCCTTGCTTGGTGATTTTAAAGAAATTGAGTAGTTCCTGTAGGATTTTTTTTTTTCCTTTTCTAAACTGCATTTCTATGCCCACCAAAGGCACGCTCTAGTATTGGCTACTGTAGTATTCAATATTTCAAAAAGTGTTTGAAACGTTTCTTTAACTATCAAAACCCAAAACGTTGGTGTTTGAATGGGTATCAAGTGCAGCATTCCTTAATTCTTTCTGCTGTTTGTCACAATTGTTATTTAAAGAACCAAATATGTATTGCATGAAGACGTTGTACCCTTTTTCCCTTAGTTAAAATAAATGCCAAGGTACCTGGAAAAATAATTCAAGTGAACAATTCAGTAAGTCCATATCTCAGTATGATCTGCATTCCATTAAGTATGACTATGAACATTTAATCAAAACTTTTCAGTTGTAATTTTATGTTCACATTGTATTTGAATACCTCCCAATATTTTTGAAAGAAATCTTTCAAACACACGTATATGGCCTGTCCACAGATTTCTCACGCTCTTTTCATTTTGAAAAATTTCAACTATACATGAAAATGGAAGGACTAGTACTGTGAAAGCCTGTATGCCCTCTACCCAGATTTAACAGCCGTGTTTTTGATCTCTCTGCATATAGTTTTTTTTAACTGAACAATTTGCAATTCTTCGTGACACTTTTGCTCCTTCTATTTCTTCCCTTTCCTCCTGAGCTTTTAATTGTCCCTGCTCAGAACCCTTCACCAACTCTGCTTGCTGCTTGCCCCTTGAACCAGGCATTCTAAATGACTCCAGCTCCATCCTTTGTCTTCAATTAAGCACTAAAACATTTTGTCGCTTATTAAAGGAATATCAGGCATCAGTAAGAAGATGGAGAAAATCTGCTTTGTGTGGGAGAACTCAAGAGAATGTTCTGGCCTTTGGGTGTTGACTAAAAAACCATACCCCGAAGCTATTCAGAGGAAGGAATGTAGGTAAAAAGCAAAAATGATTTTGCATGTTAGAGGCTTAGGGAAAAGATTTAATGGCAAATAAGGCAGAATATCATCTTTCTCAATTATAAAGTTGTGGGATGTCATCTATCCATGGTAAAGACCTGTCTCCCCCATCTCCACACATAAAGTGGACAATTGCAAACCCCACTAACACAGTACACATGGTAACCCCAAATACACACAGTGCACCTTGATCTCAGGTCTTAGTGCTTCACAGGGTTAATCAATCTGTTTCGCTTGAAAGGACTGCATCTAATCCTTTACGTATTAGCGAATGGATAGCTAATCCATAAACAAAAGAGAAAAGCAAGTTCCTGTGCTACCTGAATGATAGGTAAATCTTCCATTCAGGAGTTCATTGCTATTAAGGAGACTACACCTGTGCTGAGAATTAAGCCTAATTTACCTAAACTGAGGTAAAGTGGACCTTGAGATTAGGAGAGAAAAAGAACCAGAACACAGTGCTGTGTCATGTAAAGAGCAAGGAAGGAGGCAAGCTGAGTCCTTTAGTAAGGGGTGTGTGTGTGTGTGTGTGTGTGTGTGTGTGTGTGTGTGTGTGTTTAAATGGAATAAGAAAATTGGATGTTTAAATCAACAAAATACAGGAGATAAATTAGTGTGTAAGATGGGCGTTAATAAGCATATATTTTTACTATTGAAAAAAAAGTTTTAAAAAAAGGAACTAGTTTAAAGCAAGATAGTTTCCTTTTTAGTTTTCTTTTACTTACCAAATATGGTAAAACTGTAGCAGCTACAGATTTAACAGAAGTAAAACAGATGTTATTAGGAAGTCACAAATGCACTGGTTTTAGACTTTGTTGGCTTTTAAAAATAAAGCAGTTGCCCTTTTTATTTTCCATTCCATATTACATATTAAATACTCTCAAATATCTAAAGGACCCCAATCAGAATTTTTTAATAATAAAATAATCTTGACGTGACTTCTTTCTTATGAATTTACTAAAATACTTAAGGAGAGGAGAAAGAATAGTTAAAAAGACATATCCTGTGATTGTAATCTACTTTTGATCTAACTAGAGACTAAATTGATTACTAATTTTTATGCCTGCTTTATTATAAAATGGTAACCCAGTTGTAAACAACTTACTCTGATTTTATGTCAAAAGACTAGCACAGGTAAAAACTGAAAGTCTAGAGTTTAGTTAATAGTAGTGTATTATACCAATGTTGGTTTCTTATTTTGGCAGCTGCAATACAGTAACATAAAATGTTAACATTGGTGGAAACTGGCTGAGAGTAATATGGGACCTCTCTGTAAATAAAAGAGTAAAAAGAGTCTGTGACTCTTCTGTAAATATAAAATTATTCTAAAAGGAAAAGGTTATGATTTTTTAAAAAGCCTAGCACATGATGATATTTATAACAATGGGTGTAAGGTTGTAAGGATAATGGCTTGCTCAGTATTATCCAGATGATTACTGTAATCATGAAAATTATACATAAAAGCTTGTTAATTAATATTTTGGACTTTTTAAAGTAAAATCTACATTTAAAAATTCAGCTCAGACTATCAGTTCTAAACAAGTAACCTATAAAGCACAATCAGACTAAGAACAGTTCTCTAATTTGGGGGATATTAGAATACCTAGAAATAGTCTTTCTTGAGACCAAAATAAGTTGGATGAGGCCATTTGAACAAAAGAAAGTTATTGTCTGCCAGTTTCTCCTGCATTTCTGGTTAATTTGGAAGGAAAAATAAAGAACTGCAAGGAATCAGATGTCCATATATATCTTCTTTTTCCATTTTTTTCTGATATTCAGATATTTCTGAAATCGGCAGTTGGTAAGATCTAAAAACCCAGGAGACAGAGCTCTTTTAATAAGTAATTTTGTAGAGCCGCAGAGCAACTAAGCCCGTGTGCCACAACTACTGAGCCTGTGCTCTGGAGCCCGCGAGCCACAACTGCTGAGCCCACGTGCCACAACTACTGAAGCCTGCACGCCTAGAGCCCGTGCTCTGCAACAAGAGAAGCCACTGCCAAGAGAAGCCCGTGCACCACAATGAAGAGTAGCCCCCGCTCGCCGCAGCTAGAGAAAGCCCGTGCACAGCAACGAAGACCCAATGCAGCCAAAAATAAATAAATAAATTTATAGAAAAAAATAGATATACACTGAAAAATTCTTCCTTGATTACCAGACCTTCTCCCCAGGGATAAACCATTGCTCAGAGTTTCTTGTGTACCTTTCATTATTATGTACAAATGGAGACATAAGACTACAATGTTCTGTAGCTTGCTTTTTCCCTCATATATACTGTGTATCTTGGAGACTTTCTCATATCAGCACACATAGATTTACTCCATTCTTTTTTAAGCTTCATAGTATTCCATTGTGTAGAGGTACCATAATTTGTTTACCCTGTCCCCAAATCAGGGTCATTTATGTTTATATGCAGTCTTCTGTTTTTACAAACAATGCTGCTGTGGGTTCTCTTACAGCTCAGACGCTGGAGTCAGACTGGCTGGGTTTAAATCCCAGTGCTGTCACTTATTTACTCTGTGACCATGTCTTAGCTTCACCAGACTAAATTTCCTCAAGTGTAAAATGGTGATAATAATAGTGCCAAACTCATAGGGTTCTTGTGAGGATTAAATGTAAAGTGCCTTAGTGCATAGTAAGCTCTCAACAAATATAAAATGCTCCTATTTTTTATTTTCCAACTTTATTTACATTTGAGTTTCTCTGTAGGGTGAACTCTTAGAAGTTGAATGGCTAGATCCAAGGGTGTTTATTTAAAATTGATAGGTAATGTCAACTTGTTTCTGTGTTGGGTAGTCTCTTTGTCCTCTAAATATACACTGCCTTTCACCACTCTGCTTGGTACCCCAGGAGGCTGACCTCCATGAAAACTCTTATCAGCCAGTGTCTTTGCCCACCAACTTCCAATCAGGTTCCCTGTGAGAAACACTAGCACCAGATGGAAGGGCAGGAGAAAGGAGTTCCAGGCTTGTTTGGCAGTGGCTACATTCCTTTTCCAGAAACCTGTTTGGCAACTCCTCCCCAGTGGCCACCGCTCCCTCCATGCTTCAGTAAAAGCTCCCTCTCCTTGCCAGTTCAGGCCTGGTGGCAACCACTTCCTGCAGCTGCCTGTCCTTGGGTGCTTCGCCAACCCTGATACGTTCCCTCAACCCTTACATCTCTATAAATAATCTTTTCGTTAATCTTCCTTCAGTTACCCTCTTAACATGCCATCTGACTGGTACACTAGCCAATTTACACTCTCTCTAATAAGCTGAGAATACTTGTTTTCCCATACTTGTGGCAATACTGTCATGCCAAACGTTTTTTGAGACTTTACTTAGCATTTACCCTTATTTCTTTATTTTTTCTGGGCACCGATGTTGTTATTTATCTTTTATCACAGGTAGTTTTTCCTGTTGAACTTCAGTTTCTTAACGGCCATTGCATAAGTATGATCTCAATCCCTTCAGGCTGCTATAACAAAATACCATAGACTGGGTGGCTTATAAACAATAGAAATTTATTTCCTACGGTTGTGGAGGCTGGGAAGCCCAAGATCAAGCCCAATCAGCTGGCAGATTCTGTATCTAGTGAGAACCAGCTTCCTGGTTCATGTGTGTCCTCACGTGGTAGAAGGGGTGAGGGAGCCCTCTAGGGTCTCTGTCTCTTTTTTTAAAAGAAGTGAGGTATAGTTATGTACAATATTATGTAAGTTTCAGGTGTACAACATAGTGATTCACAATTTTTAAAGGTTATACTCCATTTATAGTTATTATAAAATATTGGCTATACTCCCTCTGTTGTACTATATATCCTTGTAGCTTATTTATTTTATACATAGTAGTTTGTACCTCTTAATCCCTTACCTCTATCTTGCCCCTCCCCCACTTTCATCTCCTCACTGGTAACCACTCATCTGTTCTCTGTATCTGTGAGTCTGTTTCTATTTTGTTGTATTCACTAGTTAGTTTATTTTTTAAATTCCACATATAAGTGGTTTCATACAGTATTTGTCTTGCTCTGACTTATTTCACTTAGTATAATGCCCTCCAAATTCATCCATGTTGCTGCAAATGACAACATTTCATTCTTTTTTATGGCTGAGTAGTATTCCATTGTGTATATATACCACTTCTTCTTTATCCATTCATCTGTTCATGGACACTTAGTTTGCTTCCATATCTTGGCAATTGTAAATAATGCTGCTGTTAACGTTGGAGTGCATGTATCTTTTTGAATGAGTGTTTTTGTTTTTTTTGGATAAATACCCAAGAGTGGAATTACTGAGTGATATGGTAGTTCTATTTTTATCTTTTTGAGGAACCTCCATACTGTTTTCCATACTTGCTGTACGAATGTACATTCTTACCAACAGTGTATGAGGGTTCCCTTTTCTCCACATCCTCGCCAACATTTGTTATTTTTGGTCTTTTTGATGGTAGCCATTCTGACAGGTGTGAGGTGATATCACATTGTGGTTTTGATTTGCATTTCTCTGATGATTAGTTAGGTTGAGCATCTTTTCATGTGCCTGTTGGCCATCTGTATGTCTTCTTTGGAGAAATGTCTATTCAGGTCTTCTGCTCATTTTTTAATTGTTTTTTTGTTTGTTTTTTGTTTGGTTTTTTTTGCGGTATGCGGGCCTTTCACTGCTGTGACCTCTCCCGTTGTGGAGCACAGGCTCCGGACGCGCAGGCTCAGCAGCCATGGTTCACAGGCCTAGCCATTCCGCGGCATATGGGATCTTCCCGGACCGGGGCATGAACCCGTGTCCCCTGCCTTGGCAGGCAGACTCTCAACCACTGTGCCACCAGGGAAGCCCTTTTAATTGGTTTTGGTTTTTGTTTTTTTTTTAAGTTGTATGAGCTGTTTATATATTTTGGATGTTAACCTCTAGGGTCTCTTTTTTAAAAAAATTTATTTTATAAGGGCACTAATCCCATTAATGAGGGCTCCACCCTCATGACTTAATCACCTCCCAAAGGCCCCCACCTCCAAATATCATCATGTTGGGGGTTAGGTTTCAACATATGAATTTGGGGGGGGGGTACAAACATTCAGTATATAGGAAGATAAATATTTATTTCCTCAATATTGTATTAGTTTTCAGAAGGCCAATTAAGAATATCACAAAAGTCAACCAAAATTATTTTAAGAATTATTGGAGACTCTTAATACTTTAAAATATTATATGCTATAAGGAATCGTTATAAATTCTGTTGGTTGTGATGATGACACTGTTGTTAGGTTAAAAATAAGAAAAAGTCCTTATCTTTAGAGATATCCTCAAAACACTTATACGTGAGATGATATGATATCTATCTAGATTTATTTTTTTAATTTTTATTTATTTTTATTGGAGTATAATTGCTTCAGAATATTGTGTTAGTTTCTGCTGTACAGTGAAGTGGATCAGCTGTATGTAAACCTATATCCCCTCCCTCTTGGACCTCCCTCCCACCTCCCTGCCCCCCTCCCCCCAACAGATATCTAGATTTACTTTAAAATACTCCAGATAGGGCTTCCCTCGTGGCACAGTGGTTGAGAGTCCGCCTGCTGATGCAGGGGACATGGGTTCGTGCCCCGGTCCGGGAGGATCCCACGTGCCGCGGAGTGGCTGGGCCCGTGAGCCATGGCCGCTGAGCCTGCACGTCCGGAGACTGTGCTCTGCGGCGGGAGGGGCCACAGCAGTGAGAGGCCCACATAACGCAAAAAAAAAAAAAAGACTGTGCTCTGCGGGGGGAGGGGCCACAGCAGGGAGGGCCCCACAAACCGAAAAAAAAAAAAAAAAAAATACTCCAGATAAATAAAAAATAGAGTGTGAGGAATACATGGACCAAGACTGGGAAAATGTTGATAATTGTTGAAAGTAGGTGGTGTTTCATTATATCCACTTTTTTCCATTCTATACCCATTTATTATCCCCATTCCTATTTGTATGAAAATGTTCAAAATAAGAAGTAAACAAATGGGAATTCCCTGGTGGTCCAGTGGTTAGGACTCTGCACTTTCACTGCTGGGGGCTGGGGTTCGATCCCTGGTCCAGGAACTAAAATGCAAGCTGTGTGGTGAGGCAAAAAAAAAGAAAAAAAAAAGTAAAGAAACAACAAACAAACAAAAAGGTAACTAAAAAATTCAAATAGGGGAAAGAATGGCCAGCACAGTCCCCAGGAGAGGCTCTCTAGCCTGCCTCAGCCCCTGGCTCTCAGCATCTGCCAGACCAGCCCTGCTCAGCCCAGGGGAGATAAAGGCGATCCTCATTTTCAGCACCCGTGGTGCTGGGCTGCACCCTGCAGGCCTACAAGCCCTGTACTTGCCCATCCTTGAGAAAGAGCCGAGGTTCAGCGACAGAGACATCAGTGGTTAATGGGTAGGGGGATCTCACAGGGTGCTGGAGTGACACCCCAACTGTGTGTGGCGGATGGTGGGCAGGAAATGGCAGTAGTCTTCGTTCCCGGGGGAAGAAAGAGGTTACCAGTTACAGGGGGAATTGACTTAGGGTTGGCTTACCAGTGACCGGGGAAACTAGCAGAGGGACATACCTCTCATTGCCCCTTTGATTATCAAGGTGTAGATGTTCTGATCTAAGATAAGAACAATCACTAGCTGGCGCCGGAGCAAGTATGTAGGAAGGTCAGTCATGTGAGTAGGGTGTAGGTGAAGCAGGCACTGGTGGAGCAGGGAATGTACAGAGAGCAGAGAACAGCCATCTTGGGTGGCCTAATCATACACACGGGAACTTTCCAAGTTCTACCAGCCCTACGGTAAAGATACACAACAGCAAATCATCAGGGAGACTTTCCATTTGGTACCTAAGAGAGATGAAAATGTTTGTAATTTCCTAGAAGGAGGATTATTAATTGTAGGATCTAATGACAAACTGACTTACAGACATTATATAACATTATATTTTGTCTTCCATGTGGAGTCTTCAGAGAGTGAACTTGGCATTTTAGATCTAATTCAAGTATTTTGGAAACATTAGATAAGTGTTTTTGAAAGTGTCTGTGAACTGGTTTTAATTTTCCATGTAGACAAGGAATAGAAATGGTGATGGGAGTAATGATATTAGAGACCAATATGAATGAGATTATTACATAAATTGATGCACAAAATAAGCTGAAGATCTCTGAGACTAGCATAGCAGGAGCTCCAAGCTGTACTGTATGTATCAGATGTAAAAAAAAAAAAGAATCTTCCTGTGATCCAAGAAATTGCAACGGTGGTGATATAAGTATAAAAGTGCCAAACCTGCCTTCTTTCAGATAAAAAATTTAAAAGGTTACTCCCAGGTAAAATCCAGAGGGAAAAGTCCTCTAAGTTTACCATTCACTTGTTCACCCAAAATAGGGGAGAGTCTTAGCTTTTGCTCTTGAATCGAAGCCAAGGTACTATATACAAGTTGTGCAAAATTAGTATCTGGAGTTCAATGTTGCTTTCCTTGCTTGGTGATTTTAAAGAAATTGAGTAGTTCCTGTAGGATTTTTTTTTTTCCTTTTCTAAACTGCATTTCTATGCCCACCAAAGGCACGCTCTAGTATTGGCTACTGTAGTATTCAATATTTCAAAAAGTGTTTGAAACGTTTCTTTAACTATCAAAACCCAAAACGTTGGTGTTTGAATGGGTATCAAGTGCAGCATTCCTTAATTCTTTCTGCTGTTTGTCACAATTGTTATTTAAAGAACCAAATATGTATTGCATGAAGACGTTGTACCCTTTTTCCCTTAGTTAAAATAAATGCCAAGGTACCTGGAAAAATAATTCAAGTGAACAATTCAGTAAGTCCATATCTCAGTATGATCTGCATTCCATTAAGTATGACTATGAACATTTAATCAAAACTTTTCAGTTGTAATTTTATGTTCACATTGTATTTGAATACCTCCCAATATTTTTGAAAGAAATCTTTCAAACACACGTATATGGCCTGTCCACAGATTTCTCACGCTCTTTTCATTTTGAAAAATTTCAACTATACATGAAAATGGAAGGACTAGTACTGTGAAAGCCTGTATGCCCTCTACCCAGATTTAACAGCCGTGTTTTTGATCTCTCTGCATATAGTTTTTTTTAACTGAACAATTTGCAATTCTTCGTGACACTTTTGCTCCTTCTATTTCTTCCCTTTCCTCCTGAGCTTTTAATTGTCCCTGCTCAGAACCCTTCACCAACTCTGCTTGCTGCTTGCCCCTTGAACCAGGCATTCTAAATGACTCCAGCTCCATCCTTTGTCTTCAATTAAGCACTAAAACATTTTGTCGCTTATTAAAGGAATATCAGGCATCAGTAAGAAGATGGAGAAAATCTGCTTTGTGTGGGAGAACTCAAGAGAATGTTCTGGCCTTTGGGTGTTGACTAAAAAACCATACCCCGAAGCTATTCAGAGGAAGGAATGTAGGTAAAAAGCAAAAATGATTTTGCATGTTAGAGGCTTAGGGAAAAGATTTAATGGCAAATAAGGCAGAATATCATCTTTCTCAATTATAAAGTTGTGGGATGTCATCTATCCATGGTAAAGACCTGTCTCCCCCATCTCCACACATAAAGTGGACAATTGCAAACCCCACTAACACAGTACACATGGTAACCCCAAATACACACAGTGCACCTTGATCTCAGGTCTTAGTGCTTCACAGGGTTAATCAATCTGTTTCGCTTGAAAGGACTGCATCTAATCCTTTACGTATTAGCGAATGGATAGCTAATCCATAAACAAAAGAGAAAAGCAAGTTCCTGTGCTACCTGAATGATAGGTAAATCTTCCATTCAGGAGTTCATTGCTATTAAGGAGACTACACCTGTGCTGAGAATTAAGCCTAATTTACCTAAACTGAGGTAAAGTGGACCTTGAGATTAGGAGAGAAAAAGAACCAGAACACAGTGCTGTGTCATGTAAAGAGCAAGGAAGGAGGCAAGCTGAGTCCTTTAGTAAGGGGTGTGTGTGTGTGTGTGTGTGTGTGTGTGTGTGTGTGTGTGTGTGTGTGTGTGTGTGTTTAAATGGAATAAGAAAATTGGATGTTTAAATCAACAAAATACAGGAGATAAATTAGTGTGTAAGATGGGCGTTAATAAGCATATATTTTTACTATTGAAAAAAAAGTTTTAAAAAAAGGAACTAGTTTAAAGCAAGATAGTTTCCTTTTTAGTTTTCTTTTACTTACCAAATATGGTAAAACTGTAGCAGCTACAGATTTAACAGAAGTAAAACAGATGTTATTAGGAAGTCACAAATGCACTGGTTTTAGACTTTGTTGGCTTTTAAAAATAAAGCAGTTGCCCTTTTTATTTTCCATTCCATATTACATATTAAATACTCTCAAATATCTAAAGGACCCCAATCAGAATTTTTTAATAATAAAATAATCTTGACGTGACTTCTTTCTTATGAATTTACTAAAATACTTAAGGAGAGGAGAAAGAATAGTTAAAAAGACATATCCTGTGATTGTAATCTACTTTTGATCTAACTAGAGACTAAATTGATTACTAATTTTTATGCCTGCTTTATTATAAAATGGTAACCCAGTTGTAAACAACTTACTCTGATTTTATGTCAAAAGACTAGCACAGGTAAAAACTGAAAGTCTAGAGTTTAGTTAATAGTAGTGTATTATACCAATGTTGGTTTCTTATTTTGGCAGCTGCAATACAGTAACATAAAATGTTAACATTGGTGGAAACTGGCTGAGAGTAATATGGGACCTCTCTGTAAATAAAAGAGTAAAAAGAGTCTGTGACTCTTCTGTAAATATAAAATTATTCTAAAAGGAAAAGGTTATGATTTTTTAAAAAGCCTAGCACATGATGATATTTATAACAATGGGTGTAAGGTTGTAAGGATAATGGCTTGCTCAGTATTATCCAGATGATTACTGTAATCATGAAAATTATACATAAAAGCTTGTTAATTAATATTTTGGACTTTTTAAAGTAAAATCTACATTTAAAAATTCAGCTCAGACTATCAGTTCTAAACAAGTAACCTATAAAGCACAATCAGACTAAGAACAGTTCTCTAATTTGGGGGATATTAGAATACCTAGAAATAGTCTTTCTTGAGACCAAAATAAGTTGGATGAGGCCATTTGAACAAAAGAAAGTTATTGTCTGCCAGTTTCTCCTGCATTTCTGGTTAATTTGGAAGGAAAAATAAAGAACTGCAAGGAATCAGATGTCCATATATATCTTCTTTTTCCATTTTTTTCTGATATTCAGATATTTCTGAAATCGGCAGTTGGTAAGATCTAAAAACCCAGGAGACAGAGCTCTTTTAATAAGTAATTTTGTAGAGCTCATTAAAGATATCACATGCCTTCTTATTAAATAAACTAACTAACTAACTAACCCAAAGAACCTGTGTCCAGTCCCACCACAATTCTTGACATTTAGTCTTAGAGACAAGGCAGCTGGCAGACAGTAGCCCATGGGCCAAATCTGGCCTGTTGTTCTTTTTTTTAAAGCCCATGAATTAAGACTGGTTTTTACACTTTTAAATAATTGAAGAAAAAAAGACCAAAAGGAGAATATTTCATGGCACATGAAATGAAATTCAGCTTTTAGCATCTGTAAATAAAGTTTTATTAGAACACACCAATATCTCTATGGCTGCTTTTCTGTTATAAAGGCAGAGCTGAGTAGTTGTGACAGAGATGATAAAATCTAGCATATATACTGGCCCTTTAGAAAAAAAGTTTGTCAATTCTATTATAGACAACTTACCCCATACACACACATCTCCCTCTTGGTTTTCAGAGCAGTGTTCTCATTTGACTTTCCAACTAACTGCCACTCTGGGATTTAAGCAGCCATACAACAGGCTTGGTCTGGTGAGGACAGGACAAGGAGTGTGTCTAGCTAGGAGGGGCCTGGCAGACACCAATACCAAGGTAAGATGTCAAGTACTGGAAGAGCTAATATATGGCTGAAGAGGCCGGGCAGGTCCTGGTAATCTGACAGAAAGGTCCCATTTTAGGAAGTCAGCCGAGGATTGAGGAGATAGGAATAGGAGACATGATATGAGTGGTCTAGGAAGAGCCTAGAAGGTCAGAGTTTGCAAGAGCTGCATGAACAAGCAGGGTGAAACCAAACCCACATTCTAATCTTGAGACAAAGGTCACTGCCCCATTTTACACTGCTATCTGGGGTTGGATGACATTAGGTCCAAAACTACTAATGACATTCAGAAGAAAATCAAGGACATGAGGGGAACCCTACCTCCTCATAGATTTAACTCCTGTGATGGATGCTGAAGAAAAACCGTTTATCTCTCGACCACTAGACTTTCCTTGATGCTGGTGTTCCTCCACTTAAAATGGTGTTACGTCCTGATGAACCCATCGTAAGCTGAACATATCGTAAGTCAAAAATGCATTTAATACATCCAACTTACAGAACCTCATAGCTTAGCTTGGCCCACCTTAAACGTGCTCAGACACTTACATTAGTCTACAGTTGGGCAAAATCATCTAACACAAAGCCTAGTTCATAATAAAGTGTTGGATATCTAATGTTATTTATTGAATACTGTACTGAAAGTGAAAAACAGAATTGTTTACCCTTGTGCTCGAGTGGCTGACTGGGAGCGGCAGCTCGCCGGCCGCTGCCCAGCCTCACAAGAAAGTATCATACTGATTATCACTTGCCCAGGAAAAGATCAAAATTCAAAATTTGAAAGACGGCTTCCACTGAATGCATATCACTTTCACACCATTGTGAAGTTGAAAAATAAGTCAAACCATCCTAAGTCAAACCATCGTAAGTTGAAGATCATCTGTATACAGTTCCACAAAGTATTGATTACAAGATATCTTTACTTTTATATCTTTACCTTGGGGCAGAAGCTTGTCCTTCTTTCATGACTAGGCCATATATCTAGTTCCATTATCAAAGTGAAAAGCTATCTTACCCATCTTCCAAGCAAGAAAATCTCCCTCATATGTCACTAGAAGCCCCCCTGTGCCTACGTTCATCCCAATTCCCGTCTGACTATACAGGAAGTGTATGCTGTAATGAACAAGAGTTGGGCGATGAAAAGGGACAAAAAGAGGGAAGTCATTAAGTTGTGCTGATTCAATCATTTAATAGCCAGGAATAAAAATAGATAATTTTTTTGATTTGATAAATCAAGTGTAGTAGAATAAGTATGTTTTAAAATGTAAAGATAAATACTAAAAAGAGCAGAAAGAAGGAAGAAGTAATAATTTCATCAATGCTGATAGTATGGGGTCAATTGGTCCTGTCTAAGGAATAGAGGATTAAGTGTATTACATAAATTTACATTTATAAAGAACCATTACATTAGGAGTTTGGGATTAACATATATACACTACTATATATAAAGTATATATAGGTCCTTGTTAACCAACAAGGACCTACTGTATAGAACAGGGAACTATACTCAATATTTTCTAATAACCTATAAGGGAAAAGAATCTGAAAAAGAATATATATATATATGTGTATGTATATATATATATATATATACATACACATATATATATATCTGAATCACTTTGCTGTGCACCTGAAACTAACACAACATTGTAAATCAGCTATACTTCAATAAAAAAATAATTTTTTTAAAAAAAGGTAACTGCTGGGGTAAAAATACAAATAAGTATTTCCTTATAACCCACACCCATACCCACAGAAGAAAATACAGTCTGAGTATTGAAAGATTTAAACAGTAACAAAACAAAACACCACAAACAAACAAAAAACAACCAATCCAGAAAACGTTCTACAAAATGTGATGCAGAGTTAAGACCAAACGTATAAGTATATGAGCTTAATTAACTCTGACAGGCACTGTTGCCTACCCAACAGCCATTGCCCTGCCTTTTCCCTGTTTTTTTGTACCCTGCTTTTGTTTGGAGCATGTACCCAGCCCTATGGGATGAGTTACTATTGGCTAAGCTGGGCATGGGTATTCTGTGTCCTTTTGTCAGCATCCCTTACATCTAAGAGTAGCCAGGAGTTGACTGAAGGAAAATGTACAACCTAAAAGTTTCAAGTCATGTTTTAATCGGGGACCTTACTGAAGACTATATAGCCCAGGAGACAGCCTCTCAGATAGCTCTGAGAAACTGTTCCAAAGAGGGAAGGGAGGAGCCAGGTTATACAGGACTTTTTGTTGGGAAACAAAAACACCCCCCGCCCCCTGCCCAGAAAAAAAAAAACCCATGTCGTCAAACATCAAAAGATTACTGCTAATCACAAAAAACATCTCAAGTTAATGATTTTAGTGCTTGTCTGTGTATGGGAAGATGCAAGAGTCTGGACTCATTGAAATTATTCCTTAGATGTGTATCTTAACTATCTAGGGCCAGTATCCTGTTTTTCTCCATCCTGAATTCTCAGGGTGCACCGTTGGGGTGACTGCAGTGGCTGATGGCTTGATTACAAGCAACGTTCGTTGGTTACTGGAATGGCAGGCAATGTGGGGTTTTTTTTATACACTGGTATATGACCCGTTTTTATGGCCAATGAGACTTGAGGGGACATCTACTGCAGGGCACCGGGAAATAGAGTTTTTTCCCCTGATAAGAGTAGCCCCAGGAGGATAAAACCTTTTACCCTGACTCCCCTTTGTTTTCTGCCTTTGAATGTGCCTGTGATGTTAGGAGCTGTGGGAGCCATCTTGTGTTCATGAATCAACAAGAATAAGGGCTGGCAGAGCAGAGGGAAGGAGCCTGAGATCTGATGACTTTGCTGAATGAAGGCCAGCTACCGAGTTGCAGAGTGACTCATATCTTTCCTTGCAACTTTCATTTCTGTCTTCAGGCCTATAGTACAAGGAGGTCATGATTAATCTTGCTTAGCAAAATAGTCCCCTCCAAAGCTTTTAACCATTTGTCTTTGCAGACGTTTAGGTATTTCACTTGCAGCAGAGAAGAGTTGACTTTGTACTAAAAATCTTCCTAGCAGGGAATCTTCCCAGCTTCAGATTACATAAGTGACCTTTAGCTTGTGGCATAGAATTCCAGAACACTGGAAATGGCAATGCAATAACGGAAAATGATTCAGAAGGAGCTTCTTGAGGTCACACACTTGGGTTACATAAACTGCTTCAAACAGCCTTTAATTCTTTATTCTTATACACGCTTAAGCTCCTATTAGTTATTGGGTATTACTACTGCTTGGTATCTTTTACTGGTTTCAACAATGACCTCTTTTTAGCTAAATCCATTATTCTTCTCCGGTTCTTCATTTTCTTGACCTCTCTATTGCATTTTTAGAAAACAATTACTCCTACCCTCAAATGCTCTCTTCTTTGACTTCCGTTCTATTTGCTAGCAGTTTCTTCTCTTTTATTGCCTTTGATTCCTCACGCCACCCCTTCGCGGGATATTCCCTTTCCACAGTCCTTTGCTCCCTGCGCCCTTTATTCGTTCACGCGAGGTCACATCATTTTCCCTACAGCCATCACCTCTGTGCTAACAAAGGCCGGTGCTACTTTCTCACTTAAATTGTAGTCCCCCACTGCCTCTTGCTAGTTACTCTTGGATATCGCACTGGTACTGCAATTTGAACGTATCTCCCTTCTCAAACTGGCTCCTTTTTCCATCTTCCTGCCTGTGGTCATGGCACGGTCATTTTCTTAGTCACTGCTGTTGTTTGGTAGAAACAAAAGAAATTTAAGTTGGCTCAAAACCAGCAGAAATTTATTTTCTTACAGCTCTGGAGGCTAGGAGTCCAAGATTAAGGCATTGACAAGTTCAGGCCTCTCTCCTTGGCTTGTTGATGGCTGCCTCCTTGCTGTGTCTTCATATGGTCTTTTCTCTATCCACACACATCCCTCGTGTCTCTCCCTCTCTTTTTTTTTTTTCTTTGTTTTGTCTCTCCCTCTTTTTATAAGGACACCAGTCATATTGGATTAGTGCTCACCCTAATGACCTCATTTAACCTTAATTACATCTTTAGAGGCTTTATCTCCTGATGCAGTCACACTCTGAGGTGTGCTGGGAGTTCGGGGTGGGGGGACATAATTTCATCCATTATAGTCACCCAGGCCATAAAACTTTGTTCTCCTCTTTACTTATCTCCATTATCTTCTATCCAGACATTTAGTCTTCTAGACTTTTCCTATTGTGTCTAAATCTATTTCTTTACCACCATTCCCAGTGCCATTCTCAGACCTTAATCAATTCTAAATTTCCTTGCCTAGTCTTTATAAGGCCCTCTATAATGCCTCACCTAATCTTTTCTTTTGGTATTTTTGTCAAAGCCATTCATGTTTGTAAGAAATATAAATGCTAATAATCAGAAGGAACAGTCCTCTGCCCTAATCCCAGGCCCATTGCCCAGATGTAGCCTCCATGTAGAGCCAAGTACTGTGCCAGGAGTACATTTTTTCCTTAAGATCCACTGGTCTTAGAGACTAGAAGCAAGATAGTTTGTGACACATATGCGTTCCAAAAACTAGAATAGATTTTTACTGAATAGTGGTATAACTGATGGTATAAGTTTCTTAAAGGTCCAAATGTAATTTTTAAAATGGAAAAGGAAAAAAAAGACCCACTGTTAACAATCCCTGGGCGATCCGAAATAAACTGCTCTTAACAACCATACAAATACATCCTCTTTTCTGTCACTCCACCAGTTGCTCAAAAATCTTGCCACATTTAGTTCATTTCATATTTGGACATTTTCTAATTATTTTTGGAGCTTCTAATTATTTTTTTTTCCTTATTGAAAGGTATATTAGTTTTCTAGGTCTGCCATAACAAATTACCACAAACTAGATGGCTTAAAACAATCTACATTTATTCTCTCATAGTTCTGGAAGCCTGAAGTCCAGGTGTTGGGAAGGGGAGGCTCTCTCGGGGCTCTAGGGAAGAAGCCTTTCTTGCTTCTTTCTATCTTCTGTGGAACCAGCAATCTTTGACATTCCTTAACTTGTAGTTTCATTATTCAGTTTCTGCCTCCATCTTCACATGACCTTCTTCCTTGTGATTCTGTGTATGTCTCCTCTTCTTCTTGTAAGGACACCAGTCATTGGATTTAGGGACCACCCTAAATCCAGGATGTTTGCATCTTGAGATCCTTAACTAATTACATCTGCAAAATCCCTATGTCCAAATAAGGTCACATTTTTTTTTAAGGGTGTTGTTTTTCACTTTGTTTCACTAAAAGAAATATTTACCAGGTTACCAAGAAAATGCATAAGGCAACAATAAGTACCAGAAAAAAAAAGACAGAATGTGCATTTGAGTTCAGCTAAATCATAGTATCTAGCATGTTGACTGGTACAACTTCCAGATTTGCAATGTATTCTTGATTGAGGATCCAGATTCCAGTCTTCTTTTTCTCCATTAACTCTCATTTTTTAGGGTTAGATCTGTATTCCCTTACAGGTTTTCTTCTCTTTCCACAAAGGGACAAAAATTCAGGTCAAAAACTGTAGTCACATCCCGGGCTTGAGAAAATAATTGGTAGTTAAATAATGAAAGCGGTTATTCCTCCCCTACACATTCCCAAAAGAGAACATGAGGGCTGGATAATTATACATTGGCTTTTTGACCATCAACCCCCAACAGGATTTTTCCATCCTACCATTAAAGTGTTGATTTCTCAACACTGTCCTGTCGTGTTGTTGGACTGCTCTGGTTAGAAAGCTCTGGATGTTAGGAGGTTCTTCCCAACATTAAGAAAGAATCCGGAGTGAATGTTCTTGTCTTCTGCTGAACTTAAAGCTTCTGTTTGGAGTAACATAAACCAAGACTAGTTTCCCTTTCATGCAACAGCCCTTCATGTGTTTGAAGATGGCTACTCTGCTGCCGCTGAGCCATCCTCCCATCAACTAAGAAATGCCCCAGTTCTTTCAATCATTCTTTGAATAACTTGATTTCTAGTACTTTACCCAGCTTATCTGTGCCTTCTAGACAGTGCAATTCTTCAATATGCCTAAGTGAGTACCTAAAACTAAACACAATGCCCCAAAGGTGACATCCTGTCCTGCCCAGAGAGATGTGGTTACTTCCCATCAGCCATGCAGTGTTTCTTTTAATGCAAACTAAGTTTGGGGACTATTTTAAAGTATCTGCATCCACTGTTGTACCAAGCTTGTGATGAACTAAAGTCTTTATCTTTTATTTTAAGACTTAATACCATTCTGAGTCTTTAATTGCACTTATGCAATTGATTTTTAAAAAAACTAAATATGAGATTTTACATTTATTCCTATTAAATATATCTTGAAGCTTCCAGCCCATGGAGGCCATGTTGATAGTCTCATGAGCTCTGAGGGCCAGAAGGTCACATTTTGAGGTTCCTTGTGGACATGAAGTTTCAGGGGACACTATTCAACCCACTATAAGGGAAAAATATGACTTGCTCAGTATATCATTAATGTTTTTCCCACCCTAACTACTTTGAAGAAAGAGGGAATTATGGTCCAAAATGAACCCAGAAGCTCAAACAATGTCATCATTGCCTTGTTTCTTTCTCTCCAACACTATGGCTTTGTTTTCCCCTATGTTGGCTTCATTCTCAAGCAAGCTTACCTCATGTGCCAGCAAAGATAGGTTCTAGCATCTCTCTAGGCTCATCCTCTTCATAGATTATGATCCAAGAAAAAATACAAATGACTTACCTGATAGTTCCAGCAAAATACCTAAGGAAGTCTCAGATAGACCTTGTTTGGCTCGTCTCTGAACCAATCACTGTGGACAGGGGAATGAACAAAGCTTACTCGGCCTAACCTGGGTCACATGCCCACCCCTAGTATGAGAGGTGAAATGACCCTACCTAAACCACAGGGAATAAGAATGGGGAAGGATGGTGCCCTAAGAGATCCTTGGTAGATGAAAATCACATTATTCCTTGCAAAGCTGAAAATAGCTTTATCAATAGCTTGATTGATAGTTTAACTGTACATAAAATTCTAGATTTATGATAATTTTCTTCCAAAATGTCTAAAGGAATATTTCATTGTTTTCTTTTTCCCCAGAATTTATTATGAAAAAGTTCAAAAGTACAGAAAAATTGAAAGCATTTTATGTGAACACCCATATGTCTATCACCTAGATTCTACAATTGTTATATTTACATTATCAACTATCTATCCATTATTCATCTGTCTATTCATCTGTTGATCCATCTTATTTCTTAGGCATTTCAAAATCAGTTTCAGACATTACTACACTTTACTCCCAAACATTTTGGCATGCATATCATTACCTAGAGTTCAATATTTGTTTATAATTTTTTAATTTGAGTTAAAATTTGTATACAACAAAAGGCAAAAATTTTAAGGGTACCATTCAATGAGTTTTGACACTGCAACCCAAATCCATATCAAGATACATGATGTTCCTTCATGTCCCTTTCCAGTAATTCCCTGTACCTACCCCTTGCAGAGACAACCGTTATTCTGGTTTTTTTTTTTCAATCATAGGTTAATTATACCTGTTTTAGGACTTCATGTAGATGGATTCATACAGTATTCATTCTTTGTAAGAATTATTTTATTCCACATAATGTTTTTGATGTTCGTCTACATCATAGTCTGTATCTATTCCACTGTATGAATGAATATACCACAGTTGATCCATTCCCCTATCGATAGACACATGGGGGCTGTTTCCAGTTTTCAGCTATTATAAATAAAGCTGTTATTCACATTCTTGTACACATGTTTTTGTGGGCATAGTTTTCAACTTTCTTGGACAGACACTTAGGAGTGGAATTGTTGAGTCATAGAATAGCTGTAGGTTTCATTTTATAAGGACCTGCCAGATCTTTATGCAAAGGAGTCGTACCGTTTTATAGTCTTCCAACAATATATGAGAGTTCTAGTTGCTCCACAGTCCTTGCCAACATTTGTTGTTGTCAGTCTTTTCAATTTCAGCCATATTGATGAATATGTTGTGATGTTTCATTTTGATTTTAGTGTTCATTCCCTAATGTCTAATGATTTTGAGCACTTTTTCATGTGCAATTTATATATTTTAGGTAGTGTCTAAGCAAATCTTTGTTCATTTAAAAATGTGGATTATCTTTTTATGAATTGTAGGGGTTCTTTCATATTCTGGATTCTACACCTTTGTCAAATATGTGTTTTGGAAATATTTTTTCCCAATCTGTGGCTTGACTATTCATTTTCTTTTTTTTTTTTTTTACAAATTTATTTATTTATTTATTTTTGGCTGCGTTGTGTCTTCATTGCTGCGTGTGGGCTTTCTCTAGTTGCAGTGAACGGGGGCTGCTTTTCATTGCAGTGTACGGGCTTCTCATTGCGGTGGCTTCTCTTGTTGCGGAACATGGGCTCTAGGTGCGCGGGCTTCAGTAGTTGTGGCATGCGGGCTCAGTAGTTGTGGCGCGCAGGCTTAGTTGCTCCGCGGCATGTGGAATCTTCCTGGACCAGGGCTCGAACCCGTGTCCCCTGCATTGGCAGGTAGATTCTTAACCACTGCGCCACCAGGGAAGTCCTATTCATTTTCTTAATAACATCTTTTTGATGAGCAGAAGTTTGAAAATTTGATGAATTTATCAATTCTTTCTTTTATGGTTTTTGCTGTCAGCATCCTTACTACTTCCAAGTCATGAAGAAATTCTGTGTTTTCTTCTATGTTTTTATTTTAGTTATTACATTTAGGTCAAGAATTCATCTCAATTTTTGTGTGTGGTTTGATGGGTGGGGGGTCAAGAATCTGTTTCCTCCCATATGAATATCCAGTAGTTTTAGCAATGTTTAAAAAAAGATTCTGTTGTTTTTTTGAAGTTGACCTATTTTCTCTCATCTCTGAGTGCTTTCTGGATCCTCTCTTCCTTAGTACATCTAATATTACCTTGCTTATCTTTCAGTATACCCTTTGAATCTGAAGATTCGTGGCTATCTTAGCTTTGGCATATTTTCTTCAATGATTTCTGTAACATCTTCTATTGTTGCACTTTCTTTGAGCTTTCTTTCTGGAATTCCTATTGGTTAGATCTTGGACCTGGATTGGACCTCTAGGTCTTTTATATTTTCACTTTATTTTTGGTCTTTTTCTGTTTTCTAATGTCATATTACCATCTTTCTAGAAAAAATTTCCGTTTGGGAAACATATTTTTAATTTCCAAGTGGCCGTTCTTGACTTTCTTGTTTTCCAAGTGTCTCTTATTATAGCACCCTGTTTTTTACATTAGGTGTTCACTGTCTTATAGAATACCTCTGAGAATATTAATTAGAGGTTTGAAAAAAATCTTTTTCTGTTACCCAAGTTGGTTCTTGTGAGGTCAGCTTTTATTTTTGCTTCTTCTGTTTTTTGGTTTTTTTTCTTTTCTGTTTTATGTAGCTGATTTCCTTTGTGTGTCCAGTGATGTGAGGGTGCTTTTTTTAACATTTGAAAAAGAGGAAATAGGCTGATTTTTTTCTAGATTTGTTTCTTCAACTGTTACATATCAGGCTGTTTTCTGCTAGTTAATTTCCCAGAAAAACAGAAGATATTGACAGAAAATTCTGTGTTCATGAGCAGAGCTTGCTAAACAGGGAGGCTTCTAGTTACAAGGAAAGGCTAGGGAGCCAGAGAGAGGAGGGCTTACCTGGACGGCTACCACTCACCTTAGCATTAGTTCATCAGTATTTAATTAAAGTTATTGTCTGCTTATTGTCCTGTTCTCATTACCCTTAGCTTTTATGGCTTTATTCATTTAAAAAATTCTTTACTGCTCTTTTAAATTGTGTATTGTAAGGGAGGGGAGACAAAAGTTTTTGCTTAGGCTGCTGTTTTGAACCAAATCTTTTTTGTGGTACGCGGGCCTCTCACTATCGTGGCCTCTCCCCTTGCGGAGCACAGGCTCCGGACGCGCAGGCCCAGTGGCCATGGCTCACGGGCCCAGCCGCTCCGCAGCATGTGGGATCTTCCCGGACCGGGGCACGAACCCGTGTCCCCTGCATCAGCAGGCGGACTCTCAACCACTGCGCCACCAGGGAAGCCCAAATCTTCTATCTTTTAAAAATTATTTCCTGCTCTTTCTAAATGGGCATCTTCCACTATATTTAGGTTATGTTTACTCTCTCATGGATATACCAGACTAGTAGCTACCTTCTTGCCCTCAGTTATTGTGTTTCCTTTCCAGATATTTCCTTCTTCTCTTCGCCCTCTTCTTCCACCTAAGCCTAATGAAATTTTTTCCCAACTTTTGAAGCTAACTTGAGCACACTTCCTCCATGAATCCCATCTGTTTAATCCAGCTTTCACTGACATCCCTTTCATCTTACTACTATCCAACTCACTACCTGTCATTCACAATTCAGCTCTTTTATTTAAAAATATTTATTTATTTATTTGGCTTCACCAGGTCTTAGTTGCAGCACGCAGGATCTTCTCTGTGGCATGTGGGATCTAGTTCCCTGGCCGGGGATTGAACCCGGGCCCCCCGCGTTGGGAGCATGGAGTCTTAACCACTGGACAACCAGGTAAGTCCCCACAATTCAGCTCTTAATTATACAGGCTAGTATTGCTCATTCTTGTTTCAGATGTTTATTGTTATGTTGGTAACTATTAAAAACTCTTTCGGAACAGGTATTTATTTTTTCTCTGTCCTTCAAAACACGTAGCATAGTATGCATGTGTAGTAGATATTCAGTAAGTATTTGTAATAACTTCCCTACTATTTGCAAGAAAGGAGGCAGATGACAGCTTTTTTTTTTTTCTTTCTTTCTGGAAACAGTAGGAGACCTGTCTTTGAATTGGAAGCTGAACTGGGGACACTCCATTCCGGGCAGAAGAAATGCTTATTCTTCTCCACTAAGGAAAAAAACAAGTTACATAGCATAAATGTTTGCCGAAAACAATGGAGATAGAATGATCCACTGAATCAACAGAGGCAAGAGTGGTTTGGAAAAAAACCAAAGTAACAAAATGTGATTTAAAAATACATTTTACAGTCTAGAATTCCACAACATTTCTGACAGTGGGTTCTCACAACATTGCTAACAGTGTCATTTTCAATTAAAAAGGAAAGAGGTCTAGTGGTGGAACAAGAGCAAGGGGATTCGTTATAAGTGCTGTTCACCAGATACCTTCTGGGCACATGGTAGGCTTGTACTGCCTTGATCCCATGAAGTTAGGGGTAGCCATGCAACTTGCTTTGGCCAAAGAAATGAGAGTGGGAGTGATGTCACTTCCAGGTGGAAGCTTTAAAAGCCAGTGAGGGATTTGCCGTATTCCTGTTTTCTGCTTCAGTGGTCATGGAAGCATGTGATGCTCCATAATTCTGAATTCTTAAAAGTCCATAATGAACAGTCTCTCTGAAGACCTGTGATGGAAACATAGTGTGACAGATAAACCTTTGTTGTTTAAAGCCACTGAGTATAAATTATTGCTGTCCAGGGTCAAGCAAACTACAGCCTGCAGGCCAGCTGTTTTGGTAAAATTTTATTGGAACACAGCGATGCCCATTTGTTTATGTATTGTCTGTGGCTGCTTTCACGTTACAGCTGAGTTGAATAGTTGCAACAGAGACTGTGTGGCCTTCAAGTCAAAAATATTTACTGTTACTCTTGAAGAAAAAGTTTGCTGACCTCTGACCTAGTCTGTCTTGCCTGTGATAGAACTAGAGGTCTTTGATAAGTGCCCTTATGCGGCCACTATCTGTTTTGTGCACAACGCAAATGACGTTTATAGTAGCCAGCCTCCAAGATAGCCCGGATGATCCCCATCTCTTGGTGTTCACCCCCTTGTGCATTTCCTTCTCACACTGAATAAGGGCTGACTTGTATGACCAATGCGGAAGTGATGCAGTATAGCTTCCAAGCCTATGTCATGAAAGACACTGTCACCTCCATCTCCCCCTCTCTGAGATCACTCTGGAGGAGGTCAGCTACCACCATGTTCTGAGGACACTCAAGAAGCCCTATGGAGAAGCCCATGTGGTAAGAAACTGCGGCCTCCTGCCAAGTCATGTGAGCCAAGCCTTCAGATGACTGCAGCCTTGGCCAACATCTTGACTGCAACCTCATGAGTGACTCTGAGCCCAGATCACACAGTTAAGCTACTCCTGAATCCTGATCCATGGAAATTATGAGACAGTAAATGTGTTGTTTTAAACCACTAAGTTTTGGCATAATTGGTTATGAAGAAATAATTAATGCAAGGTTCAAATGAAAAAGTGTACTGGTACTCTATATGCTTATATATATATTTGTACATAGAACTTTATACACACACATTATTTTATTACTAGACAAAGAATTTATGTACTTTAATAATTAGAGTATATTTGTGTGAATATACATAGGTAGAATTATCCTGTGAAGGAAATTATTATACATATATGTTATCTTCCCCATTTGCTTTTCAACACCTTAATCTTTGTGGAATAAAGGGTGAAATGTGTTCTGGGAAAGAAGGGAAAAAATTCCCCAGATATTTAAATTTTCCTTGATATGTAAACTGCTCAATTTGCTTTAAGTTCTTTGTAAAAGAATTGGGTAGAATGAATGGAGCAAACTTTTTTTTTTTTAATTGGAGTAAAATTGCTTTACAATGTTATGTTAGTTTCTGCTGTACAATGAAGTGAATCAGCTGTATGTATATCTATGTCCCCTCCCTCTTGGACCTCCCTCCTCCCCTTCCACCAACATCTAGGTCATCACAGAGCACCAGGCTGAGCTCCCTGTGCTCTACAGCAGGTTCCCACTAGCTATCTGTTTACACATGGTAGTGTATTTTTGTCAAACCTAATCTCCCAATTCGTCCCACCCTCCCCTTCCCTCCGTGTCCACATGTCCGTTCTCTACATCTACGTCTCTATTCCTGCCCTACAAATAGGTTCATCTGTACCATTTTTCTAGGTTCCACTTATATGCGTTAATATACGATATTTGTTCTTCTCTTTCTGGCTTACTTTACTCTGTATGGCAGACTCTAGGTCCATCCACATCTCTACAAATGACCCAATTTCGTTCCTTTTTATGACTGAGTAATATTCCATTGTATATATGTGCCACATCTTCTTTATCCATTCATCTATCGTTGGACATTTAGGTTGTTTCCATGTCTTGGCTATTGTAAATAGAGCTGCAATGAACATTGGGGTACATGTGTCCTTTTGAATTATGTTTTTCTCAGGGCAGGGTGTATGCCCAGTAGTGGGATTGGAGCAAACTCTTTATAATACTTTATTTCTAATGGTGATCATGTATTTCTAACAAAAGTGTCAGAAGCCAGATTTTTCCAACTGACTGCTATAACCTTCCTATATACATTAAATGGAATAGTTAGTAATAGCATTTGGAATTTGGGGAGTGACAGGGAATCAAGAAAGATCTTTGAAGTGAAGTTTATAGTGAAGAAGCAAAAGTCAGTGGGAGCCAGGGTTCAAGGAAAACGAAATTAAAATGTTTCTGATGGCATTTACTTTTTCTTTTACAAATTGAGACTAACAGACAAAGATAATGGGTAAAAAATTCCTCCTCAAATAGTATCAGCAGATTCTTCTGGACAGCAGTCTGTACATCTTTAACCCAAAGTATAAACAAGAGGGCGTGAAATAATATTTTTGGATAATACCTGTGGGCATACAGCATGAGAAGTAGAAAAGAAAAAAGGAAAGTCAGGAGAGAGAAAGAAAGGAAGTGGGGAAAGAAGAAGAGGTTAAACAATAAAGAAAAAACATAGTGCGGTGTAAGTATCCCCAGCTTATTCCTCTGGTTCTTAACTGTGTTCCACACTTAGGATAACGCTGGTTACCTGGCCAAATCTTATTTTCCAAGCCTGTAACTTGCTTTAGGCCTTCAGTAAATATTCAACTATCAGGCTGCAAATAAGTACTGACCTCCACAGTTCAGGCCTACGTGAAATTAGGGTAAGCCTAGAGGAGAAATTAACTATTTCCTTATGCTCCCCCCACACCCCAGAAAAGGCCCAGAAAACAAATACAATTTCTCCTTTTATATCATTTTTGTTTAGTAACCATGTGACTGCTGTGGATGGGAGGGCTGTATGTGCCAGAGTGTGTGCTGTGAATAAACCCCCTTGGACTGTGGAATTTTATTGCCCCATATTATCAGTTACCTTAGATGGTACACCTGTAAGGTTGAAATCTGGAGACGAGGCTCTGGTGCTGCTGCTTTTAGGATCAGACTGGAGAGTTTCAGAACTAGTTCTCTAGGCCTGGATTGACTTAAGCATAAACTTGTTCTGTATAGATGTTTGTCATGCTTATTAAACTGTAAGTCATACATATGACCGAAATCAAGGCCCATGTCTGATAAACTTAACAGCATTAATGAAGGGAGACAAAATATTTGCGAATTCCTAAAACAGCTAGTATGGTTACTGGCCGTAATTGTAGTTATAGAGAAAACTGAGCTAGAAGTGTTTTCTTCCTCCAGGGAACATTGCTGCTATTCCTTGGCTCATGTCACTGAGACCTGACACAGATCCACAGCACAGTGTCTTAGGATTTGTTCAGCTTGTGACCAGGTGTCTCCAATTCTATTTCATAGGAGCTGAAACTGAAAACTTCATTTTTTACCTCAACATCTGCTCCATCCTGCTTTTTCACGATTATTATAGCAGTGTAAAAAGTTTTCAGTGGTTTCATAGCTAAGACACCAAAAGCACAAGTAACAAGAAAAAACAGATAAAATTAACTTGAACAAAATTTAAAACTTTGTGTTGCAAAGACCACCACCAAGAAAGGGAAAACCCACAACCCATAGTATGGGAGCAAATATTTGCAAATCATATAGCTGATAAGGGACTTGTATCTAGAATAAAGAACTCCTGCATCTCAATAATAAAAAGACAAGTAAATCAACTCCAAAAAAATGGGCAAAATCTCTGAATAGAAATTTCTCCAAAGAAGATAGAACAGCCAAAAGCACGTGAAAAGATGTTCAACACCATTAATCATTACAGAAAGGCAAATCAAAACCAATGTCAGATACCACTTCACAGCCACTAGGATGACTATTATCAAAAAGGCAGATAATAACAAGGATGTGGAGAAATTAGAGTCCTTATACACTGCTGACTAAAATGTAAAATGATGCCAACACTTTGTAAAAACAGTCTGGCAGTTTCTCAAATGGTTAAAGATAGAGTTAACATTTGCCCCGTAATTCCATCCAAGAGAACTGAAAACAGAAGTCTACACAAAAACATTTACACAAATGCTCATAGCAGCATTATTCCTTTTATGTATGTGTGTATGTGTGTATGTTTTGGCTGCGTTGGGTCTTCGTTGCTGCACGCGGGCTTTCTCTAGTTGCGGTGAGCGGGGGCTACTCTTTGTTTGCTGTGTGCGGGCTTCTCATTGCGGTGGCTTCTCTTGTTACGGAGCACGGGCTCTAGGCACGCGGGCTGCAGTAGTTGTGGCATGCGGGCGCTGACTCGTGGGCTCTAGAGTGCAGGCTCAGTAGTTGTGGCACACGGGCTTAGTTGCTCCGCGGCATGTGGGATCTTCCCGGACCAGGGCTCGAACCTGTGTCCTCTGTACTGGCAGGCAGATTCTTAACCACTGCGCCACCAGGGAAGTCCCAGCAGCATTATTCTTAATAGCCAAAAAGCAGAAACAACCTAAAAGTCCATCCGCTGATGAATGGATCAACAAAATATGGAATAGCCATTCAATGGAATGTTATTCGGCAATAAAAAAAGTTAAGTACTGAAACCTGCTACAACACAGATGAACCTTGAAAACATTAGGCTAAGTAAAGGACCATGCATTGTATGATTCCATACATATGAAATGTCCAAAAAAGGAAAATCTATAGAGACAGAACATAGATTAGTGGTTGGGCTGGGAAGAGGCAGAAGTGGAGCGACTGCTACTGGGCATGGGGTTTCTTGTTTGGGTGTTGAAAATGTTCTCAAATTCTGGTGATGGTTGCACAACTCTGTGAATATACTAAAATCCATTGAATTGTACACTTTAAATAGGTAAAGTCTGTGGTGTGTGGATTTTATTTCTAATAAAGCTACTTTAAAAAAAAAAACTCTTCCAAGGAGATGATCTTGGATACAAATTAGGGCCAGATCAAGAAGACATGAACCATTATTATTTTTTTATATCTTTTTTTAAAACCCAATGTCCTAAACTACCTGAAATCCTCAATTTTACCCTTTGAGTTTTCTGCACAGTTATCATTATGTGATTGTGAAAATCCATCAGAGACGCACTAGGAAAATGCTAGATTTATCTTTCAAGGTTAGCAATAATTTTGAAACCTCAGGAATCTCATCTTTTAGTTGTGAACAATTTATTTTGAAGTGTGGGTCGCAATGATTCTTTTAACTCATGGGTGAAAAATATGTCATTACAGGTAATCTATTTTGATTTTACCAAGTGAAGAGCAGTAATTTGGGGACCCAATAGAGTTCTAAAATTTCATCACAGAGAGTAGCTCATAAAGGATTATGTAGGCTTTGCTTTTATTGAGTGTTGGCCTTTGCTGATTACTTATTTATATAACTGAGTTTTTATAGGCACACTGGAGCTCTGAAAAATGGGATTCATTGCTTTTTGGTGCCAAAGACCCGTGATTTGGATGTGTGGGTCCGTCCCACAGTACCCTCTTCATATTTTGAGGAAGACAGAGAACCACCTAAGGGACAGGTCCTAGGTCTAAGGTCCTGATTGACGGATTGCCATATAAATTGTGTTCTCCAAACGTATGGACACCAAGGGGGGAAAGCCGTGGAGGGGTGGTGGTGGTGTGATGAATTGGTTGATTGGGATTGACATGTATACGCTGATGCGTAGAAAACTGATGACTAATAAGAACCTGCTGTACAAAAAAAAAGATAAAATAAAATTCAAAAACTCAAAAAAAAAAGAAAGAAATTGTGTTCTCAAAGTAGGGTTAAAATGATCCAAGGGGCAGGTTCGGCAGTTTTTCTGCTAAGCCACAGCAGCAACGCTCCAACGGCGTCTCTCACCTTCTTCGGAGCTTGAGGGCCGCCCTCCCTCCCTGCGCACGTGGCGAGGTGGGGACAGAGAGCCACGTGCGACCAACGTGAGCCACTTTCTGCTGCACGCTGTTTAAATTCCAGGTATTGGAAATGAATTTTCAGCCGCAAGATACCGCGGGGCAGACCAGAAGGACTACCAATCAGTGGTTTAGAAATAAAACCACAACGAACTGAAATGAGAGTCTTCGCCTCCTCTTCCGACACACACTTCCCTTCTCCTCCCTCACTCCGCCTCCTTCGCCTTCGCTTACTCTCTGCCCACCGGCTCCGCCCCGTCCCGCGACCCGGCGGAGTCTAAAAGGCGGACGAGACCAGCGAAGAGCGAATCCATCCTGGGGCTTCGTCTGGGAGGGCATAAGGGCGTGGCTCTATGACGACAGAGGGGGAGGGGCTAGGGGGCCAACCCTGGAGCCCGGGACCTCCCGACAGAGGGGGCGGAGGCAGAATGGGTCGGCCCTTTCCACGCCCTATGGAAACTCCATACTGGACAAAAGGGGAGTGTGTATTCTCAAACTTCCCTTTGAGGCGGGAATGTTAACTAAGAAGCTTAAGCTCAAAGAGTCACCCTTTTAAAAGCTTGCTCACACCCTCTGCTCCAGCTCTTCTTTCCTCCCTCCTTTGACAACCATGTAAACCTTCCGCCCTTCCAGTTTTTTCTCCCTCTTCGCTTCTGCGTAGATGGTGGCGGCCCGCGGGGTGCGCAGCCGCAGAGAGTTCGGGGCGGTGCCGGTGAGGGGCGGGTGACGCAGCGGTCGTCGCTGCCATTTTAAGTTGTTTGTTCTCGCTTCTCTTCTCAAACGCGACTCTGCCCCGGACCCGGGAGGCGCCGAAGTCGCCGCCGCCGCTTCCGCAGCCACCGGTGGGGGCGAAACCGAGCTGTGCCACCGCGGAAGCCCACCCTCCGCTTCAGCATCTCCCCCCTCCTGGTCTCCTCGACCTTCTTTCCGAGAGCCGGAACTCGACCTGTGCGGAGAAGAAAGACTCCAGAACAGATGCTTGAACTGAAATAACTTTATTTTGGGGGGTTTACTTCGCTGACAGACCCCCCCCTTAGCGCAGGGCTCCCTTCCCCTTCCTCCCTTCCCCCTCCGCCGCCAGTACAAATCCGACCCCCCTCTTCCTCCTCGTTTCTCCTCCTCCTCTCTTTCTCTCGCCGTCTCCGCGTCCTTCCAGTCCGCCGCCGCCCGGGGCGCCGAGCCAGACTATGGGTCCCAGGTGGGGGCTGAGCGGCGGCAGCAGCGCGGGCGGCCCGGTCACAGTGCGCACTGCAGCGGGGATGGAGGGGCTCAGTTGGCTGGTGGTTTTCTCTTGACATGGCTCCTGCCCGTGCTGCGAGCAGCGCCCCCGCCGCCGCCTCCTCTTCCGCCGCCGCCAACGCTCCGCCCGCGGGCTGCGGCTAGAGGGCCCGAACCCCGCCCGAGAGTCGGTCAGTGAGTCCCGGTCTCCGCGGGGACAGGGAGGGGACTTCCCCGTCACCCACCCCCGCCCCAGCTGCCTCGAGTCCACCCTCTATCCCTTTGGGAAACCAACTAACGACCCCGCCCTAAGCAATTCAAACTCGGGAAACATGGTCTGTTCAACGTGAGAGCGGAATCCGGGAACTTAATTTTTTTTTTTCTTGGGGGGGGTGGGGTGGGCATACTTTAAAAAGTAATTAATATTAACGCAACTATTTTCTTTTCTTCCCACTGATCCTTCCCATTTACCCTCTCCCGCCTCCTCCACCCGGGCGGGGATTGTTTCCACGATGAAATGAGTGAAAACCCGAGTGATCCAGTGTCTCCCGTGGTGCGAGTGAGTCGCTGCCGCTGAAGGCAAAGGGTGGGGGTGGGAACTGGGGGGTGGAAGGCCGGTGGTCCCCGGGCACTGCCTGGGATTTGGGAGAAGAGCCCGCCACCTTTGCCTCAGCAATGCTCACAAGAAGATAAGTCGCACTCCCCACGGTCTTGCACGGGGGCAGATTCATTGGGAAGGCTCCCTTGGGGAATGTAGGACTCATTGCAGGACTGGGGGTGTTGGGATCCCGGGCATTAATCAGGTCTAACCACAGAGCCGGAGTCATTATTGTATCGTATTCTGAACCCCCTTTCCCTGTGCCATCATGATTCTCCTTGGCAGCAGCATTAGCAGCCGCCTGAGGGTGAAAATGTGGGTGATGGGGAAGTTGGTAATGACTCCGCTGTTTTTTCTTATGGCTCCTTTGGGCAACAGCTGCCCGCCCCCGGTATACACTGTAGTTGATTGCAGGGAAACCCTGTACCTCTCCCCTTCCTTCTCTACCGATTTTGCACTTTTCTCTTTGCTCACCACCAAGTGTAATCAATAACACGCACTGATAATACATAGCAATAGTGAAATCTGAAATAACTAAGAATTAATTAGGTACTACAGCCATGGATCTGGCTGGGTAAAATCCAATTGGGTATTTCAGTTTCATTCACCTACCCTGTTTTGGGGGGGTTATTTTGGTGGCTTTTTTTTCCCCTTTCCTTTTTTTTTTTTTTTTTTTTTTTGGCATTCAGAAAGCAAGGATCACAGCCCCCCTCCCCATTCCTTTTCATTATCCCTTCTCTGAAAAGAGGGAAAAAAATCCGGATGGATTTTAAGGATTGGACTGATGTCAGCTGTGTTTTATCGCACACCTAAATCCTATTAATAGGTTTTTCAGTTCCCCCACCTTTATTTTGGCAGTTAAGCCAAATGTGTTTTCCAAAAAGTTAGTTCAAGTATTTTCTCCTTTCTTTCCTTCCTTCCCTTCCTTTTTCCCATCTGACCCCAAACGTTATTGTCCAAACATGACTGGACAGCAGCTTTTGTTTCTTGACCCTGTAATATGACAGTCTGCTAATATTGCCAGAAGGTGCAGTTTTTGGGTTACAGTCGTGATTTTAGCTATTCAATCATATTAGCAGGAAAAAAATGACTTGTTTCTGTTGTACTTGAGTCTTAAGAAAAAGTGCCCATAGTTTAGTGACAATTTCCAAAGGCTTTAGTACCACCTGTATTTCAAAATGGGGGACCCAAACTCCCGGAAGAAACAAGCTCTGAACAGACTACGTGCTCAGCTTAGAAAGAAAAAAGAATCTCTAGCTGACCAGTTTGACTTCAAGATGTATATTGCCTTTGTATTCAAGGAGAAGGTAATTTAAAGTTCTTAATGTGAATTAGCACAAGTGATTTTTGAGGTTAAAGAGTGGTTGACAAAAGTCTACATTTGTGTGCTTTAACTTTGACCCTTGTGGGTGATTATCTCAATCACAGGAGTTGCGGTATAACTATGAATGGAAGGCTTGAGTGCTCGTTGGTTTGGTATTACTTAATTCTAAAGCTTCTTAGGATCCACTTTTAGTTAACACGGGGTGGGTAGCATTGTAAAACTCATTTATGTTTTACAGTGAATTTCATTTATGTGGAGTTACGTAGAGAACTTGATAACTGAATTTAAAGACTGTGTAAAGTATACAGAATGTTTGAAAGGAGTAAGTTAGAATCAAAATGTTTATATGCTGAAAGCGGTCTGGTTCATCAACTCCGTTAACTTTTCTTATGGTACATTTAACGAAATAGAATGCACTTTAATTCTTAGGAGCAATTGATTACTGTAAAGGTTTAATTAGCGTTTAGAAGTGCGGTTGATTAAAATTCAAAATGACCAAAAGAAGTTTAAATTTTTTTTGTCTTAATGAGAATTAATTCCACAGTTAAATAGCAAATAATGAGTTGTGAGTAGTGAAGGAGAACATGATAAAAGCAGTATTTTTTTGCAACTTAAAATAATGGACTGTTTCTTAGATAATCCATCTCTCTTTGACATGAGGTCAGGTTATGAATATTAAGGAAATACTACTTTGATTTTGTGCTTAAATTATGAGCTAATTTCACATCAGAAACATCTTCTTAGCATGGTATCTCTTTAATATTTGAAAGTTTCCCACGTTTTTACCCCACTATTAAAAAAGATACTAGTATTCAATATTTAAGAATGCTTTTAGCTGCTAGAGTATAGCATTTTAAAGTGGTTTCAAAAGTGGTTTGTTTTGAAATATCACGGATTTACTTTTCTTTTCCTTTTTTTGTTAATTGCAGAATTGATGAGATTTTAAAGACATTATAATGTAGGTTCACTAGAAATAAATACAAGATATAAGTAGTGAGACTAGATCTTTGAATTTAATCTGTGAGATGCCCCAAATTATACCATCTAGCTCTCCTAACACCTATGAAAACCTGCGTTTATTCTTTGAGTGGACAGTATCCAGGCAGTTGTCTGAGCAGTTGATAAATTTTATAACCTAAATTAATGATGAGTCCTTGATCTTAACTACGTTTGAAGATTTGGTAGACGTTTTTTTTCCCTCCTCTTGAATGTTGACGCTTGTAGTTACATAATATCCAGAAGGAGTAATGGAAATTGACCCTTTAAGGAGTGAAGCTGTTAATTTGTCTGAAGAGCTTTGATTTTAACTGCTGAGATTTTAATTTGGCTGTATGTAGGACCAGTTAAGTGAATTTACATCAAGAGTAAATCACTGTTTTTTTTTTTAACCTTAGGGGTATCTGGTGTTTGTTTCTCACAGCATTTAAGAAATATTGTGTAAAATAAGTACTTGCTATGGTTACCATAATGCTGTAAAACCATGCAGTTAAGTAAACATTCTGATAAGAGCCTGTGTGTGTGTGTGGTAGACAAGTAAGGGGGTTGGGGGAAGAACAGAAGGATCCACCTGTTAGAAAATCTGTGTTATCAGTACAAAAATTAACATCAGTTAAGAATTTTGCTGAGTTAGAATAAAGGTACATGACATTGTAATATGAACTCTGGGTGTTAAGACAGTGTGCTACCTGTGGGTTAATACACGTTTTTTTTTCTTTTAGAAGAAAAAATCAGCACTCTTTGAAGTGTCTGAGGTTATACCAGTCATGACAAATAATTATGAAGAAAATATCCTGAAAGGTGTGCGAGATTCCAGCTATTCCTTAGAAAGTTCTATAGAGCTTTTACAGAAGGATGTGGTACAGCTCCATGCTCCTCGATACCAGTCTATGAGAAGGGTAAATTCTGTTTTTGTCTTGGTTTTGGTAGGTTTTTGTGAGTTAAAACTTGGGTTTTTCTTCCTCCTAAGAGTGGGTAGTTAATTATGGTCATAAATCTCTTTAAAAGTGGAATTTAAATAAAGCAAGGATAACTTTCTTATGTGTTATTATGTTGGTAATTATGTACATTGTTGCTGTGATGCGTGGTTTATATTACTGTTCATTGGGATTTCCTTTTTCAGGGGAGAACATCATGCCCCTATAAGTAAGGAATTTTGCTTAACTTCTGCAGCTCATTGAAAGAAAGTTAGTCTGGGCAAACTTGAACAAGAGGTCCCTAGGATTAGTGGGCTTGTTGGGGAGGCTGGAGATAACCATATACTGGTCTGGAAGGAGGTTAGTTGGCCTCAATAATCAGCATACAACAAAAATAGCATTTCACCTGTGATTAGAAGGTAGTGATTCATATTAGAGGTTCTGATTTTGAAGAGTGGAAATAATGGTACAAGGACCTAAAAAAAAAGAAAAGACAAAAAGAGCTTCGGTTGAAGTTTTCACCATGCACTGAGTTAAGATCTTAATGTGAAAAACATTGGACTGAGTGATTATATGTGGACTCTATAAGATAAAAGTTAGAATTAGGTCATGAGCTGTTCAGATTGTATACAAACCTCTTAAAAGACATAAAATGGGGCTTCCCTGGTGGCGCAGTGGTTGAGAATCCGCCTGCCGATGCAGGGGACACGGGTTCGTGCCCCGGTCCGGGAAGATCCCACGTGCCGCGGAGCGGCTGGGCCCGTGAGCCATGGCCGCTGAGCCTGCGCGTCCGGAGCCTGTGCTCCGCAACGGGAGAGGCCACAACAGTGAGAGGCCCGTGTAACACAGACACACACACACACACACATAAAATGATACATGGTTGACCTTTGAGCAACACAGATTTGCACCAACTGCCAGGATCCACTTATAAGCAGATTTTTTCAGTAAATACATATACAATACTACTCAATCCACAGTTGGTTGAATTCACAGATGCAGGACTGTAGATGTATGGGGGGCTGGCTATAAAGTTGTATGCTGAAATTTCAACTCTGGTCATTGCCATTCATGCCCAGGCTGTTCGAGGGTCAGCTGTATAGTGGACCTTTTGCACTTGTAAAATGTTTCTGTAGTCAAACCCTGTAAGTTGTGACATTGCTTGTTATGGCTTTGTTTCTTTGAAAGTAATTTTTTTTTTTTTTTTTTTTCATTTTATAGGATGTAATTGGCTGTACTCAGGAGATGGATTTCATTCTTTGGCCTCGGAATGATATTGAAAAAATCGTCTGTCTCCTGTTCTCTCGGTGGAAAGAATCTGATGAGCCTTTTAGGCCTGTTCAGGTATTTTATTCTAAAATAAGTGTGGTGAACATGTAAACAAGTTGAAAACTCAGAATAGGGTCCAATTTAAGAAATTCTTTGGGAATATGCTAATAAGTTTTACTTCATGAGTCCCTCCTCGCCTTTTGACTGTTGTAATGCAAGAATAGAAAGCGTTTGGATTATAGAATCTCTTGAGAATGAGGTGGTTCTAACTATCCAGTGTGTCCTTGAAATTATGGTCAGAGAAAATCTTTTAAGGTAGACATTTGTTTATTCATAGAGGAGGCCATAGATGAACTTCAGAAAATCTCTTCCCCTGCACCACACACTCTCCTAAAATACTTTATACTTAACCCTGGTTGTCAAAGGAATCTAAGAAATGAATTAAGAAACCCTTTTCTAGGAGTTGATTTGCATATAAAACTTTATAGGAGAAAAGTAAATGTAGTAGTGGTTCTTAATTAACTTTCCTTGACATCTTGCTGTGTTTTGACTTGTCATTTAATGTGCTTGGCAATTTCTAGTGCTTTATTTCAGGGCATTTACCTGGGTGTTGATTTTAATTTTATTTATAGTGTGTGTGTGTATATATATATATATATATACACACACACACACACACACACACACGTATATGAATGGAAGGAAGTGTACAACAAGATCCACCGAAGTGTTAATTATGGTTAGTTTTAGGTCAGATATAGCTAACTTTTCCTTTTTTACTTAAATATATGTATGTGTTTCAGTAAATTTCCATATGAGCATACTTATTTAACAATCAGAAAAACAAAGAAATAATTACATTTATTTAAAGACTCAACTTTATATACTAAGCTAAATATTAGAAGGCTTATTTTAAGTTAATTGCTTAGGAATATGAAAATTGTCATTGAAAAAATTTTGCATTTATCCACTACTACGAAGTATCTTTATAGTGCTTTTGGGTGTGATAGGCAAATTGGTATACTCCTCGTGTCCCCATGGTAATGTTGCTACACATTAGCCCAAATTATCATTCCTTTTTCTAAGATTCATTTGACGGTAGTAAGTTGTAAAGATAATGCATAGGCTAAATAGAGGTGAACGTATCATATATTTGTGTCTTTTAATAGATGATATCTGACTAACATGAGTGTACTGGAGAATTTAAGTTGAATATAAAAGGCAGGAAGACGGGAATGGAGAGGGCATGTTTACATGGTTATCAGGGCATGTCTTACACATCATCCGTAACTGCTCTCCAGAAGCACTGCTAGGATTTTTTTTTTTTTTTTTTTAGTTCACAATTTCCCATTGGAAAAATTTAGGTCCACTTATCACAGTATATTTTTGAATTTCTAGTACCCTGTCTTTTCCTCTGAGACCTTTTTAAAAGAATCATTGTATGAAAATAGTCTTGTCTCAAGTAACTTTTCTTTAAAATCATGGCTGTTATATTGAGTGTTGACTGTGCTAGGCTGTCTCTTAAATATATACATTGAATCTTAGTCCTTACAATAAACTAGGTAGATAAGGGACCTCCTTTTGCACAGAAACTGAGTCAGAGATTAGGTAAATAATCCAAGGTCATGCAGTTAAGTGGCAGTCAAGATGTTAAGTCTAGACTGACTGTAAAGCTTACGCTCTTAATTCGCTACCCTGTACTGTGGAAAGCTCCCCGAACGATAAAACCTTAACTTACGCGCTGAATATAAGCAGTAGGATGTCGGTAATAGCTTTATAATTTTAGAATTCTACTGCAGTAAATAAGGTAACAATGTAAAAACAAATACACTTCTCTGAAGTAATTTACTATACATAAATATCCTGAATGAGAAGCTTTAAATAAAAATAATATAGTTTTTTCTCTCAAGATAGATGAGAAAAGGAAAAGTAAACTTTTAACTCACACACTTTTTTTTTTTTTTTGACTCGAAGCAGTTTAAAATCTGAATACGTCAGCCGTGAGATTTAATAGGAACCAGAGTAAAGATTGTTTTGAACTATCCAGTTCTACTGTATTCATAGTGCTGTGAAGTACAGAGAAGTACTAGTAAAGTAGATCTCTTCTTTCCTCTTCATCCTTCATGCTGTTGCTTTAGGTTAGCTCTTCATCACACTATTAAAACATTCATGACTTTTCTTCCGGGAATTATTTCTTACATGGTACCTATTAGAGTTTTCTTTTCAGTGTGGACCATTTCTTCCCAAATCTTTGGATATTCAAATAGGATAGAATTGAAGTGCCATAGAAATACAGGCAAGGTCTTTTCCAGTCTCACTCAAATCTCTTTTTAGTGTGATACTCTACTGGCCTCTTCCATCCACCCTGATATTTGCCATATTGAAACACTTGAGGCTTGCTTTCTTGAGCAGTGTCTTGATCTTGACACTTGTGTGTGTGTGTGTAGGTTCTGTTTCCTAGAACGGCATTTTCCAAAGTACTTAACCATTACTATTTTCCCCAAGGAAAATTACTGTCATCTTTCAAGGCCCAATCCAAAATCACCTCCTAATATTGCACTCATTTTCTACTCTGTTAATTATTTCTTCTTTCTTCCCATAGCACTTTAACAGTAAGAACCCATTTTAGGTTTTTTACAAATAACCACATCTTATTCAGGGAAAGATTTGAAGCATGTTAGGTTTTATATTTCTATGTGCTTTTCCTCTTCAGCAGTATGTGAGTCCCTTAAGGTTGAGATAGTCTTATTCATATTTTTCAATATCTAATAGCATGCTTTTTGTATTCTGAGTTCAATAAATATTTGAATTGTGCAGAGGTACAATTCAGTATTATACTTTACATACAGTAGTACATAGGGGATACCATGTCATCTTTTGCGTTATGGTTTATGAGAAAAACTACTGGGTAGTAAAATCCTAGATAGCAGGAACTGATGTTTTTTCCATGTTAGTATTTTCTGCTTTGACATAATAGAATAAAGATTGTTTGAACTGAATGGACTAATAATCATTTTTACAGTTCACTATCTAAATATCAGATTAAGGTTTCCAGGTTTCTTGAACTCCCCGTTAGCCTGGTGTTTTCACCTAGCATTTGGCCTCTTCGCAGACATTTTGTGGGAGGATTGTGTGAATCTTCCTCATGTTAAAAGATTAAAAGAATATTATGACTGACTTGATAACTGTTCTTCATAACATAAAAAAAAGTTTTTTAATCATCTGAAAAAATACATATAAAAATGTTTTTTAAAAATTTGAGGGGTTCCTGTATCCTCAGATGCTCATACTTGTGAGGATTGGAAGCATATTTCAGGTGTGGGCTTTACATTTCGTTTACTCCTCTTAACTGATGGGTTAGAGCCCTGTTTTAAGTCTAAAAAAGTTAAGGGATTTGTACAGGTCGTATAAGTAGTGAGACGTGCAGCTGGGATTGGAATATAAATAGATTTCTTTCCAAGAACCATCTACAGTGTTCCTTATATGTTATAATAGGAAGAAGGGATGTGTCATTGGGCTTAAAGTACTAAGGTAGGAATCTTGAGCTGAGTGGGTTTGAAAATCTGATTTTATGATATTTGGCTTAAAATCATTGAGTATTAGGATTTAGTCAGTTTGGTATAGTTTTTCTTGAAGGTCAAATTATGAAGTGCTATCCAGTAGAACTTTCTGTGATGAAGGAAATCTGTATCTCAAGAGACTATTTAGAATGGAGGCCACAAGCCACATGTGACTATTGATCGTATTGATATGTGGCTAGTACTACTAAAGAACTGAATTTTAAATTGCATTTAATTAATATAAATTTAGCTTCTATTGGTTACCATACTGAACAGCACAACTCTATGCATATGAGTGCAGTTGATGTTTCAGGTGGTATAACATGTTTGGGGTTACACATAAACATTTATATTTCTTAATTAGGCCAAATTTGAGTTTCATCACGGTGACTATGAAAAACAGTTTCTGCACGTACTGAGCCGAAAGGACAAGACTGGAATTGTTGTCAACAATCCTAACCAGTCAGTGTTTCTCTTCATTGACAGACAGCACTTGCAGGTAAGCTGGTTTTTACTTTTTTTTTTAAACCACATAAGGGCTCATTTTAAAAGCTTATTGGTTAGCAAACTGTTTTCTATATGTTACTTAATTCTGTTTTGCTCCTTCAACATGGCATTAATTTTGAAGTTACTTAAAAACCAAGAAACAGACGTCCTGACCTTAACCTAGAACAGTGGTTCCCAAACTTTGCTGCATATTAGAACTACCTGGGGAGCTTTTAAAAGTCATGATTCCAGTGTGCAATAATCAGACTCCTTACTTTGAATAAAATCCTCAAGTGATAACACATTATGTTTTGAGAAGCACTGGCCTAGACCTTTTAAATAAATATCTGAAAGGATGAGGCACTTCTGTTTTTAAAAGGTCCACATGTGTTTTAAATAAGTACTTCCAATTTAAATAGCAATCCAGGTATTCCAAATTGATTTTTATTCTGTAAAATGTTGTTTATTCTTAGCAATCTACGCCTAAATATCATCACTTAGAATTTATAGTAGATAATACTTTGTTATTAACCTTTAAAAATGGCATCATTTTAATTTATTTAGCATTCATTCAACAAATGAGCGCTAAGTGCCAGGCACTGTACAGCAATGAACAAGTTAGAAATTCCTTTTGGGTTGACATTCCATTGTGGGAGACCTAGAAGTAGATAAGCAAAATATACAGTTAGATAGTGATAAGTGCTAAGAGAAAAGGGGGAATTACATAAACTGTTGGGTATGAATTCTTAGATGGTGTCACCAGAGAAGGCCTCATTGAGAAGGTGATTTAAATTAAGACTTATTTTAAAAGTACACTATTAATTGCATTGTAGAACATTTTTGTTTTTATTTAAGAGCGCGAGTCTATGCAAGGTACTAGAAAAATACAAATGGGAATCATACTGCTACCTTCAAGGAGCTGATAGACTGACTACTTGGGAAGATTGTACATTTTCCATCTTGTAAAAAGTGAAGTAATTATGGTGTAGGTACAAATAAAAAAACTGGGAATTAAGAAGAAGATTAATTTCACTGGAAGCATCTGATAAAACTGATGGAAAAACCATACAATTTAGGTGGGGTGTTTTTGGTTTTGGGCTTTTTGTTCTCAGTTTCTTCACCTCAGCTCTCCTTTGGTGAATACTTTTTAGTTGACTCTTTTTTCCTTTTTAATCGCCTGTAGTGTACTTCAATTTGAGTTACTTGTTGAGAAAATACTGTATAGCAGGGTATTGACTTATATTGTGGAATCCACAACAGAGATTTTTAGTCATAGAAGATTTAATAATAACATACACTAGTGTAGCAACTTCATTTTCACGCGAATATGTATGAGATCAGTAATACTATATAGAGATGACTAGTGAATTGAAGGAGTTTCTTGGCTAAATAAGTTAACGAATCATCTCTTTTTATGTATCGAGGTCAGGTATTCTTCATGTTTTATGAAGCAAACAGCTTGAATTCTTTTAATGAAAAGAAAATTATAAGCTCATAAGCTAAATTTGGGTTGTAGGTAGGGTGTGACCAGTAGTCTCAGTTTGTCTGGAATGTCCTGGTTTTAATACTGTAAAGTCCCAAGTCCTAGAAACCCCTCAGTCAGTCCTGGGCAAACTGGGATCACTGGTATCCCCTAGTTGTAGATGAATTTGTTCTCAGTGCTTTTAGTGCTTTTAGTCCTCTTCTTCCACTCAGGTTCTGTTCTCGATCTTCATAAGCTGGAGATGTGTTGCTGTATTTGCATTATATGGAAGAATCAGCCTCCACTAGTTCATGAGGGAATTGATATAATAGTGGTGGCCACCACCTATAGTATACAGTTGATGCTTGAACAATTCAGGGGTTAAGGGTGCCAACCCCTGTACAGTTTGCATATGACTTTTGACTCCTCATAAACTTAACTAGTCTACTGTTGACTGGAAGCCTTACTAATAATGTAAATGGTCGATTAACACGTATTTTGTATGTTATGTGTGTTATATATTGTATTTTTAACAATAAAGCTGAACAGAAGATGTTAAGAAAATCTTAAGAGAAAATATACTTACAGTACTGTACTGTATTTACTGATACCTAAGTTTATGAATTTTATTTACAAGATGAATTGTCAGTAACTACAATATTTTATATGATACAAAACACTAGGTGTTATATTAGTAACATCTACTAATTATATTAGTAACATTAGGCATCAGAAAGGATAATGTGAAAAAAAATTCATATTTATTTACAGGTATAATGATCCATATATTGATAATGAAGAAGTGCAGTATGGTTGCTTTGTGGCAGCCTCTAGTGTAATTGATACGATTGCTTCTTGGTAGCCTAGCTGTCCACTAACGAATGCTAATGAATGAATCGTTATGAAAGTTTTATGGCATACAGTATTATAGTCATATTCATAATACAGTATTAGAAACATTGTAGCTTTTTTTTTTTTTTTTTTTTTTTTGTGGTACGCGGGCCTCTCACTGCTGTGGCCTCTCCCGTTGCGGAGCACAGGCTCAGCGGCCATGGCTCACGGGCCCAACCGCTCCGCGGCATGTGGGATCCTCCCGGACCGGGGCACAAACCCACGTCCCCTGCAACGGCAGGGGGACTCTCAACCACTGCGCCACCAGGGAAGCCCTGTAACATTTTTTTTAAAAGCCACTTACAGGCTATGTCATTTCTCCAGTTGTGAGAGAGGCGTACTGTATGGTAATGTAATCCTTTGAAAGCAAAGCAATAAAACAGGTAGAAAACTAACACATTAATTATATATTAAATGTCACTCACCTTATGCCTGTGTAAGGATAGACTAGGGTCTGCAGTTGACCCTTGAATGACACAGGTTAGAGCTATGCTGGTCCACTTAATACACGAAATTTTTTCAATAAATACATACTACAGTACTGCACAATCCGCAGTTGGTTGAATTCATGGTTGGTTGAATCTGCTGATCTGGAACCGTGTATATGGAGGGAAGACTAAACTATATGCAGATTTTCAACTGCAGGTAGGGTCGGTGCCCCACCCTGTGTTGTTCAAGGGTCATCTGTACATATATTTTATGCATTCATGACACACTTAACTTTTTTTGATATTTCTAGTCTGTGTGGTTTGTCTATTTTTTTCAAATTATCACAGATCTCCAAAATTTTTCCAATATATTTATTGGAAAAAATTTGCATGTAAGTGGACCTGAGCAGCCCAAACCCACGTTGTTCAAGGGTCAACTATATTATGTACCAGACTCTATACTAAGAGCTTTACGTGTATGAGCTCATTTAATCCTCACAACAGTCTTCTGAGGTGTAGATCTTACTACTCCCATTTTATAGCTAAGGAAATCAAGAAATTAAGAAATTTGATAAAAATCATCTAGCAGAGATCTTCTGCCCTTTATATCCTAATATATATGATAAGGGCTAGAGCAAAAAAATTTTGAATGCGCAGTGGTATAGAGGCACATGCCTAGAGTCTGAATAGTCAGTCATAGGTTGTTTTAAAAGTTAAAATGAAAAATATATATGTATAGGTTCATTTACATATGTAGGTAGCTAGTCTGCTTCAGACATTGGCAATGGCAGTCTTTCGCCTTTTTTTTTAAGAGGTGCTATAGTGAAAAGATGCAAAACTTGAAGGCAGTTCTGGGTTCAGATTTCGTCTTCCACTTACTAGCAGTGGTTATTTGTGAAAGCACCTAGCACTTGTTTATCAGATGTTAGATGTTAAAATGGTAACTGCTTTTTAAAAACTACTTAGAGTTTGATTTAACTGTTAATACTTTGGTCTTCTAGTGCTTTCCCCCAGGATACGCTTAAATCTACCTATTTCTAATCTCTCTGCTCTCTACTCTCACCACATCTGCTGTCTTTCTGTATACAAATGTGATTGCAAACCTCTATTCAAATCTATCTCCATGAAATGCTAACCCTAATTTCTTTTAGCAAGTAGTCTGTGTTTGACTTTCCTAACTTTCAATTTTTTATTCTGCATAAACTCTGTAAACATTTAGTCTATAATCATGTTTACTCTGTTTTCTTTATATTTTGTATGGCAAGGTTCTGTCCTATTTAGGCTAAGGTCCCTATGGATGGGAACCATAATTTCTTCCCTTACTCTATATGCTTTGTTACTGTGTCCATAAGTGCTTAATAAATTGTGGGAGATGGACTTCATGTGATAATCGGTCATTTATGTTAAAGTCTTTATTTATTAAGAATATTAAAAAAATTTTTCCCCTTCCAGACTCCAAAAAACAAAGCTACAATCTTCAAGTTATGCAGCATCTGCCTCTACCTGCCACAGGAGCAGCTTACCCACTGGGCAGTTGGCACCATAGAGGATCACCTCCATCCTTATATGCCAGAATAGAGTGCTGACCAGCAAAATGGAGAAGATCAGAGAGTGCAGCAGCAGTTTTTTTTCTTTTTTTCTTACCACTTTATTCTTTCAGAGTTTAAAGAAAATGGACTCATGCACAGAACACTATGCATTTTGAAACTTGTTCATCCTGGATTTTTTTTTTTTATCATTTGTATCTCAGAACTTAAATTAGATGTCTTCTGCACAGACTGTGTGAAAGAAGATGCTTTGCATATTTGCTGCACTGCATCAGCGTCTTACTAAAAATGTGAAATGAAAGGACTATTGTACACTGAAATGCTTAAATGTATCTGAAAGCACAAGGTGATACTCATTTTTGATAGTCTTTCCATTTGTGCTGGTTTTTGCCTCTTTGACATCTGTCATCAGTATTTGGAGGGTGAGAAGTGAATGTAACAGGTATAAATAACATTTTAAAAACTTACAGCTTTGCTATAATCACATTGTTCCAGAGCACTGTCAGATTCATTCTAATGACCAGAAGTGGTTGTTTAAAAAAAAAAGAAAAAAGAAAATACAACCATGGGAAAGAAATCTTAAATGAAAAAAGCATCTCATTGTAGGCATTCTTGCCTCATATATTACTGGGCCATGTTTGTTTCCTGGTACTCATATGTATTTTATTTCCAGATCTCTTTCCCCAAGTTGCTGTTATGAAAGAGCATTCTGCTGAGTGTGGATACAGTTATACACATTAAAGCAGATCTGGAGTCTGAAGTAGCTAAGCAGCTATAAAACTGAGAAATACATTCATAGCTGCAGAAACTATAATAGGTAGAGGACTTTCCTTTTGGTTTTTGTTTTGTTTTTTGGTTTTAAAGAGATTTTTATTATAAAGGAAAAAATTCCAGTGAATTGTGCAGAAATACTGGTTTTTACACCACCCTAAAGGAAAACTTAGGGTTTTTTGAAGTAGAAAAGTTACTAAAGTTGGGATCTTAAATTGTGAAAACATACAAAAACACCATTGAGTGTCAAAGTTCTAAAAGGAGAACTCATTTTGTGCAATGAACATAAGGAAAGACTACTGTATAGTTTTTTTTGTTTTTGGGTTTTATTTTTCTTTTAAATGAAGAAAAGCTTTGCTTAAGGGTTGCATACTTTTATCGGAGTAAATCTGAATGATCCTACTCCTTTGGAGTAAAACTTAGTGCTTACCAGTTTCCAATTGTATTTAGCTTCTGGTTGGAATTTGAATAAATGAAAACCTAAATAAAATAGGTGAAAGTTCCCTGACTATTCAGGTGAATACACAAAACTCGAAGTGGTAACTTTTCTTCTAAGTCGCTTGGGTACCCGTTATTGATGACCTTAGGAGGGTTTATAAACATGGCTAAACAATAAACTCAGAAGAGAAGTTGGGTTTATAATTTCAACAGGTATGGGAATCGAGGACATTTTGTCAGCTTTTAACAATTATCATCCTGGCCTTATGCCTGGCTTGATGGAAAAGAAATATTAATTTCAGAATAATTTTTCACATGTTTTCTGATCAATTTAAAATTAGAATCTATTTGAAATTAACACTTTCTCATGGCTGGGTACTGTTCTAAGTTCTTATCTTAACCTAACAGCCCTGAGGGGATCTAGATGCAGAGGTTTAGGGACTTGCCCACACATTGTGAGTAGGGGAGGATTTAAAACCTGGCTGTCTGGCTCTGTAGAGTTAAAGTTTTTATTTTAGAATAATTTTAATTGGGAAAGTTAAAAGTAATACAGAAAGCTCCTGTAGAAACTTCACCCACAAAGTGACTCTTGACATCTTGTCTTTCTCCATATATTTATATGTTTTCTGAATCGTTGGGAGTTTGATCCCTTCCCCCTCGGTACTCCATATATCCCAAGTACAAGGATATTCTTACTCCCACAGTAAAATTATCAAACTCAAATGTAATGATGATATGCTTTAATTTACCATCCATATTTCAGTTTTGTTGATTGTCCTCCTATCTTCGATTATGTGGTTTTTTTTAAATCTCCCTATAGTTAGTACAGGATCATTGCATTCAGTTGTCATGTTTCTAGTCTCCTTTTAATCTTGAACAGTTCCTCAGCTTTTGTTTAATGACCTTGACAGTTTTGAAGAGTACAGGCCAATTTTTTAAAACACAGAGTGTCCTTATTTTACATTTGAGTGATGTTCCTTCATGGTTAGATTTGGATTATGTAACGTGGCCAATGCCCAATGTAAGTACCTTATGCCCCCTAAAGTTAATATCCAGAAACACACTGTCAGAGTACACTGTTGATTTTCATTTTAATTGGTCAACGTGATGTCCTATTTCCCCATTTTATAGTTATTATTTTATATCTACTCCTCCACATTTACCAGCATTCTGTTACAAGGAAGAGCTCTCCTGTCTCTGCTGTTTATTCAATATTATTACCTAAACAGTATGGACTCCCTTTTCAATGCTGTATAATTTTCATGCCTCTCATCATTTTCTTGAGCACTTCCTTACTTTCAAAGCACAAGATATGTTCATCTTGTAATTTCCCTATCTCAGCCCCCAGCTCTGAAATCAGGTATTTCTCCAAGGAGCCCAAGTTACTTTTAGTGGGAAATACTAGATTGGGTTTCCTCTGCTCACTGCTACTATCAAGTCAGCTTCTGTCCTTTCAGCAGACAGATAAGCATGTATTCTAATAATACAACCAAAGGATAATCAACCTTTAACTGTTGACTGTGTTTCCAGTTTCCAAAGTTGCTTTGGAACTTTATGATCTTCAGTCATGAAATGTTAACTAAGACCCCCTGATGGCAGAAACCAACTACTATGAATGCCATAGTCAGTAGAACTTCGAGAAATGGACTAAACAACTGGTGAATTTGGTCTTTCCAGTACTGCAGATTGGGAGATTCAGGATCTGCATGGTTTTATCCTAGGTATGAGAAAAGGGGCTAATAGTATGCTCCTCCCACCACTATAAAATATGCCAATCCTGTAATAAATTCTCAATCAGAGAAAAGCAGTGCACCCACTGGACTATTTATCACTAATGTGCTTAACTTTGTTGAGGACTACTCAGTCTATTTTATTTTCCAATGTGGCCTATGGTTCATCTATTTTGAAGTTCCATAATCTTGAAATTGGGTTAAAAAAATGTAACATTGTAGAGCTGAGAAGGACCTATAATTTGTTAAGGATTAATCGTTAATTTGTATTTCGCCTTTATCTTAATATTGAATTTTAGTTTCAAGGTAATCTTATCTCAGAATGGCCCTGCTAGCTTTACTTTACCTGTTTTCAAAACACTTTGAGCTAAGAATGTCTTCATCCAAGTATCATGTATGATTATAAACTAAAACTAAAGAGGCTTAGAATATAGACAACTCTATCTTATATTCCGCTTGATCTCTATGGCATTTTTCCCAAAGAAAATATTTCTTAACCACTAATGGTTGTGCTAATTTATTTTGAAAATTATATTTGTTCAAGTCAGATTTACTCTGGACATTCATTGTTGAGTTTCTTTAGGTCACCCTGCTGTTCTCAGTTTCCCAGGTGTTTTGTGTGTCTGCCTTGTGCTATTAATTTTCCCGTGGCCTTGTTCGTCAGATCCACAGAAAGAAATGCAAGTGTTTTTCCTTGCTTCAGAACATGTGCTGTAATCACTATATCTTCTCCCATTTTAGCAGGTGACATGTACCTTGAAAAGAAACATTTAAATTTAGTTAACAGCAAATAGTTTTTAAAAGAGTTGAGTGCATCTCATAACAGCCTTATGTTACTTATTTACTCCTAAATAGTTTAAGAATAATATCCTTTCTAATTTGAATGGCTGGTCCTGACCGAGTTATATCTTACTGATTCCTTATGCACACAAATTGCTTTTCCCAAAAATATAGGAAGGGGTTTTCAACTGCCCCTGCCCCCCCGCACTGCCCATTTTTTTTTTTAGTTTCCCACTTCATATGTATTTGGGGCTAGAGATTTCCTTGAGCCTTCACTTAATTGGCTTAACTTTCTAGGTGAAGTAACACTTAGTGTTAATATCTTGTCATATCAATATGCAGAATTTATTCAACTCTAAAATGACTTAATAAGAACTATAAGGAATTAATATGAGGCCCTTTTGAATCTCAGGCAGCTCTTGATGGTGGCAAATACCTTGGCAACACATACTTTGAAAGGCCAAAATGATGTTTGGCTTATTAAAAATCCTTTAGGATTGTAGCAGCAGTATCTTAGATGATCATGAAATGCAGTGCTAGGTTGGAAGATCTCTCTGCTCGTAATAGAGGGTCTTAAGGCAAAGCAGAGTCATCAAGTAGTCTTACCCTTATCATGTGCAATAAGGTAAGGACTGCTGACCAGGCTCACCAGTGCCCAAGCAGATCCTTCTTTTTGTATGTCTTAATTTCAAAACACCATTTGCATCTCATCCTGTGATTTGCTTACTGCACTCTCAATTTATTTCCATAGTAGAGAGGGACTGAAAAGTTAGCCTAAGAAAAGATTTAGATTAAAAACCTGATAACTGACATTATTTCCATTGCCCTTGTGATGTATCACATTGGCTTTCCCACCCTAACCCCTGCCTCCCCTTCCAACAAAAATCTTTCTTCTCTTGCTTAGGTGGAAAAATCAATTGTCTTGAAACTGAATCCCCAGGCCCTGCACTCTAGTGAGTGGGACACTGGCAACAGTACTAGTTAACGTGGGAATTTAATTTTTTGCATCTGGAAGTGTTTGACCCCTGCAGGCATTTTCACAACAGTGAGTGACAAACCTGACATCTGGGGTTCTGCTTCCTTATCATGAGAGCATGTCTGTGCAGTTGCAGGAAAACATGAAGTACTGCAAAACTGGACATTTGTGTTCACCTTGTTACAAGGCAATGGCGATGTATACGTGGTTTCCTCAACTTTTCTTTGATTTTTATTCTAGCTTTTCTCTATAGGTACTCAGTACAACCTTCATGAGACATTTGTACAAATGGCACTTTTAAGGATTGTATGAAAAACAGTTACAAACCGTGAGTTTGTGATGATTTTTTTCCCCACCAGTATGCATATTAGAAGCTGAATGTTTGCCTTTTTGAGTGTTTAGATCATTCCCCATTTATTACTGGTTATATTACTGATTACTTATTATTACTGATATATATTGTACTTGGAAATTAATTCCTCTAGTTCTAGATTCTAAAACCATGGAATATTTTAAGGCAAATCTATAGCTGCATTTAAGGATGACCAGCTAAGGGCACCTCATGCTTTATTTATGTTACAAATGTGTTTAGTCTCGGTTGTTTGAAATGAGTTACCACATTGGAAAAAGTTATTTGGGGTACAGTTTGGATACATACGTTATGTTCATGTCGACACTGACTCCGGGTGCTCCCCTTTCTGTGCACAGCAGAGCATATGTTGATACGACATCCACTAAGGTGGCTGTCATGCCACCATGGAGGGTGCCCATTTTATTGGTATGCTGCTCTTCTACTTTCACTTCACAAATCACTTTCCCAGGGACAGCAGAAACAACAGTCACCTAAGTGTAAAAAAAAAAAAAAGAATTTTGAATATTTGGTGGTATTAGAAAAGCCCAAACAGACTAACAAGAACTATCATTGGATTAAACCAAGTCACCCCAAAAAAGTTGATTCAGAAATTGAAAATCAAGTTACCAATCTCTCTCTGATAGAAATTAACTCTGATGTAAACTGTTTTGAAATAAAAAGGAATATTTAGGAAAAAAACAGGAGTAGTTTTTCTTAATCGCCACTCCTCTGCAGAAATCAAACATTCCGTCTGAGCTTTTCAGCCGTATGTACAACAACCTGGCATCTCTTAATGTCTCCTTAGAAATTTTGCACCAACAAAGCCAGCTGGTCCTTGTGATCTGTTAACCCACTATAGTTTTAATTTGGATGTTCCCTAGTTTTTGCACAAAGTAGTTTTTTAGAATGACTTCATAATGAATGGTTTAAAACCATTTACTGGAAGAAATTGAGTAATTCAATGCATTACTAGAATTAATAAGCTTATACCACAAACCTATTTTAATATTAAAAAAGTTTGACGGAATCCAGCAAAGTTAAATTGCTGCTTTTAAGGTCCTGCCCCATTTATAGTATCATAATGAAAAAATTATATGAAAGATAAAATGTGGAACAATGAATTTAAAATGTTATATCAAACATCTTTAGAAAGGAAACAAAGAAAAATAATAGAAATATGTTTCTTATATCCTATCTAAATTACTAGGAAAAAACATCATAGATAATATTTAGAAGCTGGAACTAAACTGTGAATGGAATGTGCTGCATCCAGCAACGTAATTCTCACCGTCACTAGAAGTGTTCAGGCAGAATATGGATGAATATTTGATGTGTCTGTTTGTAGATATACAGGAAAGGATGTCTCAAGCATTAAATGGTTTAATTCTAGATAACTACCATTTATTGAGCACTTTCATGTCAGGCACTGTGCCAGAGTCTTTCCATATGCTATATAACAAGGAAGGGATTATTTCCAGTTTTCAGAGTGGTTTACTCTCAAGGTCACCCACGACGTGACAGAACTGAGATTCAGATCTAGGTCTGTCCACCTCCAAGTCTCCCTAGTTGCTAACTATAGAATCTCTAGGTATTCAGCGGCCTTTATGCTCCCACCAGGAAGACATTTCAGCATTTCACAAACTATGACTTTAGTTGTTTGCTGTTGTTTATCCCCTAGAAGGCTCTGATGTAAAACACAAACAGAACTATAAAATATGAACCATCCTAAATAATGTGTCATGTTTTGCTTAATGGGTAAATCAATGGAAAAGTAAACGTTAGAACGGGATCAAGTCTATTTATACAATAAATGACCTAGCCACAAGATGTCCTCATAAACTAATAATACACACCAAGCAAGCTCAAGGTGTAAACTCACCTTATTGGGGGCATTTACCTGAGTCTATCAAGCACTGCAATCTAAAGATGAACGAAAAATAAATAAATAAATAAAGATGAACGAGATCAAGTCCCTGCTTTTAAGGGGTTCCCAGTCTAAAGGAATAGAGACACATGCACACTGCAGTAGAGCGAATTACTGCAGATAGGATAAATACAGGTTGCTGGAAGTAAGATCTTACTTATCAAAGTATGTTTTCAGGGAAGAGACATTAGGAAGGGCATCCTGGGGAATTATTTGTGGATTGAAGGATGGGCAGGAAGGAGTTAGGCAGGTGAAGACAGGAGAAAGCCAGGCAGTTCAAGAAATAGAATCGAATAGGAAAGCATCATAGTCACCAAAGGCAGTTTAGTGTAATTTTAAGGTATGGTGTGTTTAGTAGAGGTCAGTTCTTAAAGTTCCATTTTATTATCTAACTTTGGCTGGGATGACAAAAGGTAAAAAAATGTCAAATGGATTTTCTACTGCAGACTACTGATTTTGTTTTTTGTTTTTTGTTTTTTTTGGCTGCATCAGGTCTCAATTGCAGCATGCGGGATCTTCGTTGCAGCGTGCGGGCTCAGTAGTTGCAGCACACGGGCTTAGTTGCCCCACAGCATGTGCGATCTTAGTTCCCTGACCAGGGATCAAACCCATGTCCCCTGTGTTGGAAGGCGGATTCTTAACCACTGGACCACCAGGGAAGTCCCCCCAAATACTGATTTTAATTTGTATCTTTTCCTACAACTTGAAAGGACAAAGGACAAACTAAGATACAAAACTGGTTGAAAAGGTACGTTGGAATAGAGATACTTTTGTACTGGTCAGCCAGATATGGCAGAGAAGTGCTTTTATGTGTTGCCAATTCTTTTTGGTTTTTTTGGTTGGGCTGCATGGCTTGTGGGATCCTAGATCCCTGACCAGGGACTGAACCCGGGGCCCTCAGCAGTGAAAAGTGTGGAGTCCTAACCACTGGACCGCCAGGGAATTCCCTGTGTTGCCAATTCTTGTCTCCCTCAGTGAAAATAAGTAAACCAATGGAAGACAACAATGAAGGGATGTCCTACCCAACCTCCCAGAACTAAGAAACAGTCTTCCGGTGGAAGAAACCAATGGAGAGCTACCTGTCTGATGAAGAATGGGGCTGGGGAAGGACACTATTTTAAAAAAAAAAAAAAAAAAAAAAAAAAAAGATCTCAGTCAAGATATAGGCTGTAGAGAGCACACGTGTTTATTTGGTTGTTAACTATGGCTAACCTTGTGCTTACAGACCATGCTCAGAAATGTACATGCATTGTCTTACAGGCATTGAGACCCTGTCTCGATCCTCACAAATCTTTGAAGTAGATAGTGTTATCTCCATTGGACCCATGTGTCTCTGGCTTAACCACTACGCAAAACTGCCTCCCCTCACATCTCACCTGGACTGCTGCAGACAACTAGGACCTCATGCATCGGGAGGAAGATGGGTGTGTAGCCTTTTACGATGCCATGGGATCAGAAATATAGCTGCCATGGCCCCAATAATCCTGCAGGCTGGATGACTGCAATAGATTGGCAAGAACTTTTATGGCTCAGCCCAGTCTGAAACAACAGACTCCTCAGTTTAGCATAAAAATGGTCTTAAATGGACATGCGCTCATATAATCATCTGCCCCTTTTCTGTATGGCTTGCAGTGTACTCTCTCTTCCCTGCACCTCAGGCATTTACATGAGTTTATATGACTCATGCTACCACAGCATCCCCCACCGCCACCCCTGACCTGCAGGCTCAAATTCCATCACAGAGAGATATGCTTCAGGTGACGAACACAGTCTCTCCTTTTCTCACTTAGCTTTTCAGTAAAGACATTGAGAAGGGATCCCTAATAGTCAACAGCAATGAAGGGGACAGTCCCTAAAAGGAAGCTCTGCCCAGACCCCAGAAGTATTCTTAGGCCTTGAGGTTTCCAATCTTTCTGGTCTTTAAGAGTCACCGCCTCATTGGGACTGCTGCTGATGGCTGAGCAGCACACACAGGGCCTCTGCTAATGGATAAAGAAACATATGTCTCTGGCTCTGTAAGGGTGTCTGTAATGGGCCTCAAGGAGTGTGGCACATGGCTTGAGAAAACCTGCACATATGTAAAAATGTGAGTCAGCCAAGGAGATGGAATGCGAAAGACCATATGTATGCACAAAAGCACAGAGAACAGGTAATATTAGTGGATGAGAATTTTGTGTATTTGTAAAGGAGGCTGTTTTCAAAGCAATTTGCCCTGATGATGGACACAGCTGATTTCATATGTGACACACTGCAGATACCAGAGGAAGTGTGTCTGAGGATAATGTAAAAATGCACCTGCATATAAGCAGGAAAAGAGGTAAAGAGTAAGATAGAAGGTGGCAGTGTGATGGGGTGGCAACGGCAAGAAAAATAGTTGGAAATTATGTTAAGGGGCCATAAAAGGGCATAAGCTATTCAAGAATTGTGGTTCAGCCATGCTGCTGTATCAGCCCAACATTTCAGTTTTATAATAAATGTATATTTTAGTAGCTTAATTACACAGGTGACTAGACCAATAGTTAAGAGTACTAGCTCTGGAGCCAGACTTAGGCAAGATCCTTTTTTTTAAAATTATTTTTGGCTGCATTGGGTCTTTGTTGCTGTGCAGGCTTTCTCTAGTTGCAGGGAGTGTGAGCTACTCTTCTGTTGAGGCGCGCGGGCTTCTCATAGCAGTGGCTTCTCTTGTTGCGGAGCACAGGCTGTAGACGTGTGGGCTCAGTAGTTGTGGCGCATGGGCTTAGTCGCACGAGCTTAGTCGCTCTGTGGCATGTGGGATCTTCCCGGACCAGGGCTCGAACCCGTGTCCCCGGCATTAGCAGACAGATTGTTAACCACTGCACCACCAGGGAAGCCCCGTAGGCAAGATCCTTAACTGAGGTTTCCTTAGCTGTAAAGTGGAGATGATAGCACTACCCTCCTAGAGTTTTATAAAGATTAAGATAAAATTCAAATTAACTTAGAACGGGGCCTGGCATATCATAGGTGATTAAAACATTTTAATTCTCATCCTTATCAAAGTTGTGACTCAAACACAACCATCAAACTGAAAGTTGGTTTGGATAGTTTCACATGGATTTGCTTAAAACTGCCCAGTTGGAATTGTTTCTGTTGCCAAGATCAAGGATGACTTAATTACTAAATTCACTGGATGCTTTTCAGCCTGTCCCTTACTTGACCTCTCAGCATTCTGCAACATCTAAACTGTTTTCTGGCCTTTCCTGAACTCCCAGTTCACACCTCCGGATTCTTTTCCTCCTCCACTAGCCAATCCACATCCCCTTTGCTGGCTCTTATTCTGCAATGCCCGCCAGGAGTCAGAGGGTCAACTAATCATTCAGACTCACAAGCCCACCAAAGGCTACACTTGGTGCCAGTTTCACTCAGGATACAGACCAGTTTCTCTAAGGTTAGGTACTATAATACAATGTTAACACACAGGCAGGGAGCAGACAACTTGGGTTTAGATCCCCCTTACTAGCTGTGAGGCCTTAGAAAAGTTAAGCTTCTATTTTCTCATGTGTAAAATGGGGATAATAATAGTACCTGCCTCATCAGGTTGTCGTGAGGATTAAATGAAATAATGTAGGTAACATGTTTAGTGCGGCATCTGGCTCAGAGTGCTCAAAAATGTTAGTTATTACTGAAAATGCCAGAACTATGAAGATGACTCCAGCCCGCTTGCTTCTCAGAACTTTCACTCGGCTTATTTTTAGAGGCCTGAACAACCTGAAGGTGCTTTTCTGAAGGTGAATATGATCCTATCAGATCCCCTGCCTTCTACTCTGCAGTTCAGTTCCTTTCTGAGCATGCCCCAATGTACCTGACTGATTGTAAAAGTCCCAGCTACCAGATAAACAGCAAAGTCCCCTGATATGAGTGCTCAAGATATATGTAGCAACTCTACAGGAGGGGAATAGTAATAAATCTAATGAGTGATGTAAGCCATGACCAATTTAAGGTAGTTAGATAAAAGGCCTTCTCAGGGCAAATACCTCAGTATATAGAACTGCCCCAAACCTTGAAGTCATCACTCCTCTTTCCCTCCTATCTCCCTATCCAACTCACCAGCAAAGCCTGTCAGCTCTAGCTTCAGACAAATCCAGAATGCCAATCACTTTCCCAGCCCCCATCACCTACTCATTGTACTTCCACTTGAGTCCAAGCCGTCATTCCTCTCCAGTTGTTACAGAAGCCTCCCAAATTATCTCCCTACTTCTGCCCTTGCCCGCCTTTTGTCCATTCTCAGTCTTAGCAACAAGAGTGCTCCTTTTAAAATGCAAGTCAGGTTATATGACTCTTCTGTTCAAAGCTCTCTAATGGAACTCCATTCCACTCAGAGTAAAAACCAAAGTCCTTACACAGTGAAGCCATACATGGTTAGCTCATCTCCAAATAATCCCTTCCTAGTCTCCTTGGGAATCCTCTTAAAACACTGCAAGCAGACAGTGTGGTAAAGTCCCAGGGCCTTTATATTTGCTGTTCCCCTGCCTGGATCAGTCTTCCCCTTGGAGTATCTATTACGTGCTCAGATCTTTACTATTTCAGTGACATCTTCCAAGATGACAGTATTTAAAACTGAACTTTCAAAAAAATAATTCCACAGGAATATATATTTCAAGGAAAAATACTCTCCTGTCCCAATACTGCCTATCATTGCTCTCTGCTCTTCTTTTATAGCACTTATTACCATCTAACATACTATATATTTTATTTACTTATTTTGTTCAGTGTTTGATTTACCACAATACAACATAAGTTCCACGAGTGGTAGGGTTTTTGTCAGTTTTGTTCACTGGTGTATCCCTGGTGCCGAGAATGGTGCCTGGCACATAGTAGATACTCAAATGTTTGTTGAATGAATGAAAACATTCAAATCTGAAGGTCAACTAGGAGCATTCTAAAACAATATGCCCAGCATTTAGTAGCTTCAGCAACTGATTGAACAAACCATAGGGAGTATCTTCTATGTGAAAGGCATTCTTACTAGGCACTGACAAATGCTTATTGAGCATCTGCTATGGACTTGCTCCCAAAGAGCACTCAGTGAGGAGAGGGAAGACAGAAAAAGCAACAGATATTTTCAATAATGTATAGTAAGTCCTATGACAAAAGTTAGCCAAAGGTATAGAAGTGAATCAGAGGAAGACAGTTGGAGATGCCAGGGAAGTCTTTCTAGGGACAGTGGGTGCTATTTGAAAAGGACACTGAAAGATAAAAGTAAAAATGGAGGCCAATTGGGTCAAAGGTAGAGGATCCAAAAATAGGGAGTGTACGAACCGTAGAGTTATAAGAGAAAACCAAAAATAAAAGTTAGCAAATGGGTGCCATGGGAGGCAAAACAAAGCCCTAGGGAAGAGCTAAGAGGAATTTTATTAAATACTCCCTGAAGACTTAGCCAGCTGAACAACTACTCTTGTTCACTGGAGTGGTGGTGATGGCGAGAGATGTGCTAAGAGTCCCTGTATTTTGTCCCAAAGGCTGGCGAATGGCAGATTTTATCAAATTATTCTAGAATGCCTATAAAGGTGGATGCTATGAAGGCCTCTGTCACATCAATCACATTGGCAAGATTTCTCTCAAATACAACTTCTCTGCTGCCTTGAACCTGGAAAAGAGGGGCTAATAGAGAAGGAACTTCCTCACCACCTACAGACTGAGGATTGGGGCTATCCACTCCTCCAGATCTCCTCTCAAGAGGGAAAGCACAAACTTGGGTAGAATTTTTGCAGCTGATCTAGTTTGGAATGTAGTACCTGAATATAGAGTCATTCCCAGGAAGGAATTATGCCCTGCAGGAATGTAAATATGGTGAGCCAGTTATGATAAAGCCACAAGTCAAACAGCAACAAAGAAGTTTAAATAATCTCTGTTCACTGAGGAACAGTATTCCAGAAATATCTATTGGCATATCGTGTTGATAAATTTTAAATAATATTACTGTCCTTTTGTGGTAGATCCAAAGCCTCAAAGTTATTCTAGTAAGTATAAGGTCAATTCTTACCTTCCTAATCATTTCTATAGTCTTCAAAGGCTCCTTATCTTTCTCAACCCTGTATGTCCTCAAGGTTCAGTCCTAAATCCTTAATGCTTCTCTCTAGTCTGTGTTCTTCCTCTTGAGACATCTCATTCACCTACACATCTTCACCTCTCATTTCCACAAGGATGACTCTACACAATTTTACCTTGCTTCGGAACTGCCCTCCCTTATTTCTTTGTGTGTTGGATTCCACATGGTATTTCCAGATCTCACCTATGTTCTTCCACATGTGTTATTGTTGGGGAAAGAGTTCCACTGGCAAGTAACTTAAACATAATAAGGTTAAACATGTTTATCACAGAACTAGTCAAAAGTTTTAAGATATAAAAGGGATATAATGGCTCCACTCAGAGGAGATAACATAGTGTAGCCAAATTCAGAGAGAGAGACTGTAGATGAGGGTTGCCAGGGCTGGGGAAAAAAAGGGAATGAGAAGTTATTGTTTAACGGGTAGAGTTCCAGTTTTGCAGGATGGAACTCTGCTATGGACTTGCTCCCAAAGAGCTCTCAGTGAGGAGAGGGAAGACAGAAAAAGCAACAGATATTTTCAATAATGAATAGTAAGTCCTATGATAAAAGTTATCATAGGAAAGTTCTGGAGATGGATGGTGGTGATGGTTGTAAACCATGTGAATGCAATAATTACTACTGAATTGAATACTTTAATATGGTTAAGATGGTGAACTTTATGTTATGTGTATTTTACTACAATTTTAAAAAGAGGGTATACAACATCAGTGTTTTCTGAAATTATTTATTCATAGGACTCTTTTTTCTCAGGGCACATCTGATGGGACTGTTCCTTGGAACCCACTTTTCTCTTCTCCGAGATGATAAACTCCTAGAGGGTGAGGAATTGTGATGGGCATTTCTTTATAATCTACAGTACTTAGTTTGTTGACTGATTTAAAAGTGATCTTATAGCAAGAACAGGACACTTTCTTTTTTTGGCTTAAAACAAAAGTCATTTATTAGATTTTGATTCTGTCAGTTGGCAATTTAGGCTGGGCTCAGCCAGCCAGTTCTTCTGTAGGGCTTGCCTGGACTCTTGTTTCTACACGCAGCTGGCAGATTGCTAGGAGCTGGTTGACTTAGATGGCATAATTCACATGTATGGTGCTTGGTGGCTGGCAGTTGGCTGGAGTGATGGGAGTGACAGACCACATGTAGGACATTTATTTTGCATGTTAGTTTTTCTGTATCAGTGTTTTATAAAAGATAGGTTTTGTGGGTATTTATAAACACTGATAAAACAGAGGTTTTAAAAAGAGAACAGGCTTAAATAAAGAAGTTCTAATGTAGGATCTCATGCACTGACTTGACATCTGTACCAGGACTAATTTTGCAATTTGCCTTTTTCAACAGATCATTTTTAGAGGAACAGAAAGTCACCATCATTTATCAGATTCTATATGCCAGGTCAAAACATCTGTCCAAAAAACAAAATCCCCACTGGAATATTATCAGCCAAATTTTCAAGTGTTATTCTACTTGATTCATTGACTTTGTGGGAGTGGGTGATGGAGCAGCCTTGACACAATAGTACTGTACATCTCACTTGCTTCTTACACCCAGAAACATTATTCCTTCTTACACCCAGAAACATTATTCCTTCTCACCTTTGCAAAAGCAATGAGGTATAGAGGACAAGTGTGTCTGAGAGACCATATACATCTTTACTCCAATTTAGTTTTAACAATATTCTTGCATTTTAAAATCCTGCACTTAAAAGTGAGCATTTCTTGCCTTGAAAAATCTCTGGTGTCATATTTAAATCACCAAAGGGACAATTCTTTGACATAAAATAATTTTGTCAGTCAAGGTCCAGTGAGGTGCAAAAACCACACTAGTTATATTAAGAGACTTTAAAAAATTGTTGGGACTTCCCTGGTGGCGCAGTGGTTAAGAATCCGCCTGCCAAAGCAGGGGACACGGGTTCGAGCCCTGGTCCGGGAAGATCCCACATGCCACGGGGCAACTAAGGCCATGCGCCACAACTACTGAGCCTGTGCTCTAGAGCCCGTGAGCCACAACTACTGAGCCCACGTGCCACAACTACTGAAGCCCGCGCACCTAGAGCCCGTGCTCCGCAACGAGAAGCCACTGCAATGAGAAACCCATGCACCGCAAAACGAAGAGTAGCCCCCGCTCACTGCAACTAGAGACCAAGTGCAGCCAACAAGGAAACTAATTAACTAAAAAAGAATTATTAACCAGAGATTTAGAGAAAGACCACATTCTGTTCCATGCCAACACATGTAGAAATCGCATGATTTGAACAACCAACTCAAACTTCAGTGCAAAGACACGGTTTATATATTCTTATAAAGAACAACAAAGTAGCAATTTATCTAGTTTTGACCTGGGACAAAATGAATGATAAGAGGATGGTTTAAGTCAAGTGTTCAAAACCTCAGCACTGTTGACGTTTGGAGTGGGTGATTCTCTGTCGTGGGGACTGGGGAGGGAACCTGTGCACTGTGGGATGTTCAGCAGCATCCCCGGCCAATAGCCAGCAGATGCCAGTCCCACCCCTCCCACCACACTCCAGTTGTGATGATCAAAAATGTCTCCAGACACTGTCAAATGTCCCATGGGGAGCAAAACTACCCTCAAATGAGAACCACTGGTCTAGATCACGTTACCTTAAAATTTATGGTAAAAGAAACCATGTTCACGACTGGATTTATAGATTACTAAGCATAAACCTGTACTTTAGCCTGAGCAACTCTTCCCACACGAAAAGTAGACAACTACAAAATCCATTTTTGATAAAATTAACAAATACAGAGCACCTACTATGATACTGACCTGTGCAGTTAACATGGTAGCCACTAGTTAGTTACCTGTCAGTATTGAGCACTTGAAACATGGCTAGTATGAATTGAGATGTGCTGTAAGTGTAAAATTCACACGGGATTTCAAAGATTAAGTACAAAAAGTTAGTACTCTTTTCTACTGATTACATGTTAAATATTTTGGATATAATGAGTTACTTAAAATATTTTACTAAAATTAATTTCACTTCTTTTAAAAATGTTTATAATATTGTAATAACAATTATATAATGTTACGATTATAAAATACCTCATTCAAAATGGAGTTGGGAAGCCCTGAAGGGGGAACTTTCCCCCACTTACCACTCCTCCCAGCTTACTTTATAAACCCCAGCAGAAAAAAGGAAGATTTTCTCCTCGTCCAGCAACAACCCAGCTGCTGAGAAACCTCCGCAACTCAACCAATGAGACGACCACAGCCCCAGCTCTCCTCTCCTCCAGCGAACTTGTTCAAAACAGCTCCTCTCAACTTTCTCCTCCCCTCGCTATAAAAGAACAGTTGAGGACTTGCCTATGGTTGGCCACAGTTTGCATGTCCCAAAGTGCAATTCCTCTGCTATTTTTGCTGGCTAAGCCATTTTGCTGGCTAAGCCACTTACGTTTTCGTTTTAAAGACTGACAGATCAATGTAGGCACACCTAGCACATAACTGTGATCCATTAAAGTAGTAATTATTATTACTAAGGTGAATTTAGGGACGCAGTCCAACAGAATCTAGCCAGAGACAATTTATTCAGCGCTCACCACGAACCAAGCATGGTGCTTTCTTTCCCTTCATTAGAAACCGCGCCTTCGCCTCTAATACCTTTTCCAAACTTCTGTCAAAACCGAGAGCCTTGCCTGAGAACTTTATCGCCTCCAGCAGACTCTTTGCCTTACAGCTCATCGTGGACCGTTCGCCGGCTCCCAGGCCCCACTCAAGAATGATTCTTGGAAGAGCAGGGAAGCCCGGAAATTCGCAAAAGAACAAGGACAGAAAGGGCGAACGGTCTCCAGCCTTCTGGGCCCGCGACGCGCTCCAAGTCCGCACTCGCGCGCATCCGCGGCCACGGTGCCACCGCGCTCGCGCACTGACGTTCCGCACCTCGTTGTGACCTCGCGCGCACGCGCTGTTTAGCCCTCGCCAGCCGGGGCCCGCTTTCCTGCTGCGCAGGCGCGCTGTCGTCCTCCGAAAGCGGAGCGCGTTTCCGCACGAGGCGGTTGATGCGCGAGCGCTGGGGCGCTGGGCGCCTGCGCAGAGCCCCAGGCGTCTCCCAGCTCGGCCCTGGGTTAGAGGGAGGTGAGCTGGCGGGGATCCCATGGAGCAGAAGGGCGGTCCGGACGGTGCACCGGAGGCTGAGCTGGAGGAGGGAGAGCCCGAGGTGAAGAAGCGGAGACTTATGTGTGTGGAGTTTGCCTCGGTCGCGAGTTGCGACGCCGCCGTGGCTCAGTGCTACCTGGCCGAGAACGACTGGGAGATGGAAGTACGCTTTCGCTGCTTCTCTATTTCCCGCTCTTTACTTTGGTCCGTGCAGCGCACACGTCCCATCCCTGTGTCTTTGTTTTGCAGAGAGCGCTGGACTCCTACTTCGAGCCGGCCGTGGAGGAGAGCGCTTTAAAAAGCCATCTTGAGACCACTTCTGAGCCCGAGTCCTGGTGAGTGATGACGGGGCGGGGACCACTCCGGGTGGAGGCAGTTTGTACCGGGTTGCGTTGGGCATCCTGGGACGTGCCATCGAGTTGGACGGGAGGGTTTGAGTAGAGGCACGTCTCGCCTCTGAATAGCGGGAGGCGGAGGGTTTTTGTTGGTGCGTGGGATGGAGACGCGTCCCAGCAGCGGGGCTGACGCTTCTCTCCCGAAGTGCAGGCTGTCACTTCGAAGGTACTTTGGAGTCGGGGGAATATCTGAAATGTAATTTTTTGACTCCAATTTTAGGGAATATGTAAGCAAGAGTTTTGAAATAAATGAATGAGGCAAAATCCTCTACTGAGGAATGGTAACTTGGAAGTCTTCTTGCTTCTTATATTGTTGTTTATTTACTCTCTGCCGCCCGGCCAGGATAATAGTTTTTATAAACCGCACTTCTGCCCCTGTTATTCCAGTGCTCCCTCCCCAGTTCATGCACTTCTGCTCTTAAAGTCCATATGCCTTACAGGTTCCTCCACGGTTTGACCATATTTCTGGGTTCGTTTCCTTTCACACTCTCTTTCCTACCTTACAAAACTTCCAGGCATACCAAACTTTCCCTTTCTCCAGTGGGCCATTTTTTCTTGCCTTTCAACCTTTGTAAAGATATTTATCATCTCTGCCTAGAACTCTTTTCTTCCTCCTTCCTTGCTAAGTAACATTTATCTTAAAAGTCCAGCTTGGACATGACTTGTCTTCAAGAAGCTTTTCCTGATTTCCCAAGTCTGGGTAAGGTTCTCCTCTTAAGTAATTCTATATAGCATCATGCATGACAACTTAGTTCGTATTATAATCGTTATTTAGTATTTTATATCTCCCACTAGACTACACATTTGGTGAAGACAATATCTGTTTCATACATTGTTGATTTCCCAAAGTCTCATACAATATTTGGCATGTAATAAGCTCTCAATAAGTATGAAGTGAATACATAAAGTTCTCCCAGCTGTATGGGCAGCCTCTGCAGTAAACTGTTCATAGTAGATACTCTTTTCTCCCTGTGATCTTTTCAGCTGCACTGTTTTTTAGATGTGATAAGATCATTTCATTAGGCTCCTTTCGCCGTCTGCCTGGCCTGTTGTTGGGGAATTGTCTACCCATCCACGGTGACATGTCTCTGGCTCCCATGTTGTATTAGCTAGAGCCAGTTAGATTAGTAGGTGTTCACCTAGCCTGTGCTAGCCAGTCAGATGCTCTCTCTTGGGATTAGGATCAAGAGTGTTTAGTGAATCTTCTTGTCAAGCTGGGACTGTACATGTTAACTCAGTACCTGTGGGAGACCCATACCCATACTCTTTTGTGCATGGGGAAGCTGAGAATGCTAGTCTGCAGAGAGAGAGTGAAACCGAGGGAAGCTGAGTAGGATTGAGAGAGAGCCTTGATCGAACTTCCATAGGCATAGCTGTGTTCCTGTACTTGGCTCTGGGACATGATTGTTTCCTTGTGAATCCTTTTGTTTTACTCAGACTAACCTATGTTAGTGTCTGTTAGTTGTATCCTAAATTGTAGTCAGTAAAGAAATTGGAACAAAGGAGGTGGAGTTCCTGAAATCGTCCCTCAAAAAAAATGTGGGTGGAGCTGAGTAATGGTGGGGTAGAGGACCATTAGGAGTCCCCTAGCCCAGAATCATGAATTGGCAGAAAACAAGCAAAGTGACGGATGAGGCTGTGGTCTGTTGTCTCTTGGAACTCAGATCAAATGCCATTGAGAGTGAGGCTTTATCTATAGAATAGAATAAGAATCCACACTGATATAAATACATTTGTCCAGGAGTGAAGGGAACACTTTCCCTCACAGTAGAATTCCAACTACTAAATGTTGAAGGCATGTGAGAGTTAGAAAAAAAATCACCATTTGGGGGCTTCCCTGGTGGCGCAGTGGTTGCGCGTCCGCCTGCCGATGCAGGGGAACCGCGTTCGCGCCCCGGTCTGGGAGGATCCCACATGCCGCGGAGCGGCTGGGCCCGTGGGCCATGGCCGCTGGGCCTGCGCGTCCGGAGCCTGTGCTCCGCAACGGGAGAGGCCGCAGCGGAGGGAGGCCCGCATACCACAAAAAAAATCACCATTTGGGAACTATCTTGATAGTAATTAGACAGGAATCATCAATGGACACTAAAACTAAGGGACTTGCCTGGTGGCACAGTGGAAGAATCCACGTGCCAATGCAGGGGACACGGGTTTGATCCCTGGTCCGGGAAGATCCCACATCCCACCGAGCAACTAATCCCATGTGCCACAACTACTGAGCCTGCTTGCTGCAACTACTGAGCCCATGTGCTACACTACTGAAGCCCTCACGCCTAGAGCCCGTGCTCCACAACAAGAGAAGCCATTGCAGTGAGAAGCCCACGCACCACAACAGAGTAGCCCCTGCTTGCCGCAACTAGAGAAAGCCCACGTGCAGCAATGAAGACCCAACGCAGCCAAAAAAATTTTTAAAAATTAAAAAAAAAAAACTAATAGGTAAAAGTTGATGAGAAACAAGACATTTACATAGTCTCCAAGTACCTACCCACAAAATACTTATTACATGGGGGGAAATCATAACTGTGCAGTGGAGAAACCAAGGGATCAAAGTTAACATGACCAGTACTGGAGACAAATTCAATATTGTTGGATCAGGCCTCCTGACCTGATGCACTGAGGAGGACACCCTATCACTTCTGTGTCATTCCTGCCAAAAAATACACATCCTCAGGAAACATCAGACAAACCCAACCTGAAGGACATTCTACAAAATAAATGGCCTGTATTCTTCAAAAACATCAAGGTCAGGAGAGACAAAGACCGAAGAACTCTTCTGGATCAAAGGAGCTTGAAAGAAACATGCCATCTCAATGCAACATGTGATCCTGGATTAGGACATTACTGGCACAATTGGCAAAGTTTGAATAGATCTTTAAATTATCTAATAATGTTGTATCAATGATAATTTTCTGATATTTGGTAATTGTACTAGGCTATTGTATGTATGTCCTTATTTTTAGGAAATGAATTCAAAAGTATTTATGCAAATGCTTCAGAATAAAAAGAGTAAAGCAAGTAAATGTTAAATAAGTAAAATGTTAACATTTATCTGGATGAGTGGTGAGTAGAATTCTTTTTACTGTTTTCTGAGAGTCTAAAATTATTTCAAAAAAAGTTTAAAAGTTAACTAGATTTATGGTGATCATTTTGCAGTGTATACAAATATTTAATCATTATATTGTGTACCTGAAACTAGTATAACATCTGTTAATTATACCTCAATAAAAAAAATTTTTCAGGAGTTCCCTGGCGGTCCAGTGGTTAGGACTTGGCACTTTCACTGCTGTGGCCCGGGTTCAATTCCTGGTTGGAGAGCTAAGATCCCAAAAGCTGCGTGGCGTGGCCAAAAAAAATTTTTTTAATTAAAAACTAAATTTTTTTAAAGAAGTTAAAATGTTGGCATTACATTTATTAAAATTATAAATACAAAACCCTAGTTCTTAAATTTATGTGTATTTTATAAATGCTTAGCAGTTGCCTTTTAATAATGTTTGTCCCTCCACTCAAATGTCTGGGCCTTGGTGGGAAAGGTGGGGTCAGGCAGACCTGTGGGCTGGAGCCCATACACATGGTCTCTCCAGCATGACAGAGTAGTCAGATTTCTCATGTAGCAGCTCAGGGTTCTTGTTGGACAGAGTGTTCCAAAAGGCTTGAGTGAAAGCTACAAGGCTTCTTATGGCCAAGCCTCAGAAATCCCAGAATAATCTTTCTCACTATATTCTATTGGTCAAGCAAGTCACTAAGGTCCAGATTCAAGGGGAGGGGTATTAGTTGGACTTCACCTCTCAGTGAGGGGAATAACAAAGAATTGCAGCCATTATTTGTCTGGCACAATGAGATCTTATTTCAAATGTGATTTAAAATGAATCCAGATAAATGTGGAAATCTTACATTACTCAGTCTGATTTGGGGTCATAGTTTATCAAATCATTTTAATGACCTATGTCATTGAGGGATATTGAGTTGGTTCTAAGTGAGCAGACATTTGGATAACAGTAAGAATCTATTTTTCCTCACTCATCAGACGCTTGCTCTTCTATAGGCAGATACTTTTAGGACTCTTAAAATTTATTTACCTGTAAAATGAGGGCTACAGAGAGTCACAAAATAATTTTTAAATTAATCAGTTTATAGATTATTTGCAAAGTTGTGTTTCATTCTTACCTTGCCAGTGTTGACCTAACCAAGGAAGAAACAAGTGATTCCATTAGTTCTAAAACCAGCACATCTGAAAATGTTCAGCAAGAAGATGGCAGCATATTCTCTTTCATTACCTGGAATATTGATGGATTGGACCTAAACAATCTGCCAGAGAGGGCTCGAGGGGTGTGTTCCTATTTAACTTTGTAAGTATTATTACATCTGTTTCATGGTAACGTGATAATGTGTTCTATCTGCCTACAAGGAGGGTAACCGTTCAAGGTTATGGGCTTTGGAATTGGTCCTGACTTCAGAGTCCAGCTCTCAGAGGAAACATCTGAAGGAATTGGGAGTGACTGCCTCTGGGAGCAGGATTGTGGCTTGGGATACAGAGGGAACACTAATTTTTGTTCATAGCCTTCGAGTACTATTTTATTTACTCAACTTTGTGTATAATTATTGCTATGAAAAGAAAATTACCAAAAGGATCTGTATCTGCCACACACTAGCTCTGTGACCTTGTGGAACCATTTGTAAGCCACTTCAGTTCTCCAGAGCTCAGTTTTCTTCATCGTGGATAATAACTGTTTCAAGAGGATTGAAGAAAATAACACTTAAAGCATCTGTTAAGAGTGAGGACCATTGTAGGCTCTTAATATTATTGGTTTCTAGTGTCAATGATTCCTGTGTTCTTCTGACTTTGAAGTGTTGTCATGTATATGTTTTTTAAAAAAATTTTATCTTTACAGTATTATGTGTTAAATAGCACAGGTCTTTCTCATTTTATAGTTATCAAAGGTCAGCATAAATATTGAATATTAGGTGTCCTAGAGGACTATAATTTTGTGTTTCTTTTATGCTGTGGCATTTTCCTAATCTAGGTAGCTGCAAATGAAATGGTATACCTCATATTTTTCATAAATTGATGTGTTTAATTAGGTACAGCCCAGATGTGGTATTTCTACAGGAAGTTATTCCCCCATATTCTGCCTACCTAAAGAAGAAAGCAAGTAGTTACGAGATTATTACAGGTAACAGTTTTCCTGTTACTTAGCTTGTCTTTTTCTTTGAAAAACAAGGTGAGAGGTAAACCAAGGTTAGACAATTGGAACATAGACAGGAAAAAGCACAAATAAAGTAAGTTTGAGAAAAAGAAGTCAGACACAGGATACTAAAAAAATCATAGGAGAATATGTTACATATGTGGAAAAATGGTTGAAATGGATGATTTGTCAGGAAAATATAAATTGCCAAAATTTGAGGCACTAAGTAGCTTTTTGGTGAAATCAAATTGTTAGAAAATGTTTAAGTGTGGTGATTGCATTGTGGTTATGCTTTTTCAAAAACTCTTTATTAATTTCTTTTTATTTATTTTGTTTTTTTTCTACCTTTTTGCCCTGAATATTTTAGTTTTTGATTTATCATCTATTTTGTTTTTACTAAGTGCATTTAATATACCACTTTGGCTTCATTTCATGACTTTTGGCTAAATCTCATGTTTTGTTTGACTTTCACTTTTACCTAGTGTATGATTTTAATTTTGATTTACTTTTTTTTTTTTTTTTTTTTTTTTTGTGGTACGCGGGCCTCTCACTGTTGTGGCCTCTCCCGTTGCGGAGCGCAGGCTCCGGACGCGCAGGCTCAGCGGTCATGGCTCATGGGTCTAGCCGCTCTGCGGCATGTGGGATCTTCCCGGACCGGGGCACGAACCCGTGTCCCCTGCATCGGCAGGCGGACTCTCAACCACTGCGCCACCAGAGGAGCCCTTGATTTACTTTTTAATCCAAAACTGCTGAAGAGAGGGTTCTCTCTATCTGCCTTTCTTTCTCTCTCTCTTTGCAGGACAACTTTTCTGCATTCTCTTGGGGATTCCTTTTGCCTGTCTTCTGTTTTGGTTATCATGTTTTCTGAATCCCATGTTTTCTTCCTTGGTTTACTTCCTCATTTTATTGGAGCACATTCTCTGGTCACTTTCTAAGAGGTAACACATGGGGAGTGAAGTTTTTGAATCTCAGCCTGTTTGGAAATGCCAGTGTTTTATTCTCATAGTTCCTTGATAGTTTGGCTGGACAAAGATTTCTAGGTAGAAAGTCATTTTCCCACAGAATTTTGAAGGCATGATTTCAGTGTTTTCTAGTTTCCATTATTGATGATTAGAAGTCTGATGCCATTCTGATTCTTGATCTTTCTTCCCCCACTTCCCGCTCTGGAAGCTTTGAGGCTCTTCTTTTTAACTCCAGTGTTTTGGGGGTCTTTTTTTCATTTATTATGCCAAACACTTGGTAGGACCTTTCAATCTGGAGGTTTGTGACTTTCAGTTCTGGAAAATTCTTTTTTCTGTCTCTCTCTTCTTTTCTCCCTCCCTCTCCGTCCTTCTCCTTCCTCTCCCTCTCCTCCTCCTTTCTTCCTGCTGGACTCCCCACCTGCCATCTTTCTAGTCTGCTGCCCTCCTCCCTGCCCCTCCCTTTCCCATTCCTCCTCCCTTCTCTTCCTGTTCCCCCTCCATTCTGATAAACCAGTTACCACTTCTCCACCTACTTTGTTCTCTGAAAAACTTGGAAGCTTTCATTCATTGCCCCTCCATTTCTGTTTCTTCTTGCAAGTTTATACCTTTCTAAATTTTTTATTCACTTACCGGGATTTTTCTGGTTCTTCCTGAGTGAAAAGTAACTGCATGTCAAGTTGCTTCAGTTTAAGTCTCATCTACTCTGCCTTTCAGAAATTTTTCAAATTTTTATGTTTGGTATTAGCACTGTTAACTGTTTTGGGCACTTATGTAAATTCATTTTTATTTTTGTATTTCTTCCATACTTCCAGTTACACTTTTATGTTTCTTCCATACTTACAGAGGGACTTGGTTGACCATCTTCAACTGTTTTGAAATAATAGTTTACTTTTAAGATTTATATCCATTTACATATCTATACCTGCTTGTTATAAAATTTTTAGTAGGGGAGCTTGGGATAAACTGCAGATACCCCTGATCTCTCAGCCTAAATTCTTTTCTGCAAGCATTTGAAGGTCATGAAGAAGGATATTTCACAGCTATAATGTTGAAGAAATCGAGATTGAAATTTAAAAGCCAAGAGATTATTCCTTTTCCAAATACAGAAATGATGAGGAACCTTTTGTGTGTGCATGTAAGTAATTTTTTTAAATTGACTGTTTTTTTTAAAAAAAGAATGAACTATTTTTTTCATAGTTCCATGATGGTGTCCTTTTTAAAAAACCATTGTCTTTAGAAAAATATTTACTCCTCACTTATAGGTTCTTTTATATAGTCTTAAAGAACTTTATAAATTAAATTTTACATACATTTCAAATATAGACAAATTGTAAAAATAAAATCCTTGATTCATTAGATGTTTTCTTTATATATAAGAGTTTGCTAACATTCCATAGTTGCTTCCTAAAGTAGTTTTTTTTTTTTTTTTATTAAATGCACTGTACTTGGTACTGTGTTGTACTCTGTGAGTCTTAACAAAAATGAGTCAAATAGATCTTGGTCTCATAGAGCTCATAGATTAGCAGGGGAGAGATTGTATGTATAGTGCGAAAAATAAACGAAAGGCATAAATGCCATGGGAGAGGTATAATGATATGCCATAGAAGTTTAGAGAAAGGAAAGATGATTTTCAGCTACATTGTTTAGTGAAAGCTTCATGATGGAAGTTGTGTTTGAATTGGGCACTGAAAAATATGTAAAATGTAGACATTAAGAACAGTGCAGGTAGCAGAACCACCATGAGCAAACTTTTGCAAATTGCAAATAGCAGGGTATGTATATATGAAAGAGGGCACGTATAGCTATAAATGAGCTTTCTATTCAGTTGGATGTAGAGGGCACAAAGGGGGGGTAGTATGATGACAGGTTGGTAAAGTAGGTTGGATCCAGATTATAGGAGATCATGAATGCCCAATGTGAAAGAATTTTAACTGGACTCTGCAGGCAATTAGTTTAAATAATGACAGATCTTACATTGTTGGTATTTTAATTGCAAATGGTAAGTGATTCTCATTCATTCATTTAACTGACATTATTTTGAGTTACCTATGTGCCAGGCTCTCGGTAACATAGTAATAAATAAAAGAGCCATCTTTACTTTCAGATGACTCAGGGCTTTGTAGGAGAGAGAGAACTGTGCTGCAGTTCGATCTAGGGGACTTTATAAACAGTCTACACAGCGTGCTGTAGGAGGATAGGGGAGGGAGCCACTGATGCCTGGGATGCTGGGGAAGGGCTCACAGTGGAGTTGACATTCGAGGGAGGTTTTGAAGTATTAGTGGGTACTTGCTCAGTATTCTTTGGGAGTATTCTTTGGCCTTTAAGGATAAGCACAGTGCTGATTATATAGTTTCACTGTAGTAAATATTGATATATACTAATCAATTGAATAATTACTGATTCCGTTAACAAAGTTCAGTGTTAATTGTTAGTGAATCATTTTAACAACTCTGATTATTTATCTTGTTGCAGGTGAGTGTGTCAGGAAATGAACTTTGCCTTATGACTTCTCATTTGGAGAGCACCAGAAGGCATGCTAAGGAACGAATGAATCAGTTGAAAATGGTTTTAAAGAAAATGCAAGAGGCTCCAGAGTCAGCTACAGTTATATTTGCAGGAGATACAAATTTAAGGGATCAAGAAGTGAGTGATGAAGTCATTTCAGTGTTTATGGGAAGATTATTGCTGTGGAAACTAATTTAGGTTTCTTTTGACTAAAGCTATTAAAACTAGGACTTTCATCTGTTCATAATGTATAAGTGACCTTGCAGATGCAATTCAGCAAATGATTATTTAGCCTGTGCTACTTGCCTAGCACAGGGGAAGCAGAGGCAGAAGGGGCTGTTACATTATTGGGTGAAAACATATATGGTATATGAAACAGACAACACAAAACAGTATATATTGATTAACAAGAGGGATATAGAGAAAATGATTAGAAGAATTTAGAAAAGGTCGTTTATTTTGCAGTTTCTTAGTTGTAAGGTAAGAAGAACAGAAAGATTTGACCAACATAGTTGTCCCTAACTCTTTTCCTTCTGGATTTTCTTTTTTCAACCTTTTTTACCTTCATGACATTGGATTTGGCAGTGATTTCTTGGATATGACACCGAAAGCACAGACAACAAAAGAAAAAATAGATAAGGTAGACTTCATCAAAATTAAAAACTTTTGTGCATCAAAGGGTATTATCAATGGAGTGAAAAGGCAACCCATGGAATGGTAGAAAATATTCGCAAATCATATCTGATGAGATATTCAGAATATACAAAGACCTCCTACAATTAAAAACAAAAACAACAACAACAAAAAAAACACCTCATTATAAACTGGGCAGGGGACTTCCCTGGTGTTCCAGTGGTTAAGAATCTGCCTTCCAATGCAGGGGACGCAGGTTCCATCCCTGGTCAGGGAACTAAGATCCCACATGCAGCAGGGCAACTAAGCCCACAGGCCGCAACTACTGAGCCCACGTGCTGTGGAGCCCACACACCACAGCTAGAGAGCCCGTACGCCACAACTAGAGTGCCCACATGCCGCAGCTTTGGAGCCCACGCACCACAACTAGAGAGAAGCCAGCACGCCGCAATGAAAGATCCCGTGTGCCACAACTAAGACCCAATGCAGCCAAAAATAAATAAATACAATTAAAAAAAAAAAGGGCAAAAGATTTAGACACTTCTCGAAAGAAGATATACAAATGGCCAGTAAGTTCATGAAAAGATGTTTAACATCATTGGCCATTAGAGAAATGCAAATCAAAACCATGATGAGGTACCACTTCACATCCATTATTAGTATGACTGTTATAAAAAAACAAAACAACAGAAAATAACAAGTGTTGGCAAGGATATGGAGAAATTGGAACCCTTGTGCACTGCTTCTGGGAATGTAAAATGGTGCAGCTGCTGGGGAACATGGTGTAAGGATTCCTCCAGAACTTAAACAGACCTTCCATATGATCCAGCAAGTCCACTTCTGGGTGAATACAAGCAAGTAAAAGCAGAGCCTCAAAGAGATAGTTGTACACTTGTGTTGGTAGCATTATTCACAGTAGCTAAAATATGGAAACAACCTAAGTGTAAGTGTCCATTGACAGATGAATAAACAAAATGCATATATTGATACATGGAATAGAATATTGTTCAGCCTTAAAAAGGAAGGCAATGTTGACACATGCTATAATGTGAATGAACCCTGAAGACATTATGCTAAGTGAAATAAGCCAGTAACAAAAGGACAAATGTTCATGATTCCTCTTATATGAGTTTCCTAAAGTAGTCAAATTCATAAATACAGGAAGGAGAATGGTGGTTGCCAGGGGCTGGGGGGAGGGTGGAATGGGGAGCTCGTGTTTAATGGGTAGAGTTTCAGTTGGGGACATTGAAAACGTTCTGGAGCTGGATGGCGGTGATGGTTGCATTGCACATCATTAACTGTAATGTTAAAGCCGTAAATTTTATGTATACTTTACCACGATATAAAAAATTTTTAAATCCTAGAGTGTGAATGGGAGGAAAAGTTAATGTTAGTAAATTTCAAAAAAAAAACAAAAAAACTGAAGGCCTTTGACATTATTGGATCATGTAAGTGGTATACTTCTCAATTTATAGATTAGAGTAACAGTTTTGCCTTCTTTACACTTAAAGTTCATTTTTTTAAAACTACTACTAGCAATAACTGAGACCATGGATTTTCAGTCTTCTGAGTTTTATCTGACTCCCAAAGTTAGGAAGCTACTTGTGGCAGAAGAGAAGGGGCAACTTTCAGACCTCACTGTCTCTTGATATTTTTATATTACCTAATTATTATCATGCAGTGAGATACTTTTATAATATATCTAGTTGTATCTAGTTTTGCATTTGTGCATTAATAAATAATCTGTGGCATTCTGATTTGAAAAGTAGCACTTAGATGTGGTAATGGTAAAGACCTTTTTAATATAAGGGAAAAAAGACTGAAAAGAGTTTTCTTTCTTTTTCTTTTTAGGTTACCAAATGTGGTGGTTTACCCAACAACATTTTGGATGTCTGGGAGTTTTTGGGCAAACCTGAGCATTGCCAGTATACATGGGATACACAGATGAACTCGAATCTTGGAATAGCTGCTACCTGTAAGCTTCGTTTTGATAGGATATTTTTTAGAGCAGCCGCAGAAGGCGGCCACATTATTCCCCGAAGTTTGGACCTCCTTGGGTTGGAGAAACTGGACTGTGGTAGATTTCCTAGTGACCACTGGGGTCTTCTGTGCAACTTAGATGTGATATTGTGAGCTGCTTTTCAAATACGAGTTTTAAATGTTCTGAGCAATTTTGTTCTGTGTTTTTGCAAATATACTTGCTACCTGTCTGCAAAGGTAGTTTAATATGGAGGAATTAATATACTGGATCATTGTAACAAAAGAAAAAATGACTGTGATTTTATTTTGTGGATTGTGTCCTCAGATTTCAGAACTAAATCTTAGTGTTTATTTAAACGAAAGCATACCTGTGTTCAGAACATGAGGCCTCTTAATGAAAGGTCACAAGGGCTGTTCAGCTCCTGCAAGCTCTGGCTTGGAGTCGTGCTCACAGCTGCTGGCGGGATCTGCATTTCAATAGATGGCGGCTACCCTACATCCGACTTTTTGGCAGCTAACAGTGCCTAATTGGTAAGCTAGAAGTGATTTAAATGATTTAAAATCCCTTAATTTTTAAAAATTCATGTTTGTAGTTATGTCACCAACAGAGGCAAAGTTAGGCTTGATAATGATTAAAGTCAGTTTCATAGAGGCATTGGACTTTTTTTCTAAGAGAAAAATAAATGTGTAAAAAGAATTAGCCTTTTAGTTTTGCTACTTGTAAAACTGAATTTTTTTCAAGACACGAATGAGGAGCACTTCTACATGTGCTTTAAGGAAACATTTTTTTCCCATAAGAGAATGTACTTTAAATAAAGAATTCTGCTTGTTTATAGTTTGTTTTATTATGTTTTTGTGCTCATGATGGGATTGAAGTTTTTACCTGCTTCCTGTTTCTGGCTCCACTGCTACTGTTTCACCTTTGTGTGGAAGAAAACACCTTTCCACGTTGCTTCTCACTCTGCCAAGTATTGCCAAGAATATATTGACTTCCTCAGTATATAAGAATGAAAGCTGGAGGTAATAATTAGAATGAGAAGTGGCAGAAAGTTATTTTCATTAGGGGTGTCAAAATTAACAACTAAAACACCTAAAAAAAGACAAGCTGGGCTTCCCTGGTGGCGCAGTGGTTGGGAGTCCGCCTGCCAATGCAGGGGACACGGGTTCGTGCCCCAGTCTGGGAGGATCCCACATGCTGCGGAGCGGCTGGGCCCGTGAGCCATGGCCGATGTGCCTGCACGTCCAGAGCCTGTGCTTCACAACGGGAGAGGCCACAGCAGTGAGAGGTCCGTGTACTGCAAAAAAAAAAAAAAAAAAAGACAAGCTGAATTTATATATAATATATGCTTTGTCATAATGGAAAAGTTTTATATGTTAATCATAATTTTAATCATTTAAAAAGTATTAATGCTAATATTTTAGCATGTATTACGGAAGCAGTAGTTCCTTTTTGTGGGAAAAGGATGTTTTTGGCATAAATTGGTTATTCACTTGGAAGCATAATTAAGTTAGAACTCTACCACACTTCAAATTACAAAAAAAAAAAAATCTAGATGAGTGAAAAGCTAAATATAAAAAAATAAAATATGTAGTAGTGTGTATTAGATTAAATAATTATCAAATTGTTTTAAAACTGGAAGGAGTATCATTTTCTTTTTATGACTCAAGAGCATCCAAGTGAAATACCTTCCCATTTACTCCTTATAGTGACAAAATCTAAGAAACAAGTTATAAGTGAAGTGAATAGGAACAAAACTACTTTTGGTCTGCTTTCGATGGGCAATAGTTCTCAAATAATGCAAGAATTAAGAAACTACTAATATGCAGTATCTTGAACTTTTTACTTTGAGTCTCAAGTTTTCTCAGTATAGTAGCTTTGTGTACCTTACCCCCTTCTTGGTGAAATTCCAACTCAGAATGTTATATATCAAAATATTGATATATATATCAAAATATTGTTATATATCAATGTTATATATATGCTAAGCACCATCTTTGCCACTGATACAGAATGTACTTGAATCTTGCTAGGCCTGTTTCTCCCACCTTCAAAAAAAGATAGTTCCTTGTCTTTTATTGTGCAGTTTAGTAAGAACAAATGTCCCAACCAACAACATATAAAAAGCAGACAAAGTCAGAAAAGCTGTACTAAAAATACATCATTTTATCCTTAGTATTTACTATAGTGTCTGGCATGTAGCAGGAGCTCGATAAATGCTGAAATGAAAGAGTGCCCTTACATTTGTGTCCTAGGGAGGCAGACTAACATTTTCATAAGTCAGTACCAAAATAGATATTGTATGTATTATATATATCAAAATGGATATTCATTGTAATGGCTCTGAATTTAGAAGTCTAGGCTAAGCTTATATATATGTAAGTATGTATATATGTAAAGACTTTAAGCCCATGTATTAATGACTTAATTTTTATTTAAAGACTCCTGGGAACGGGCTTGTTGTCTGAGTACATCAGATTTATTGATGTGGTGAGAAAGGTCACTCTGGGGGTACAGTGGAATGCCACTGTGAGAAGAGAAAGGATGGAAGTGTCTTGTAAGGTTTGGGTTCCCTTTGAAGGAGGGTCTTGGAATCAGATTGGTACTGTTGCTTACTCTTTCAGAGGCAGGTTAGGAGAAGCAGGGACTAACTATGGACTGGGTGCTGTCATGAGGCAAGGAGAATTCAGCAGTGGGGTATCACCAGTTACGGATGAAAATAGCAAAGCAAAGGGGCCATCTGTGGTAGGAAAGCAGTAGTCATTCAAAGAGGGGGTGGTTATGTCATTTTACAACTGCTGCACGACTTTGGGGGAAATATTTCCTGTTAATTTTGCTTCTGGCTTAAAATCTGTGCCTGTCCTCCCAGGCCGATAATTGGCAGGGTTGCCTTTTTCTTTTTAGTCCAAACTGATTTTGACTCTTTCAGTCCCAAGCAGTTTTTATTCTTTAAACGTGCATTTTCTTTTAATCCCCACAATCATCCTAAAGGAATGCTATTACCATCTCTATTTTATAACTGACAAAACAGGTTTAGCAAGTAACTCATCCAAGGCCCAGCCATAGCCAGGGAGTGGCCTAGTAGGGGCTTGTTTATCAGGTCTAAGCACTGTACTGTAGTCATGGGGATGTGCAAGGAATGCTTCAGGAATGCCCTGGCTTCCTTTTGCGCACTGTGTTACCATACCTAGATGCATGAATCTTTCTTACAAGAAAACAGTATAAATACAAGGAAGAGTCTTCCACATGAGTTTTCTATTGTTCAGGTGATCACCTTCCCATAGATGCAAATGTAATCTAAATACTTTGGGCACCTGGTTAACCTATAAAGCGTGGGGTTGATCTGGGCCCCTCCTAACACCTGTTTCCATCCTCATTCAGAAAGCAACACGTGCTCAAAACATAGTAGGGCCTAAAGAGGCTCCCGCCGGAGGAGTGGGACTTGTGCGTGTGGGGTGACTTTGCTTCGGGGGAGACATTTGCAAAGGGTTTTTGACCCAAGTAGTGTGCTCGCGCCTCCCTAGAGCCACACTGGCCCGCGGCATTTGGAAGAGGCACTCATCCCCCAGGCCGTTTAGGACCACGGTGTCCGTCAAAGTGTTGGTGAAGGAAAGGAGGTGGGGCATGCAGGCCGCCCTGCTGCACCGAAAGCCTTGTGCTTGGTCGCCTGCGGGGTGGGAGTCCGTCACCTGGGTACCCATCTTTAGAACCCGAGCTGGGAGTCGGGAGCTCGGCAAGGTCTGCTGCCCGCCCATCCCTGGGGGCGCGTGTGCGCGTGCGCGCGCGCGCGCGCGTCGCCGTGGTAACGGCGCAGCGGAAAGGCGCTGAATCACGGGCGCGCGCTTTCCCAGCTCTAGCAGAAGCTGATGCGGGCGGGCGGGGGTGCCCTCCTGGTTGCATCCTGACTAGACCGGGGCTGACCCCGGCGGGCCTGGCTGGCCTGGCGCAGAGGAGCGGTGCCCAGGATCCCCGTCACTACTGGAGGTAAGAGCGCAGCAGTAGCCTCATTGTTTCGCCGGTTTGGGCAAGAGTCTCTCCTCGGGGGATATGTCCTGGGGAAGAGAAAGCGTTTGGGTTTGGCTTGGATGGGGCGGTACCTCCTCACAGATGCGCCTGCCAGTGTGTAAAGTGTGTGTGTGTGTGTGTGTGTGTGTAGGGCCGGGAGACGAAGAAGAAGAGGAGCAGGTGGGACGGCAGGTGATGGTCCTAGCCAGCTGCACCGAATAGGGCTAGCTTTAGTGCGGCCAGCAGCGCCTCGATGCAGTATCCCACTTGCCAACCCGTCTGGCGATTGATGGGAAGGGAGGGCAGCAAGTAGGCAGGTTATGCCAAAGAAAAATAAAATCAAGAGGCCCTGAGTTAGGAGGTGACTTTCTTAAGGTTCTTCTGAACATCTAAGAAAGGGCTTTTCTTGATTGCTGCACCGATTGATTGTTTCTTAGTAGGGTGGAGTCGAGGAAATTTGCATATTTTCCCAATCTCATAAATTGCATTTCTTAGACCTGTAGAATCGGTTTTCTTTAAATTTCGTATGTGATCTTTGCTATTATTTGCTAAATTCATTTTGTCTCTGTATCTTACCATAATCTGAAGCTTGAAACCTTTGAATGGCTTTTTTTCTCTTTCCCTTTGAACTTCCTCCACAGAATGGATATGAATCACGATATTATTAATCAAGAGCATAAACCTAAGATTATGAAAGTCATCATTCTTTCGATCATTCATTCTCTTAAGTATATGGAGAGAGAAAAGAATATGATATACCCACTCATATCCATTTTTATTGTTAGATTTCTCATCTAAACATTTTTGTTTGTGGGTTAAATGTTAGTGGTTTTTCCAGTGCTTAAATAGAAAAATTGAATGATATTTTTGATGATAATAATAGAAAAAGTAAATTTTAGACAACCCCCCAAAAAAAGAACAAGAATTTTTAATAGTGTTTATTTCTTTATTCCTGAAATGCATGTTAAATGTCCATATCTTTCAAATTGTTTATTATAAGAAGACCACAATCATTGAGACTCCCGAGATTATGCCAAATGTAAAATTTTATTTTGTGCTTATCATTTTACATAATTTTTCGTACAGATGAGGAAATCTGGAAATATCAGTTCAGCTATAGACTTAGGCGTCATACAGAAAGCTGAATTCCTCTGTAATTTGAAAAAGAAAAATATATCAAGACTTTTTAGAACCACAGGTGATAGAAAGATTCATCATACCTTTGCCATATAAAATGTCAAGTCAGGGAATTAATTTCCTTTCAGAATAACAAAAATAATTCAGCCAAACGCTTTATGTATTAAAAATAGTCAAAAGAGAGCTTCAGTAATTTATTAATGTACAAGACTGGATTTGCTGTTAAATTTTCTTGACTTAATCTTTTTTCTAGCCAAACAGATAAAGCAGCATTCTCTTTAAATAAATCTGTAGGACCAGGCATGACTGTTTCTGGGGCCATGATGTAATAATAGATTGCCAGGTCAGATGGCCTGGGTTTGGTCATGGCTCTGCCACTTAATGGCTGTGTCACATTTGGCAAATTCCTTAATTCCTCTTAGCCTCAGTTTTTTTCATCTGTAAAATAGGGATAATAATAGGACCAACTTAATGAAATTCCTATAAGAACTAAATAAAACAATATGTATAAGAGATCTTTGCTCATTGCCTGGTATGCAACTAACTTCAATAAAAGTTAGTTGTTATTGTTATTCTTTTTTTAAATAAATTTATTTATTTATTGGCTGCATTTGGTCTTCATTGCTGCAGGGGCTACTCTTCATTCCCGTGGGCAGGCTTCTCATTACAGTGGCTTCTCTTGCTGCGGAGCACGGACTCTAGGCGCGTACACTTCAGTAGTTGTGGCACGCAGGCTCAGTAGTTGTGTCTTGTGGGCTCTAGAGCGCAGGATCAGTAGTTGTGGTGCACGGGCTTAGTTGCTCCACAACATGTGGGATCTTCCCGGACCAGGGATGGAACCCGAGTCCTCTGAATTGGCAGGCGGATTCTTAACCACTGCACCAGCAGAGAAGTCCCATTATTGTTATTCTTGACATAAGTTTTCTTTTCAGGAAATATTTTCTATGTCTTCAAAATAATTTCTCACTAAAAATACAATTATTTTGATGTGACCAAAACTTGTTCTGGTTTATAATGTCAAATCATCACAAAATGCATAAATTTTTCCTTGCAGCATCTTTGCAACAACAATAATAAATATAATAATTACAATCTTAGAGGCACATCAATTCCAGGTAATTATATTTGATACCCTAAGGAAGGAGCTTTGCTTTAGTAGGCCTGGAATAATTGCTGGGTTATTGTTTTATTTGTTTTTTAAAATCTGTATTTTTAGATACTATTTATGTGAATACCATAGTGAGAAACTTTCTTATTTATTTCTATTAAGCAGTAAATATGGTTGGACCAAAATAACATCTATTTTTGCATCATTTGACAGTCTTTTAACCAGAGGTGTTTGAATTTCAAAGTAAGTCTTCTTAAATGACGCACAGGTAGATAAAGATATGGTATTGGAGTTTTAACTCTAATCCCTTCCAAATAACCTTGGTAGAATATGTTATCTGTTGGAAAGTGTTACTATGTCCAACCTGCTGTGCATTCTTTTCCTTAAATTCAAATAATCAAGGGATTCTAGTATACATCTGTTTAAGCAATGTAGCTATATAGTAACAGGATAACTCTAACCTCAAAATGAATTTTCAAAGTTGGTTTTATTGCATGCTATAGTAAAGCACCAGAATTATTAAGTATCGAGGGCAAATTAACTCCAGTGCCACCTACAAATTTTACTTTTTTTTTTTTTAATATAAATTTATTTATTTATTTTTGGCTGTGTTGGGTCTTCATTGCTGTGTGCGGGCTTTCTCTAGTTGCCGCGAGCGGAGGCTACTCTTTGTTGTGGTGCGTGGGCTTCTCATTGCGGTGGCTTCTCTTGTTGCGGAGCACGGGCTCTAGGCGCGTGGGCTTCAGTAGTTGTGGCTCCCGGGCTCTAGAGCGCAGGCTCAGTAGTTGTGGCGCACAGGCTTAGTTGTACCACGGCATGTGGGATCTTCCCGGACCAGGGCTCGAACCTGTGTCCCCTGCATTGGCAGGCAGATTCTTAACCACTGCGCCACCAGGAAGTCCCGCCACCTACAAATTTTAAATGTTACAGTGTGTAGAATGTTTTTTCATGTGGTGGTGGGGAAGTAGGGCTTGCTCCTCTCTAGGATAACAATCCTGTTATTCTAACATTGTGATTATCAGCATATCTTACCTTTTTTTTTTTTTTCTATCCTCCTCATTAAAATGAAGTGTAGGATGTCTTCTGGTCAATATAATATAGTTGCCTGTCTTCAAAATTTTTTCAAAAGAATCTCTTAAGATGACTTATCTTCAATAAAATTATTGGCTTTACCATCTCTTTCAGTATGTTTGTACTTATCAGGAGGTTGAAATATTTTATTAATTTAGTATCTTCAGCCTCCTTGTCTTAAAGCTTCAAGACATTCAAATTCTAGGTGCCAAATGCTCAACACTTCATTGTTGTGTGGGAAAAGCTTCTTTCCAGACACATATGTGTTTAGGAGTATGCTGCTAGCAGCTAACTAGTCTTCACTCGTTTATATCAGGCTTTCCTAACTACTCCTATGCAGCAACCGCTCCTCCCCAAATCAGGAGAAACTTTTTCTGACCTCATTTTACTAGACCTCTTCCACCCAGTTGACCATTCTCACTTTCCTGAAACAAGAACCTCTCTTGGTTCACAAGTTCCATCCTCCAGTTCCCTCCTAGGGTTATTCTGTAAAGCAGATATATGAACATGTCACACCTCTGCTTCAAAATCTTCAATGTCATGTCCATCAGTGGATGAATGGATAAACAAATGTGGTCCTTACATACAATGGAATATTATTCAGTCTGGAAAACGAAGGACATTGTAACACATGCTACAACATGAATGAATCTTGAAGATGTTATGCTAAGTGACATAAGCCAAATACAAAAGGACAGTATTGTATGACTCCACTTATATGAAGCATCTAGAATAGTCAAATTCATAAAGATAGAAAGTAGAATAGTGATTACCAGGAACTGCCAGAGCAGGTAATGTTATGGTTCAATGGGTACAGAGTTTCAGTTTGGAATGATGAAAAGTTCTGGAGATAAACAGTGGTGGTGCTGGTTGTGCAAGAATGAATGTACTGAATGCCACTGAATTATACACTTACACATGGTTAAAGTGGCACATTTTATGTTATATATATTTTATCACAATAACAAAAAAATTTTTTTTAATCTCAATGTCTCCCCACTGCCTACTAAATGAAATGCCGACCTCTTAGTGTGACCTGGACAGTATTTACTATTTCTTCTTGGTTTACGTTTTCATCCTCTTATCACATCATTTCCCGCACATATTCTACATTCCAGCCATATGGAACCACTCAAAATATGCCATCCCTTGCAGGATCCCATGCTTTCTCTGTGTAGTCAGTCCCTACAGCCTAGAATGCCTTTCTTTCTTCGAGAAGCAACCACTCATCCCTCAGGATAGAGCTTACATGTAACGTTTCTGAAGTCTTCCCTCGAGTCCTCAGTTCCTCTTGCTTTGATGGTAGTCTAGCTTGTGGCTATGCCTCCACCAATGTCCCTTATCCCATTACTGTATCCTATGAGCTTCTATAGAGCAGGGACGTTTTATTTTTTAAATGCATATTTTCTTTAAAAAAAAAACAAAACTGAAGTTAATGTTTCCATTCTTCTCCAGAACTACATCAGACCTTAGTATACTTTAACCTGCCCCTCATCTTTCACTTCACTATTGTTTAGCATTTATTTTTTGGATAATATTTTTATTATTATTTCCAACACTGTTAGTCAATTTCTACCTTACTGATGCTTCTTCTGTCCATCTGTGCAGTTTTCCTTTCATAGCTCTTTTAGTGAGGATCTATAGGTAGGTATACTCTGTGTTTATGTAAAAAAAAAAAAAAACCCTTATTGTTACTCTTGAATGACAGTTTAGTGAGTATAAAGTTCTAGGTTGGCAGTTTTTGTCCTTCAGGACTTTTGAAGATGCTATTTCTATTATCTTCTGGCATCTATTTTTTGCTGATAAATCATGTTGTCAGTCTAATTCTTGCCCCTGTTAAGATAATCTGTCTCTTGTCTCTGGTTCTTTATAAAATGTAATCTTTGTCTTTGTAATCTTTGTCTGCAGTTTCATTTCAGTGAGAATAGGAATAGAATTATTTTAACCTGCTCAGTACTTCCTGGATATGAAGATTTTTGTCTTTCATTGGTTCTAGAAACTGCTTGGCCATTATCTCTTTACATTTTGTCTCTTCCCAGTTCTTTTTATTTTTTCCTTTTGGAGTCATCAGAAGATGTATATTGGACCAGTTTTTACTTCAGGACTCTTATTCCTGCCTTTGTTTTGTCAATTTTTTATTTCTTTGACTTGCATTTTGGGTTACTTCCTCATACAATATAGCTTTCATTTCAGTTCACTGATTTTTTTTTTTCAAGTTCATTGAATTTTAAAATCCAGTGGCTTTATTTCTAACTGCACAACTTCTGATTTGGATCTTTTAAACTATGCCCGTAAAAAAAATCTTACTAGGGATTCCCTGGTGGCGCAGCGGTTAAGGATCCCCTGCCAATGCAGGGGACACGGGTTCGAGCCCTGGTCCGGGAAGATCCCACATGCCGCAGAGTAGCTTAGCCCATGAGCCACAGCTGCTGAGCCTGCGCTCTAGAGCTTGCAAGCCACAACTACTGAAGCCTGCATGCCTAGAGCCTGTGCTCTGCACCAAGAGCAGCCACTGCAATGAGAAGCCAGCACACTGCAACAAAGAGTAGCCCCTGCTCACTGCAACTAGAGAAAAGCCCACGTGCAGCAACGAAGACCCAACACAGCCATAAATAAATAAATATCTTACTGTACTGTTACTTTATTATGATTTTTGTCTCCTCTCTTCACCTTAATGTGTTTCACCACTTCAAACATACTTATTTTGTAGTGTCTCTTAGGTGTATTTTACTTCTTTTTTCTTGCTCCAATTTGTTACGTCTGCCACCTCTCTCCTTTGTACTGGTTTGCTCCCTAGCTTGTATTACTTTTGTTTTTAGGGTGGTTCATCTTCAGAGGGGATTGTTTTTCTGGTGGAGTTCTGTGTGCTCTGTTGAGGCCTGTCCTTCTAGACAGATTTTGCATTGCTTCTGCATAGGAGCTTAGCTATGTGTTAATAAAAAAAAGTGTTGTTGTTGTTGTTATATATACATATGCTCCATTTAGCCTGGAAATGGAAGTTATAAATTAGTTCTATAAGGGTTGTTAAAAGAAAGTCCCCGTAAAGAGGCATATCTTGGCAATCCTTCCTCTTTTTGCTTTCAGTCTCATCGTGACATGCCTCTGGTTTCTTCTAGCCCCTCTTCTAGGATGCATTAGTCCTTCTAGGCTGCAGTGGTCTTTGTGAGGCTTCTCATAATATTTTATAATGTCAATAGATGTTCAGCTACTTTCCCGCTGCATTAGTTTTTGATAATATCTAATTCCTTAATTGACCCAAATTATTTTTGTCCCTGCGTTTGAAACTAATATTGTATTTTCCCTCCTTCTCTTTCTTTTTTATAACCATTCCCATTTGGTTTTTGTCTTTTGAACATTCAAGTAGATTTTCCTTCTAGTTAGGAATATATAGTTATCATAATGGCATTTCTTAAAAAGTAATTCCCATCCCTTTGTTTTGTTACTCCTAGTTTGCTACAGAGTAAGTCCTAATAAAAAGTCAATGTGTTACCGAGTCCAAGCTCGCTCTGCTCGTTTTCGGCAAGACAGGCCAATAAATCGGAGACAAGGTGCTGAAGCAAGGAATACGACTTTATTCGGAAAGCGGGCAGACCGAGAAATGGCCGACTAACGTCTCAAAATAGCCATCTTATCGGGGTTTGGATGCCAGTTACTTTTATAGCACAGAGATGGGGAGGAGATGAGGAAGTAAAGTAAAAAGGCCGTAAGTTTTGCAAATATCTCCTGGAATGGCCAGACTCCTGGAGGGGATGTGTTAATTTCTTCTTTCTTGTAGCCATTCACAGGTGGACAGGGTCCGGATATTTCCCTGAACAAAGGCACTTTGGTTTAACATTCAAGCATAGGGTCAGGGTTCCCCAGGCAGACCATTATGGACAGACAGTATCCTTTTAGTGAACAAAAGCAGCGGAAAGCAAGTTAAAGTAAAAGAAACAGATCCAACATGTAGTCAGATTTGGTTCTTCCCTGTTGCAATTTTAGTTTATATATTTTAGATGATTTTTGCTTTATAATGAGTATGAGAATCTTGCATTGTCTTTTCTTCTCATTCCCCAAACATCCTTGTATATTTCTGCCTGTTTAGTTTTTGCAAATGGATTTTGTTAAGTACTTTAAAGCATTCTGTTGAGTTTTAATTCATTTTGTTTCTTTGTTAACCTAATATATTGCTATCTTAATTTAATACCTATTGTCTTTCCAGGTTATACAAGGTTTCCCTCCCCAATTATTCGTATCTCCCATTATCTCTCCCAGTACAGTTTTATTATTGTATTTAAAGATATTCTCTGCCACATTGTAAGTCTTTTTGCATATTTGTAATGCTTCTGGCCATGCCTAGGAATGGGATCTCTCTCATTAGTGCTCTTTCTATCTGTATATTTGTCTGTTTTATACAGAGATGCTGTTGCTTCAAAGAACTTTGCTGATCTTCACCAGCCTGCTTGTATTAATCCTAGTGCTGATGTTTCTTTCATTAATGTGATGAGTTTAATGATAAGGAAACATCTTGTGTTACTCTTTCCACCATCTCCTTAATCATCTGATTATTTTATTTTATTTTATTTATTTTTTGGCTGCACCACGCAACATGTGGGATCTTAGTTCCCTGACCAGGGATCGAACCCATGCCCCCTGCATTGGAAGCGCGGAGTCTTAACCACTGGACCGCAAGGGAAGTCCGATATAATCCGATTCTTAGAACATTATTAAAGGAGGGATTTGACACTTTTTTTTTTTTCGCTTGTATTATCTCCTGTTTGTTCCCTGGTCCGCCCTTTGGAGCTTCACAGAATCTGTTCACTCCCCATTCCACATGAATGCCCTTCCTGTGTTTAAAAACCAATGCTGGATCATGTTTCCCTTAATTCTGCTTGATCTCCTAATAGGAAGTCATCTTATACTGTAATTGTAAGGCATTATCTCTGTTGCCAGTAAATTCCTGGGTAATCCTCTGTGTTGATTAGCACAGGTTTTCTAGAACTTATTTTACTTTATCAGCTTTCAGTGGAGAGATTCAGAGCATAGATTTCACTACTGAAAAATTGCCAAGTTTTTACCTTCTTGGCGAGGCATCTAACTACATGTATTGTCTGAGTTTCCTCTGCCTTACCTCCTTGTTTTGTTGGTGAGGATTTGGGGGCTTGAGAGCCCCTTGTAGATGCAGGAGCAGTGGGTCTACACCTCTTCTACAGGTACTTTCTCAGCTGCTTTCTTTTCAAGACTACTCTCCAGGCTCAGGCAGGTCAGGGGTGAAGGAGTGTGACTCATGAAGAGTTTATCAATTGCCTTGGCAAGGGAAAGCGCTGAAAGTGAGAAAGATCAGGAGAAAGCAGTCCTGACTCAGTTTCATCCTTTATATTCCTTACCCACTGAAACGTAGAGGCTTGTTTTGGAGAAACCGGAAACTAACTTCTGATTAGCGAGCTGCAGAATTTCAACTGATTCAACCAGAATATTCTGTGTACCTGTTGGGGATGACACATATCTATCTTACCTCTCTCAGATTCTTAATGGGAGCTTCAGATAATATGAAGTATGTAAAATTGCCTTGTGAATAAAAGGACTATTATAAATGGCTATTATGTCAATGAATATTACAAACCATTTTTAAAATGTTCTTGTTACTAACAGGGTAGATTATTAACTGACAATATTCTACCTTCTTTCATTTTGTCCCTTTTCTTTCATAGGGAATAAGTGAATAATCATTTCTTTAATGCCAGAAAGTTAAATTCTAAAGGCGAACTCTTTTTTTTTTTAATTGAAGTGTAGTTGGTTTACAATGTTGTGTAAGTTTAAGGTGTACAGCAAAGTGGTTCAGATCTTTTTTTTCTCAGTTCTTTTCCATTATAATTTAATACAAGATTTTGAATATAGTTCCCTGTGCTATACAGTAAATCTTTGTTGTTTAAAGGAGAACTCTTTGACCAGCTAATCATAGGCCTGCTGATAAATGGAATTGAAACACTGAACAGTCTCAGCATTGATAAACAGTTTGCCTGATTCAGAAGTTTGGTCATCACCAGCTGTCTTCAGAATTTGATGCAAAGCAGATTCACTGTCATTGACACACAGGACGTCTGGCATCTGAACTTGGACATCACAGAGCACAAACTGGGTTTTCCCCCAAAGCCTCTGGCAGACGGTGTCTGCACTGTCTCTGGCCTTTCCCTGTGCATGTTTTCTAAAGGTGATGATTTAGTTATTAGAGCACAGGACAAAGCATTTATTTAGGTAGCAGTGTTGGCCCCATTAGTAAGAATTAAATTTAAGGAGAAGGAAAAGTGCTGAGCCGATTGAAAGCTAAGCTACTGCCATAATTAGGGAGACTGTTTAAAGCCCCATGATGTACACTTAAGGTTTCACCTTCTGAAAATTTTCCTCTTAGTTTAGGAACAGTATCTCCAGGAATATAAAAACTCTGGTGTTATTTATAATACAAGGACCGCGAGACAGTGTGTTCATTTGCAGCAGTTTAGAAAAGATGGTAAAATGTATACCCTAGGAATCAGTACATAAAGAAAATAAATATAAATGTCTCTTACCTTTTCTTCCTCCTCACATACGACCTTTCACTGAATGCTATCCACCCCACCTTTGAGTTGTTCTCTTACCTGTTTCCTCCAGTTACTACTTCCAGGAAATCACCACTTCCTTTCTAACATTGCTTTGACTCTCGTTGAGTGCAGGATGCTCAGATGGTAACCCATGGCCTGCAGTCACCCCTGCGGTTAAAGGCTGCCTCAGCAAAGACAGTTTTTGTCACAGTAGTGGCTGATAAAGCAAGGAATGAAGAATAATAAAAGACAAGAGAATATCTCCGGCAGCCCCCAGGGGCTAAGCTGAAATAGCAAAATACAGCTCATCTTGTTTGAGTTCACTGGCTCTGAAAAGCAGGAGTTTACCAACCAAGTTTTGTTAGCCAGTAAACCACAAACAGGACAAATTATAAACACAGTCTGTTCTGAGTTGCCTGCAGGAAAATGCTGTCCAGAAGATCCATTGGGATCTTTGAAATTAGGCCCCCTTTGAGCTGTTTTCATTTACCTCAGACAGGCAAGCTGCAACTTGCTTTTTTCTGAGCCTGTAGAAGCATTTCACTGCAGCATTATTGATAAAAGCCAAATATCAGAAACAACCTAATGGCCTAGCAATTAGGAAATGGTGAAGTCAGTTATAATAATCACCTCAATGGGATGTTGCAAAATAATAAGAAAGAATAATGAAGAAGAAAGTATCAATAGCAATGAAGGATACGTTTGTGATAGAATGTTAAATGAACATGAGACCGTGTTTCTCTAAGAGGGTAGCTATGCTGAAGTATACTGGCTGGTTTACTGGCTAACAAAACTTGGTTGGTGAACTCCTGCTTTTCAGAGCCAGTGAACATGCTTTATAGCATGTTCCCACTAGCTATCTAGTATGATTTGATCGTAATGTTGTTAGTGTACATTTTTGATATTCTAGTTAAAGAACAAGTTATTTCATTCACTCAACCTCCATCCGGCCAGTGTGCCGGAGCTTGGGGCACAGACAACAACCAATAAAAGGCAGTTCTTCTGAGGTTTTGCACTATATCATTTTAAAAATCATACTTTTCCCCTTGATCAGAAATGTTATAGCAGAAATAATGCAGCACCTGAGGAACAGAGAGTTTCATCACGAAATTCATCTTTCATAGCTCATTATGGCTTTTCATTTCAAAAACTAGCAGCAGCCACAATAAACCATCACCATTCAATGTCTGTAACTTCTGGCTACAATGTACCTTGTTCTGGATTGGAGGTTTCAAATATTCTGAAGTCCTTTGTCACTAATTCTACCGTGGTTCTGACTTGGCTGGTTTCCTTTGGGCAGAGATGAAAGAAAATCCCCAGTGTCTGAAGACCTGAGTTATTCTTTCTTCTCACTGTAAAATGGTTGGCTTTTTTTTTTTTTTTTTTTTTTATCCTTAAACTTAGAGAATGCTTTCTGTTTTAGGTACTCCACGGAGTCAATAATGGGACAAGGTGGGAAAATTTCAGAAAGCCCTTCTGTTGAAAAATATAAAGGATGGTGTTATGGGTTGCATGTGTCCTCCCCAAAAGATATGGTGAAGTACTAGCTCCTGGTACCAGTGAATGGGACATTATTTGGCTGAAGACCTGAGTTATTTTTCTTCTCACTTTTAAAATGGTTGGCTTTTTTTTTTTTTTTTTTTTTATCCTTAAACTTAGAGAATGCTTTCTGTTTTAGGTACTCCACGGAGTCAATAATGGGACAAGGTGGGAAAATTTCAGAAAGCCCTTCTGTTGAAAAATATAAAGGATGGTGTTATGGGTTGCATGTGTCCTCCCCAAAAGATATGGTGAAGTACTAGCTCCTGGTACCAGTGAATGGGACATTATTTGGAAATAGGGTCTTTGCAGGTGTAATTGAGTTGAGCTGAGGCCTTTAATCCAATATGACCAGTGTCCTCATAAGAAGAGGGAAATTTGGACACAGAGGCATCCAGGGAGACTGTCATGTGACAACAGAGGCAGAGATTGGAGTGATGCAGCTGCAAGCCAAGGAATGCCAATGACCGAGGCAAAGAAGGATTCTACCCGGAGTTTCAGGAGGAGCGTAGCCCTGCTGACACCTTGACTTCGGACATCTATCCTCTAGAACTGTGAGAGAATAAATTTCTAATGTTTTAAGCCACCCAGTTTGCTGTGCTTTGTTATAGCAGCCCTAGGAAACTAATACAGATGGTAAAAGCAAGGATTATATTCCATATTTTTTTAAATTTATTTTTATTTTTTAAGCTATTTCTGTTTATTTATTTGGCTGCACTGGGTCTTAGCTGCAGCATGCAGGCTCTTCGTTGTGGTGCGCGGGCTTCTCTCTCGTCATGTGGCTCGGGCTCCAGAACGCGTGGGCTCTTTAGGTTGCAGCACACAGGCTCAGTAGTTGTGGCGTGTGGGCTTAGTTGCCCAACGGCATGTGAGATCTTAGTTCCCCGACCAGGGCTCAAACCCACGTCCTCTGCATTGGAAGGCGGATCCTTCACCCCTGGGCCACCAGGGAAGTCCCAGGATTATATTCAATAAGAAAGCACTTTGATGAGGACCTGAGGGAGCATAGAAATGGATAAGGCATTGTGGACCTGTTCAGGCTTTTAAGACCCTAGAGGACAACAATGCTTCAGAACTTTTGTATGAGTCAAACACAACATATTAAAATTAAAACAATTTAAAGAAGAGAACTTACAGGCTAGAAAATAGGAACACATAAGGTTACTTAGAAAACTTTTTGCATTGAAAGCAAAAGAATTTAAAAGTGGGAAAATTCAGAAAATATTTGATGATTAAGTATGTTTGTACATTTTAAGTGCTAAAAACAACCTGGGCCTGGCAAATAGGAAGCATTCAATATATATTACCTGTTAGTATCATCAGCTGTTATTTCGCCTGTTCATTCAGTTTTTTGTTTGTTTGTTTTTTGTTTTTTGGGGTTTTTTTGCGGTACGCGGGCCTCTCACTGTTGTGGCCTCTCCCGTTGCGGAGCGCAGGCTCCGGACGCGCAGGCTCAGCGGCCATGGCTCACGGGCCCAGCCGCTCCGCGGCATGTGGGATCCTCCCGCACCGGGGCACGAACCCGCGTCGCCTGCATCGGCAGGCGGACTTGCAACCACTGCGCCACCAGGGAAGCCCCGTTGTGTTGTATTTTCTTCCATCTGTTCATATGTCCTGCTTACCTTTCTCCTTTATTTATTTTTTTAATTTATTTTTAATATTTATTTATTCGGTTGCACCAGGTCTTAGGTGAGGCACGCGGGCTCTTTAGTTGTGGCATGCAAACTCTTAGTTGCATGTGGGATCTAGTTCCCTGACCAGGGATCGAACCCAGGCCCCCTGAATTGGGAGCATGGAGTCTTAAACACTGCACCACCAGGGAAGTCCCTCCCCTTTATTTTTATTTTTTATTTTTCAATGGGAACATAGGAAAGAGGGGAAATAGATGTATTGATATGTCCAGTCTGCCATCTTGAACTAGAAAGTTTTCTTTCTATTCTCAGCTTGCCAAAGTCCTATTAATGAAGCTCATTTCCCCCCAGGAAGATTAATGTGAATATATTTGCTGTGCAGGCTGGGTCTCTGGACAGTCCTTGGAATAATGGTGACCCTTGTCTCCAGGATCTGCCTATTTAGAGAACTCAACCGCTTCGAACAGCAAGGGTGGAACCATCCCTCTTTAAGGAACACCTAGGGACTTGGTCTATTACTATAGCATCCTGCCTGTCTCAAGCTTTGAGGATAAAGTAGGTGTGTTAAGTAGCTATGATTAGAGAACCATAAGACAAGCACCTACCCCAAAATATCTCCTCTACTGCCATCTGTCAAAAGTACCTAAAATAGCCTTTGGTCATCAGGAATCTCTGTGTGACAATGCTAGCATCCTCATAAAGAATACGAGCTTAAGGCTTAAACAAGTAATAACAGCCAACATCTTTGCCTGGAAGCTTGGGTTTATAGAAACCTGAAGGGAGGGGATTGATGGACGGGAAGGGGAGAACCCGACCAAGACTCCCTAAAAGGGGAGAGAGGCATAATTATGTGCTTCTTTGTTGTGCTGTGTGCCCACGCTGGCTGATATCATGTTGCTTCTGTTTCTTGCTTTGAAATGAAATACTGAAGAGAATTGGCAGCAGGAAGGTAAGGCCTTTGCCTGCACAGGCACAAGGGATAGCAGTTCTTTAGGGATAGGTTGAGGATAGAAAAACACAATTATAGATTGTCAGCATTCCCTTCAGGGCAAAAACCGAAGAGGCCCTCATGTTTGGAATCTTCCTAGCTAAGATTAAAGCCAAGCTCTGAAGGGCTGCAGCCCTGCTTACAAAAATTGACTTTTAAAAAATTTCTGAAGTAAAATTGCATATTTTTTCGTGTCTCAATGTCAAGTTCAAGAAGCCTGACTCTCCTACTCCCCTCCAATGTTGATAAAATATACTGAAAATAAATTTCTAATTTTTCCCCCAGTGGTAACTTATTAACCAAGGATATACAGAACAGGATTTTAAATCAATTAATCTGGTAGTGTCCGAATTAGCAGCAATCAGAATCCACTTAATTACAGTTTTTGTCAGTTGAGCCTTTTAATCAGCCTGGAGCTATATTTGGTTTGCCCTGGCTGAAGCAGCCAGGGAGTTGCTACCATGTGATTTGCACCCCTGCTGACAGCAAAATGTGGCACTGTCAAGATCAGAAGGCCTCCCTGTGGGTCCATCTGACTAGATGAGAGCTGTTGTTTATGGAACCGTTTGAAGATGGGCCAATCCCTTCACATACACACATCTCCCTTCTCCTACTCAAGTTCGCCACTCAGGCAATTCTTCCCCCTCTTCTCTTTCCTTTATACTTCCTCCCTTGGTGTTTAAGCAGTTCTGTGGCTTTCAATACCAACTCTATGGCTCCCCATTTATACCTCCAGCTCCTGCCTCCTCTGAACTCCAGACATGTTTATCTGGTGCCCTGTTCAACACTCCACTTGGATGTCTTAGGTTGGTGCCATTTCAGGTCATGGCAACCCCATTCTTCCAGCTGCTCAGTCATCCTGATCACTTGTCTTTGTCTCATACCCTACATCCCATCCAACAGCAAATCCTCAGGCTCTCCCTGCAAAATAAATCAGGAATCTGACTCCTTCTCAAGACCTTCACTGTTACCACCTTGGGGCAAGACGCCATGCCCCCACCCAGATAACTGCACGGCTTCTAAGCTCTCTGCCTTCTACACGCTCTTCAACACAGAAGCCAGCAGCTGAGGGAGCTAATCCTGCAACACTTCCCATCTCAGAGGCAAAGCCAAAGATCCCTCATATTGACCTACAAACCAGCATGGCCTCCATTGCCTCCGTAACATTGCCTCCTGGTGCCTTCCCATTTTCTAGCCATGCTGACCTTCTTGCTGTTCCTGGAATACAGGGCACATTCTCTTCTCCAAGCCTTTGCATTTCGTGTCCCCTCTGCCTGGAACTCTTCTTTCAGACATCCACGTGTTTCATTCTCTCATCTCTTTTAAGACTTGGCTCAAATAGGACCTTCTAAGCTCATGAATTCTTCAGCAGTGTCTCATCTGCTCTTTAACACATCTGTTGAGCTTTTGATAAGCAAAAAATGTTATCTTGTTATTTTTATACCTGTGCTTGGTTATTTTTCAAATCTGCCAGGGTCTGTGTGTGTGTGTGTGTGTGCAAATCTTATACCTTACTTTTTCTTTTCTTTCTTTAAATATTTTAAGCATCTTATTTTATATTTGTATGCCATGATTTCATTATTTGAAAAGCTCGGGGACCTGATTCTCTTGTCTTTCTTTTATATTACCTTTCTTCATGGTGCCTGTGTATTTTGTAATTTGGAATTCTGAGCTCATGTTTATCTGGGTTCTCTCCAGGGGTTGAGGGGAGTTCTTCCAGAAAGGATTTATCATTGCCTCTGCCAGGTATGTGTGGGAATTACCAACCCAGGACCACTTAAAGGTAATTTCTCCCCTTGGGATTAATTGGACTAAACTTGTAATGAAAAATGGAGCAAACCTGTGGTTGTCAATTCTCAAAGGAGAATTATTTCTTTCCACAGAGCACAGTGGCCAGATTTTTTTTTTTTCTAGTTCATCCTTTCACCCACAAGGATGCATCTCTTAAAGGTTCCTGGTTTTATGAGGCACCTTAGTTCCAACACCTCATCTCGAATGCACCCAAGGCTCTAACTTCTGTCTGTGTTGTAGCCATGAAACTCGTGTCTCTAGGTTCTAGAGATCAGATATCTCATGCAGCTGCTGCTTCAGCATCAGCTTTCCAGCTTTCTGTTTGTTTTCAGCCTTGGGGGATTTCGCTTATATTCTTGTGAATGCAGTTATATATTGAAAAGGTGTTTGTTATATTTTCCCCAGTAATTTCAATATTTTGCTGTGTTGCCATTTTGCTAGACATAGAAATCCAGACTTTCCCCATGCATATGTAATACTGTTTTCTTTTAAAAATCTGCATCTTTCATGTAGTACTGGACCATAGACTTCATAGTAATAATACATGGATGTTATACATCCATGGGATATACAATAATATTTAATTATACCCTAATATTGGATATTATTGCTTTTATAAATTAGAAGAAAACCCAATTAGCTTTTTTTTTTTCTTTTAATGGAGAGAGACACATAAGGCAGTACAGAATAGTGGAAAGTTCTCTGGTGTCAGACATACCTGGATTGGGTTCCAGTTCTTGGACATTTTAGCTTTTCTGAGCCTCAGTTTCATAATCTATAAAATGGGATAATAATATGCAATTGGAGGGGTTACAGAGGATTAAAATGAGTGCATGTAAAGTGCCAGGAACATTATGAAATAAATGCAATTTTTACAAATGTTAATGTACTTTTCATACAATGTTATATTTGTGGTAATAATGTAGCCTTGGGATGTGTCCCGAGGGGACGGAGCAATGACTGAAGCTTGGAGGTTATGTTTGGGAAGCTGAGGAAGGCTTCTTAGAACTGGCTTTTGAGCTGGCTATAGGCAGGGTAGGGGAGGCTGGTCGATGCTGGAAAGACGACTGGGAAGAGGGGAACATGGAGAGTCATGTGATGAGTTTGCTCTCCTTTCTCAAGGTGTCTGTTCTGGCATATTTCAGGGATTTATAATACTGTCTCCAGTCGTCATCTGAACCGTCTGTGTAAGATGCACGCAGTCACCGTAGTCCCAGGAGGCCTGCCTGGGGCCACGGGATGCTTCCGACTTGGTTGACCTGAGTTTATTGGTCACAGCTACTACAATGACTTTTTCTTTGTTTTTTTTTTAATAAATTTATTTTTTTATTTTTGGCTGCATTGGGTCTTCCTTGCTGTGCGCGGGCTTTCTCTAGCTGCGGCGAGCAGGGGCTACTCTTCGTTGTGGTGCACAGCTTTCTCATTGCGGTGACTTCTCTTGTTGCGGAGCACGGGCTCTAGGCGCGCAGGTTTAGTAATTGTGGTTCACGGGCTCTAGAGCACAGGCTCAGTAGCTGTGGCGCACAGGCTTAGGTCGCTCCGCAGCATGTGGGATCTTCCGGAACTCAACCACATGACCCCACTATGCTGCAGGGGGTGTTGGGAAATGTAGTCTTTTAGCTAAGTACCCTGGTGCCCCAAATAATTATCTGAATCTTATTACTAAGGAACAAGGGGAGGACACTCACTGAATAGACACCAGCAGTCTTTGAGCCTCACTTTTCCTGCATATTCTTGACCCTCATCCCTTTCTTGTCCAGGACAAGATGTGCGCCATCATTACTTGTTGAATACATTTCTGTGCTTTGCTCTTCTCTGAGCTCAGCCCATTCCTAGGGCTCATTTCCTCTCTAACACCATCCCTGAGCCTTACGTCATCTCTGAGTCAGTGATGTCATCACCATCATCCAAAGAGAAAGAACAGTTGGGGTGAGGCTTCTAGGATGGTCACGGATGACAGGAAGCTCAGAGATGGGGTGATGTTCAAGAACAAGATTAGGGCAGAAATATCAGGAATCCGAAATAACCGTTTTACATACGGCTTAGTAATTATTTTTTTAATTTTTTAAATGCTATGTTAGAACAACCATGGCAAAATACCTAAGCCTTCTTTAAAAATGAAAATATAATTGTATTTTATTAATACAAAGGTAAGATGTATTCATTGTATTAAAATAGAAAATACAGATAAGAGAGGAAGGAAAAAAGGAAGAGAAAAGATATCATCAGAAGGGAGAAAAAAATTACTTTCACCTTGGGAAGGGCATTTCTTTCAGATCTTCACGTGTATAAAGTTGATCCATGCAGAGTTTATGTAAGGATCTTTGCATCTGTACTATTTATAACGTTTTGAACTTGTTAAGCCTTATTTTAAAAGCCCTATTTTACCGCTCAGATTCAGCTCTTTGACTGAAATTTTTAGGAAGCTAGTGAGGCTTTCTATGTGAATTCTTTAATATTTTTCTTTCCCTTTAATGAGAACATGAAACAACGGGAAGGTAGGCAGAGGCAAGCAGCAGGAGAGGGCATGATTCTATCAAGAGAATCAGGCAATTCAGAGATTGAATAATAAGGAAAGAGGGGATGTCTTCTTAAGTAACCCAGAGCAGAATGTTCTTACTTCCGAGAACCATAGAGGAGGACTGGGGCAGCTACAGGGCAAGACTGAGGTCCAGAGTCTCAAGACTGACTCTAAAACTCAGTTTCCTTTTGTGTAAAATGGGAATAAGAACTCCTACCTCAGAGAGAGTTATTATCAGGATCAGAAGGGAAAATATATGTCAAAACATGATTTAACTCATGAGGTACTCTATATCAGCCATCCCCAACCTTTTCGGCACCAGAGACTGGTTTTGTGGAAGACGGTTTTTCCATGGATGGGCGGGGGATGGTGGATGGTTCAGGAGGTAATGCGAGCGGAGGGGAGTGACGGGAACCGGCAGATGAAGCTTCCCTCGCCCGCCTGCCGCTCACCACCTGCTGTGCGGCCCGGTTCCTAACAGGCTGCGGACCACTACCAGTCCACGGCCTGGGGTTTGGGGACCCCTGCTCTATATGTATCAAAAAAACCCACAAAACCTAGGGACTTCCCTGGCGGTCCTGTTGTTGGGACTTGACCTTCCAATGCCGGGGGTGTGGGTTCGACCCCTGGTCGGGGAGCTGGGATTCCAAGTGCCTTGCGGCCAAAGAGCCAAAACATAAAGCAGAGGCAGTGTTGTGACAAATTCGATAAACACGCGAAACATGGTCCACATCAAAAAAATCTTAAAAAAAAAAAAAAAAAAAAGCCCCTGTAAACTTAGAGCTAAAAAGACTTTTGATAACATGAAGTCCATACGCCTTTTAATGTTGAGGAAATGGAGATCCATTGTTTGCTTATATTAATGTACTGAATAAAGAAACCTTACAGATGATGTTGAGAATAGGAAATGCTTTTGTTGCTGAGCACTGTAAGTTTGCACTAAGATAACTGCTTTCCAGAGCTTTCCGGGTTACAATATGTTTGTGAAGGTACGTTGCACAAGGGCGTCTGCCAAAGGGTCAAGGGTTTGGAAATCTGGCCGACAGCCCATTTACCAGGCTGTGTGCCTTTGGAGCAGTGTCTGCCCAGAGATGCACCTTTTATTAATTCGGCTGAAGGTACCCTATGGTATGGCAGGGGCCCAGTCATTATCCGTGGGGTTCCTGACCAACTGGCCCCGACTGACAGCACCTTTGCTACTGTGGGCAGCATCTTGGCAGCTGGCTGAAAGCCATCACGGGAGGGCCAGTTACTCTTCTCCTGCCTTTTAGGTAGGGGCATGGTCAATTACTGCAGACAGGAGATGGCCAATCTTTTCTTCTATCCACTTCCCATCCCAAACCACACTTTCCTTGCTGCAGGGCAAGGAAGTTATTAGTGGCAAACTGTTTGCACCAGCAGGCGGTCTCTCTCTGGGTTGTTAGGCATGAAGCTTATGGGACGCTTACTGAACGTTCACATTCTCCCCTTTACCTTATTGGAAGCTCCTGTTCTGATGACCCCTGTTATCCTGACACAGAGAAACATTATACCCGCCTCCTGAATTTACCTTCGGTCACCTGCACTCTGGTTCCTTTCCAGTCTCTTGACCTAACTCGACTCAGTAACACAGAACCCCTGGAGGCCTCTTTTGACCTCCGCCGGGCACTGGCCAGTGATGCTTGCAGGCTGGGCAGCACCCTTGTTCCAAGTGGTCAACGACAGCCGTCAGCGCAGTTCAGTGGGAGGCCTTCTGTGATTTGAGTTGTTTCTTGAGGAAGACTCAAAGCAAGGTCCAGCAGTTCCCAAGCCCCCCTTCTACAGGATGCTGGGTTTGCCTGTTTTAATAGGCTCCTTGTTCTTTCTGGTTGCCTCTGATAAAGCTAATTCACATATCAGGACCTTCAAAATGGAAGCTGCCCCGGTGGCCCGGTCCACATCACAAATCTAAACCACAGTCAGCCTGATCTCAGGTGGCCTTGGTCAGCAGCGGCTTGAAGCAGGATCTCAGTTCCCCGACCAGAGATTGAAGCCAGGCTGTGGCAGTGAGAGCACTGAATCCTAACCACTAGACCATGAGGGCCAGTGGCTAGTGACAAGGCCCTGGCTTGTCTACTTTGTAGAAATGAATTTCAACAAAGAGATGGAAAGTAGTGAAACAAGTAAAGTGTTTATTAGGAGGAAAAAGAAAAGTACATGTGAACAGACACACATGGGTGGGCTCAGAGAGACAGTTGTGCCTTCGTGGTAGTTTAAATCACTTATGTGGGGCATTTCTTCTGGGTTTCCTCTGGCCAGTCATCTTGCTTTGCCCGGTTCTGAGTCCGTATTTGGTTATAACTCAGGGTCCTCCCCTGTCTGCGTCTTAGCCAAGATGGATTCCAGCTCAGAGGCCTGTGGAAAGGTTGACATCACCTATTATGGGGTGGCGACCCCTCCCATTTGGCCCCCCGAGGAGGCTTTCTGCACAGGTGTAGTCAGGAAGGTCTTCTTGACCTCCAGAATGAGGTATATGTGGTCTCTTTATCTCTTATCTGGGCAGGACTCAGCTCCTCTCTGCTCCAGCTATTATCTTTGTCTTGGAGTTTTCTGTCCACAGGCGACAGACTCCAGCTTCTCAGCCTGGAGCCCATCTATCTCCTGCCTCAAGCTGCCCTTCTGGAAAATGCCTGTTAAGGAACCCTCAGATATACCAATCGCAATCCTCCAGCTCAGCTTAGCTAGCTCACCTTACCTTAGAAAGTAGGAGCTGCTTGCCTTGTAAGGAAATCCCCGACCTCCTAGCCAGTCATGCCCTGTTTCCACGTTGCCACTTCTAATGTTCCATAAAACTCACTCTTGCCCAAAATCCCTCAGGAAGAGTGGTCCACTGCTTATGACATCCTGTACTCTCCCAATCTGTGGATTGTTTTCCCTTGAATAAAGGACAGCCAACTCATCACTAAATAGTTTGTTTTGTCATTTGATACCCCTCGCCTCCCCTAGATTACCACATCATTTTTTCCCCCAAATTTTGTGTATTTTAATAACATATATATAGAAAAATACACAATATATTGGTAAAGAGGAAAAAAAATCACCCAAACTTCAATGTATGAACCTAAGTACTGTTCAGTGTGTGAACCCAAGATTGAGTTCCTTCCAGTCTTTCTCCAGTGATAATAGTTTTTCTGGTTGTAACCATAGCAAAATGTAAATCTGTGTCTCTGGTGGATCTTTGTCATTGTGTTTGAACACAGGGTATCCCACCCCCCCCAAAAAAAAAACTCTGGCTAATTTCTGCAATATAAGGAATTTATTTAAGCAACATTAGTTTCTGGGAAACTGGAAAAACAAGGCTGGAAACTACACAGCCAGGAACGTGACAGACCTAGTCCAAGGAAGATGCTACTCTGTTGTCACTGGGCACAAAAATCTCACCTGCAGGGCCAGCAGTGCTAATGCTGGGGTCTCAACACAAGGCTGGAATCACTGCTGCTGCTCTGGAAATTAAATATTACTGTCTGACACTTCCACCACCACCCCCCTGGGTGGAATCTTGCACTCCCTGTAACCTCAAGTCACCAGTTTCTGAGGGTGTCTGGTTGTTCCAGGACAGCACTTTGGGTTCAGAGGACATCATGAAAGCAAGGATGTGGCATTTTCAACTACTATAATGGGAGGAAGACCCTGTCTGTTATGGAATTCTCCACGTCATTCTTAAATGACTAGTTGGGAGGCCTCTGCTGGGGTGTCCCACTCTTTGTCATTCCTAGTTCACTGTGTAAATTTCTAAATGTACTGAGATGCTTCTGGAAAGGGGGCGGGAAGCAGGAAGGTGATGAGTCTTGTTCTCTCCTAAAAGAACAAGTGTAAGCTGTGTGGGTGGGGAGGGAACAGGAATGGGCGAGGAGAGAGCGGTGTGCCCTAGGACTCAACTCTAGTTTACCATCACATACCAGCTTGTAACTCACAGCAAGGCTCTGGCACACTCTAGGAAGCCCTTATCTAGGTGTGCTTACTCCTGGAAGCCTTGTTACATATTTGAAATAACAAATACCTGGAGTCCAGACCTCCTCCTACTGGTTCTTCTTCAGCCTTGAGCAAATCAGTGAACTTTTTTGTGCATCAATTTCATCATCTTCGGCCTATCGAAAGCATAGATTATAATATTGCCTGGGTTGTTGTGAAGATCACATTGAAGAAAGTGCCAGGCAAAAATAAAATGCTAATATTACTCTAGTTCATTGAATCTAAGATGCTAATGATTGGAAGAGCCATCATTATTTTAAATACCATGAAGGAAGAAAGAAATCCTGTCAGTTATACAATAGCACATCACTTTCTTATCCTGTAAACTATTTCTACACATCGGAAGAGATTTTTGGGGGGTTGCTTCGGCAGATTTTTATCCTGAGTCTTTCTTGTGCATATATAAAAAGGAAATATAAGTGAATATACATTAAGGTATTTTTAAATTTCCTGACAATATTTGTCCATTTCTGCTGAATCACTCGTCAAAGCATTTAGTGAGGTCTGTGTGTTTTCTGCAGTTTTGCCTCTGTGTCGTCATGAGCATTGGGGATGCAGCATTTCTGAAAAGAGTGCTTCACATTGCCTTCCTTCAAGCCTCTGACACCAGTTCTGCATAGTCCACGGGTGTGTACAAGCAATGGCATTATCTTCTGCCCAGTGTTTGGCCAACTTAAGACATCCCAATTTCAGAGATGGTAAAGCATGAAAATATTTACATGTTAGAATTGATGAAATATAGTAGTATGATTGACTCTATTTCATTCCCTAGGTTTGGCTTATAAAGGAAGAAAGCATGAGAAACCCTTTGCCCCTTCTTAGGAACTGTACTTGCTATTTGAACAAACTTCAGTGGATGGTTTGCCTGAGATATGGTTGTCAGGGTGGGGAAAATTTCCCCCTTCCCCTCTTGGTCCTTTTGGCTGGTCAAATAATTAAAATGACATAAGGCAGATTAACAAGAGAAAACCAAATTTAATTGCTTATGTACAGGAAATCCACATAATGTGAGAGATTCCAGGTAAAATGAGGTATCTATGTCATCCTGGACCAAGGAGAAGGGGGGCAGGGGTCTGGGACTTCAAAGGGAAGGAAGGCAGTTCACAGGAAGATGAAAAAGAGCACATGTTTGGTAAACACATGTTTGCTGCATCATACAGAGACAGAAGAACACAGAGAGGAATTTTAACAAACAGACTTTTCTAGGTTCCTCCCTGTCTACCACACCTAGTTCACATTATACTGTATTTATTTATGGTGAGAGGTCCCTTCCTGGAACAGGTCTTCTATCTAAATCCTTTTGGGCAGTTAGGGGGAAGGTCAAAGATTCTTCCTGAATCCTTTAGACCTTGACTGGTTGCAGCTTGAAATAATGCACATGCCAAAGTGGCACATCTTGGCGTGTCCTGCCCTGAACCCCACTATGGCCCTGGGGTGTAAACAAGACAGGCTTCCCATTGCCATGAATAAATAATAGAAACAGCTTTGTATGTTTCTGCATTTACCTGTTCTTTTCTTCCTTCCTGTCTCTTTTCTGTTTTTCCTTTGAAGTTCTTGAGGCCGACTCGGCTCCTAAGAAACATCAAAGGAAGCCTGCACCAAAGACCTCTCAGGGCCATCTCTGAAGCCTGCTTCCACCCACCGTGTGAGGCAAAATGGCTCCCTCCACAGGTGCGCTCTCTTCATTGCTGCTGCTGGTGACCCTTACAGGTAGGAAGCCGTTACCCTGGAGACACCACCAGACATCACACTTGGACTTCCTATCTTTGGCTTAAGTAACTCAGATCAACCTGAGGAGGTGAAGGTGCTGTGTGTTTGCTTTCCAGTAGACTTATTTCACGTATAAAAAGGCAGACCTCATGCATAAGTGGTTTCTGGAAACAGGCATTTAAATTTTTTAGCATGACTATTTTGGGGAAAAGAAAATCACATTTCATATATACTAGGAAAACTTCATGTATTTATTTAAAAGAATTGCATAGTAGGTCTTTCTTGGAAAGCAAATGACAGACTTTTCTTTTACCGAAAATCTTTATTTTCATATAGTCTGTTGGCTTATTGTGGACACACCATGGCATAAAATCATTGGTGAGCATCAATTCTGATGATTCATGGCCCAACTAGGCCAGCCAAGCCAGCCAAGCCCCTTTGAACTTACCAAAGATTGAGGATGGAGATGTGGCCAGGGAAACTGGTTTTATATCCGGGGTTTGTCCAAGTATGGTAAAACCATGCTGAGGCTTCCCTGAGAATGACCCTTGTTAAAATGTGGTTTCCTGGGCCCCATCCAGACCTACTGAATCAGAACTTCTAGTGGTGTGACCCAGGAGTCTGAAGCATCTAAATTTTTATAAGCACAGTTTTAGATCATACAAGGGCCACCTCAGGAACTATTACAATCGGGAAAGCCCTATCATTTCCTGCAGATTACTCTCCCCACTCCATCCGTCCATCTTATTAAACTCACCACTGCTTAGTATGCAAGGCAAGATGTTCCTTTATTCCATACTTAGTGTACTCTATACTCTGGAAAATGCTGTCGTTAATGTTTGAGCCCTCTTTTCTCTCTCGCTCTCTCTCTCAAACACCCATCTTTTCACTGCTTTTTGTCTTTTTCTTATGAGGTGTTTTTCATTAATTCAAAGTTCCTGAGTTACTGAGCCCAAATAATGTTATTTAGGGTTTGTCTGTCTTTTCTCTCTATCCTCTTTACCCCTGACAAGATGCTAACTGATGATTTTATTGATTTGTCAACAATCATGGAGTGCCTACTGTGTTCATGGATTGGGCTGGCAATTTGTAGAGGGGACAAACATGTGAGTGTTTCTGGTCTCTTCAAGGACGTTCTTGAGTGAGTCTAATAGATTCTAAAGTAACTATGGCGACTTGGCCCAAAGGGAGAATGGTTTAGTTGTTGGGAAACCCACCTTTTCAAACTTCTTTCTTTAGCGTTCAGATCTCTGCTTAAGGTATGTATATCTAAACAGTCCATTCAGGTGATTTTTTGCAGAACAAAATGATGATCTGTCCCAGAGGTATTGGGTTGGCCAAAAAGTTCCTTTGGGTTTTAAGTAAAAATAAAAGACACATTTTTCATTTTCACCAAGAACTTTATTGAACAACGTATTCACCATTTTGTTCCACTACCTTTTGCCATTTTTCAGGCAACTTCATAATTCCATCTTCCCAAAACTTTTTATTTTTTTGAGCAAAGAACTGTTCCAGGTACCTTTTACAGTCTTCCAGGGAGTTGAAATTTCTTCTGTTAGGAGAATTTTGTAAAGAATGAAATAAATGGAAATCCGAAGTTGCAACGTCTGGTGAATATGGTGGATGAATCAGAACTTTCCAGGTAAGCTGTAACAGTTTTTGCCTGGTCATCCAAGAAACATGCGGTCTTGTGTTACCCTCATGGAAGATTATGCATTTTCTGTTGACTGATTCCAGACTCTTTCATGGAGTGCTGCTTTCAGTTGGTCTAATTGGGAGCAGTACTTGTTGGAATGAATCGTTTGGTTTTCCGGAAGGAGCTCATAATAGAGGACTCCCTTCCAATCCCACCATATACACATCACCTACTTTGGATGAAGACCGGCCTTTGGTGGGGTTGGCGGTGGTTCATTTCGCTTGCCCTGTGATCTCTTCTGTTCCACATTATTGTACAGTATCCACTTCTCATCGTCCGTCACAATTTGTTTTAAAAATGGAACGTTTTCGTTGCATTTCAGTAGAGAATCATGTGCAGAAATACGGTCAAGAAGGTTTTTTTCACTTAACTTCTGTGGAACCCAAACATCAAAGCAATGAACATAACCACGCTGGTACAAATGATTTTCAACGCTTGATTTGGATATTTTGAGTATGTCAGCTATGTCCCGCGAGGTATAACATTGATTGTTCTCAGTTAATGTCTTAATTTGATTGCTATCAACTTCAGCTGGTCTACTGGACCATTGTCCAGTGAGAAATCTCCAGCACAAAACTTAGCAAACCACTTTTGACATGCTCGATCAGTCACAGCACCTTCTCCATACACTGCACAAATCTTTTTTTGTGTTTCAGTTGCATTTTTACCTTTCTTGAAATAATAAAGCATAATATGCCGAAAATGTTGCTTTTTTCTTCCATCTTCAATATTAAAATGGCTACACAAAAATTCACCAATTTTGATAAGATTTTTAAAAATGCACGCTGATATGACAGCTGTCACAACTGAATCTAACAAAATTGTTTCCAATGAAGTTAAAGACAACTAAGTGCTACTACAGCCATCTTATGGAAAAAAACCAAACGAACTTTTTGGCCAACCCAATAAATGGCGATCTCCACCTTCAACCTGATGGAAAACTGCTTTAAGCTTTGTGTTGAAGGTTCCTGCCATGCTTCTCACCCACGTGTAACAATTTGCTTATTCCAGGATCACAGCCTTTTCCCTGTATAATGGTTTCTGTGACACAGTTTTATAAGTTGGCTTTTAAGCTTCTGGTGGCCAGAGCCAGAGATGAAACATGATAGTTCTTATGAATCATATCGCCCAAAAGGAGAGGACCCAACAGTTGTTCAAGGGAAATAAAATACATCCTGCCATTTGTGTTTGAAAGAAATTTCTAGTTTGAGTCTTCATTTAAAGGCCCCTTCATTTAAAGGAATGTAGTGATATCTTTACAACTAAGGACACTATTTTTGAAAGTAGAGCTGGGAGTTGGAGATTACCTGCCTATTTTCATCGTCTCTTGACCTTAATTAGAAATGCTATTTTGTTACGTTCAGCAGAATTATTTTTTTTCCCCCTCTCCGTATCTGAGACTAAGCTTTTCTTTAGAAAATAAAAGGCTAAAACTATTGAGGTGATTTTTTTTTTAAAGTAGATTTGGTTTGAGAAAATGTCATGTCAATTGAATTAAAGTGGTTTGTTGCTAGCTTATTCATTGGGAAAGACGTATATTTATTATATCTAATTCTTACTGAATTGGACCAATTAGACTTTCCTGTAGAGTCAGTGTTAGTCACTGAATGATTCTCAAAAATGTATAACAACAATGATATGTATACAGGTAAAAAAAAATTAAGATGATTCTTATACCGTATTTAACCATTTCTCTTGCCTCCAGTTAGAAGTAATCTCTGACTGTCATTATGAAAAATGTAACAGTTATTAAGAGAATGATCAGTGATGAGCCCTCACTAGAAAAGAGAGCCTTTGCTGTTCTGAGTTCTGCAGCAGAACAGTGCTCATCAAACTGTATGTGGTGGGGGACCAATTTGTTTTTATTTCCAATCTACCACCGACAGATTCTTTGGTAAAAAAAAATCAACAAACAATTTCTACTGAAAGAAAAATGCACAGTGTAAAAGTTGTGGGTTTCAGTTTTATTCAGGGACTTCCTGAAGACTATAGCCCAGGAAAGTCTCTCAGTAGCTCTAAGGGAACTGTTCTGAAGAGATAGGAGGAGAAGCCCATATATATATGATTTGGGGCTAGAGAATGCGTGCAGTCAAGCACACATTTTAGTAAACGATTACTGCTAGTCACAAGGAGCAGGTATCTCAGCTGATGATTTTAGTGCTTTTCTATGTATGGGAAGATGCAAGAATCTGGGCTCATTAAAATTCTTCCTAAGATATGCATCTAAGTATCTATGGGGCCTGTTTGTCCCAAGCACAGAGCGCCTTATCCTGTTTCTCATCCTGAATTCATTTCTGGGTGCACTGTCAGTGACTGCAGTGGGTAATGACTTTATCCTTGTAGAACTAGACTGTGGGCAGCATACTTTGTTTTACAAAAATAAACAAAAAGCAGAAAAGTGATTTTTGTCCTTGGATGTCAGGGAATGACAAATTGCTACAGAGGTTTCTAAAAGCCCCAGTTGCCCTTATTCTTTATGGACTGGTCACAGTTTGTGGCCTGCTCCACTGTGTCTGCAGATCACACTTAGGTAGCACTACTCTCCTGCCTGCTGTATTTGCCAACTGGCAACATTTGTAGTTCATGGTTTAGAATGTGCTTAAAGCTAGTTGTTATAGACCTATATTTAGGACAAGTTTTTCTCTCCTTTGATATGTCGTCAGAATTGATCTATCATCAGAATAACCTGAGATGTTTAAAAATTCAATTAACAACATGACATTGTTCCTAAAGTAAACCTTTATAGCTGGTTTTTGGGTGAGGAGCAAAATATAGTGTAAAAGCAATACACACGTAGAAAAGAATGCCTCTCTTCGCTAAGTGGAGTAACATCATATAAAGAGAGAGGATGGACGGTTAGATGGACAGGTGGAAGAATCTATGGATGGATGGGTGGGGGTGAAAGGATGGGAGGACAGACGTATGGATGGGGCTGTTGATGGATGGGCTCTAAAGCAGTGGACTTTCTATAGGAGATGCTGGTGGTTTATTTGCTTGCCAGAGTGATATGCCTCGCTTCCTTATCGGAGACTGCGTGTTTGTAGGTTGCGCCTGTACGCAGTGCAGTGAGGGGAGGACGTATTCCAATGCCATCATTTCTCCTAACTTGGAAACTAGCAAAATCATGCCAGTGCCTCAAACCACCCCCGTGGTAGACTGCACATCTGCCTGCTGTGACCTGTACAGCTGTGACCTGGCCTGGTGGTTTGAGGGCCGCTGCTACCTGGTGAGCTGCCCTCACAAAGAGAACTGCGAACCCAGAAAGATGGGCTCCATCAGGTCTTACCTGACCTTTGTGCTCAGGCCTGCCCAGAGGCCCGCACAGCTGCTGGACCACGGGGAGGTGATGCTGAACAGGGGTTCCCCGTCAGGAATCTGGGGGGACTCACCTGAGGATATCAGAAAGGACTTGGCCTTCCTGGGCAAAGGTCGGGGCCTGGAGGAGATGTCTGAGTACTCAGACGGCTACCGGGAGCTGGAGCAGAGCCTCTTCCAGCCCATCAGCGAGCAGGAGCCCCGAGGGAGCGCCGAGTACACGGATTGGGGCTTGCCGGCCGGTGGCAAGGGAGGTTTCAACTCCTCTGCTGGAGACAGCCCAGCAACCTCAGCGGCGAAGCAGCAGGAGGACCCAAAGCACCCTAAGCTGAATGAGTCGGCATGGACCCCGGCCCCGACACCCTCCCCCGGGGGGAGCTTTTCGCTTCCCTTGGTTACTACTCCACCTTCCGGAAAGGAACTGGAGGGAGAGACTTTTCAGCTCCAGGAGCAATCCAGCAACAGCTCTGGAAAAGAGGTGGGTGTGGCTGGTGTGTGTAGGAGAGGGTGGGAGGGGCTGAGTTCACTTTCAGAGCCCGGCCCTCATTAGGACACACATCACGCGAAGCTTCCTTTTGGGGGCACCTAGTAAGGTATCGTCTAAAAAGACGACTCTCAGAACCTTCCAGACAAAACATCCTCTTCCTCTGTTGTGCATTCATGACCAGACTGTTTAAAAGAGCAAATATTTCTTCTGCCTTCACAAGTCAGCCACCTAATGATGATTTAGTGCTTCTCCTTAGAGATGCCTCTACCGGTATCTCAGATGAATGAGGTTTTATAGGAGTTTCTGGAGCCAGCCCATATACACAGCGCGTGTAGCCAGAGGCTTTGCAAATCTCTCGTGGTAGGTTTTGTAGGAGCAGAAAAAAATTTTTCTCCTTTCCTTCTAAGTTTTATGGTTGGGGTCATAATTAAATTGACGTAAGATAGATTAACAGGAGAAAAACAAATTGACTGTTGTATGTATTGGAGACCCCATAAAAATATGAGAGGTGACCAAAGCAGGAAGGCTTTGTATCTTTTAAACAAAGGAACAATCAGTCTGTGAAGAATTGACAAGCCAAAGAGGATTAGGCTTGGGGTAATAAATTGGTGACAAAGTATCTGTTAAAGATAAGTATCTGTTAAAGATAAGTATCTGAAGCATATTAACATTTTTAAGAGTTTGAGCAAAAATGCATTCAAATCAGGCAGCATCCGGTATAGCAGATATAAAAGAACTCTGAGGAGCTGTACAAAAGGAAAAACTTTTTTAGGCAGGAGTTGAAACAAGGAATATAAGGCAAAAAAGTGGGTTAGTTATTACAAGGTTACTTTCCTTTAAGGGGTAGTAGGGGTTTATCAAGCAGATTACCTCAAAATTATTCCTGATTGACTGCTTTAAGATTCCATTTCTGGGAGAGCTGGAACTGTAATTAAGTCTTGGTTTGGGGGCTTAACATAAACGACTCTATTTGGGGCCTGTTGCTTTAACACGAGGTTTGTTTCTACAGCTTTCTCAGCCCTAAATTTCCTCTCTATGGTGATAAGGATACCTTCTATTCCTCCTGGTACAGTGTTTTATTTCCCACGAAAGTACATATTTTCCCCTATAGTCACAATTAAATTTCTTTGAGCTGCATTAAGTTGTAGATAATCCTTGAAAGGAAGGGTACCCTTTGCATGGGAGATTTGTCTCCTGCTTTCAGGGGGGACAAAGGAGGGTCAGAGTATCCTTCTTGCACTGACTGTTGCTCAAGTACCTTTCATTCAGAATAATCAGCATGCCAAAGTGCTATATTTTAGAGTGGCATTCTGACCCCCTACAGTTCTTCAAGACCCAACAGGTTCTGAGGCTGCTTGAAACTCACCAGTGATAAGAATCAGTTGGATAGGAGGAGCAAGATACTAAGGAGAGAACATAAGCTGTACAGAACGTTCCATGAAAAACACAGGTGAAAAGAATGGGAACCTTTGGGAGAGCAGACATACCCAAAACAGAGGGAAGTTTCAAGTGCTAACAGCAGAAGGTCAGGGAGATAGAGAAGGAGGCTGCACTGCGGGGAAAGTAGCTGGGAGCTCAGAGACTGCTCATTTGGGAAATACCAGGACAAGGTGAGGATGTAGTGTGTGGATCAGGAGAAGCCGAATGCAGTGGCAGTAAAGTGACCAAAGGACAGGTCATGGGAGAATTTAATGTATTTCAAGAGACAAGAGAGCAAATCAGAATGTAAAGGGACATAAACCAATTAAGATTTTTTTTTTAAAGGAAAATATTATTTAAGATATCAGTGCTTAGGTTAGAATAAGTGAAGAAAGCTGGATTGAATTGACTAGACATTATAATCTCAACCATTAACACTTGCTAAACATTCTTTTAAGCAGTGAGATTATCAGCTTTTTTCCTGCTTTGATGTATTTTTTGTTTCAAAGTTTTCATATTTTTCTGTCCTTGTACTTGTCTTAAACATTCTTAAGACTTTCAATTAAAAAATAAAGTATCAGGGCTTCCCTGGTGGCGCAGTGGTTGAGAGTCTGCCTGCCGATGTAGGGGACGCGGGTTCGTGCCCCGGTCCACATGCCGCGGAGCGGCTGGGCCCGTGAGCCATGGCCGCTGAGCCTGCGCGTCCGGAGCCTGTGCACCGCAACGGGAGAGGCCACGACAGTGAGAGGCCCGCGTACCGCAAAAAAAAAAAAAGTATCAAAGATTCACGGTGTTCTTTTCCCCCATCCCTGAGTATTAACACATTTTATCTTCTTTTATGTGGCTAAGTGAACTGCAGAAAAGAGTAGCTGTGTTTTCAGTAAATACCAGCGCCCCCCTCTCCAGTTAACATTTGAGTTACAGCTTTTCTTTCCGTGGATCTTACACTTCAGCTGCCCCTTTGGGTCTCCTATCTTCTTACTTACCTGGCTCCATACAGCCACTGGCAGTTGAAGCTCAGAAGAGCATTTTATTATCATGTTGTGAGATTTTCCCCCGGCACATAATATTTAATTTAAAACTTTAAGTTGGATAACCCTACAACCATAATCTTAAATTATAAATTATATACAATGGATGATATGAATAGAGATCATTTACTGTAGAAACCTGTTCATTGTTGAATTATCTGATTGTCTTCAATTATTGCTACTTCTAAGTATTTTCTCTCTTTTTATCTTGAATGTTTTCTGTATGTGTATGTTTGCCTATAATAATTCTCCAACCCAGAGTTGCCTTACAGTTTTAGCAGGTAGCAGAGAATATTTAAAAGAGATGGTCTAGAGCTCCAGTGGTTTGCAATGTTAGACGTGGTATTTCAAATGTTACTGATTCTAATTTTTGAAAAAGTCAATGACATGGTGTGGTCTTGAAGAGTGCAACCTTTGTTTTTCCCCCATAACAACTTATCCTTGTAATCGATCTCCTAGGTCCTAATGCCTTCCCATAACCCTTCTCCAACCAGCCTGGAGTCCAGCCCGGCCGCCATGGAGAAAAGCCCAGTTCTCACGGTCACCCCGTGGAGCACAGAGCATGGCATTTCACCCCTCCGCACTAGCACCCTCCCCACTGAGTCCACCCCATCTCAGCAACCTGTATCTGCTCCTCCTCCTGCCCCCAGGACAGGTAATTTAAAACATAGAACTGGAAGAAATGTACTGAAGACACGCGGTAGAATGTAGTAGTGACAACTTGGAAAGTTTCCTCATTCCCTCCGGGCACGTTTTTGAGCATCTGTCTTGCGCCAGAAATGATGCTAGGCGCTGGGAATAAAAAGATGAATAGATATTGTCTTTTCCCTCCTGGACTCTATAGTCTAGAGGATGAGGCTGACAGACAAATAGATGCTTTGATACAGTACCGTAAGTGATTTGAGAGGCTGCTATGGGAGCAGAAAAGGAGCAGCCCGGCTGACCGGCTCAGAGGGGCCACAGAAGCCTTTCCAGAGGTGGTAATGCTAGCATAGATGAGCCAGCAAAAATGGAGTCAGCATGCTGTTCAGGTCGAGGGAGCGACATGTGTAATAACAAGAATGATAATGACATTTACTGAGCACTTACCCAGGGCCAGGCACCACGCTGAGCATTTCCCGCCCATCCTCTCATTCACTGCCTGTGCCAGGGACCAGAGGGACAAGAGCTCAAGTGGCATTTTGGGAAGAACTGTAAGGGGTTCAGTACGGCTGACACTGATCATGTAAATGGAGTGGAAATGGCAAGGTCTGAGTCTAGAGTGGTGAGCAGGGCAGTATTTTGAAGGATCCTGTGTTCTGTGCTAAGTAAGGAATTTGTGCTTTATTGGATGAGTAGAGAGAATCCCTGAACGATTTGAAGCAGGGAAGTGAAATGATCAGACTGTTATCAAGAAAATAGTATGGGTTTGACCTGAGGCAAGAGGATCCATTAAAAAAACTGTAGTGAGTGGTTGCAGGGATGGAGGGAAGGAACCAGATTCAAGCGATATTAGAAGGGCAGAATCATTAGAATTTGGTCAGTGGTTGAAGGTCACGATGAAGGTAAAAGTACTCTAAGATCTATGGACACATGGAACTGAAAATTAGATGAGTGGTTGCGCTGAAGATAGAGGACTAGGTGGCCTCGGTGTAGAGGTGATAGTTGAAGACCCTCCAGGGAGAGCCTCGGGCTGGGTTGGGGAGAGGCCTGAGGGGTGGAACTTTGGAGCTGTCATTGTATTAGGAGCCGGGAGAGCAGGAGGAACCTATAGAGCTGACTGAGTGGCCGTGACAGAGAGGTCGAGAAAGAGGAGAGCGTGGACTGAGAGAAGGAGAGAGGAGAGGGTTCCACGCTGGAGGAAGTGATGAAGGGGCCGTGTGTTACAGGAGGATTGAAAAGCTCCCGTTAGATTTAATACTAAAGAAGTTCCTAGAGACTTTTGTCATGTTTCCTGAGCCTTTCTGTGGGTAATGTACTTTGAGGATTACCCTCTCTTCTTGGGTTACTTCCTTTGATCCTGAGCTTCAGTAGAGAGAAGGATAATGGTGGAGGAGCTGTACAGTATATGGAAAAGGAAGCTGGCCTGGGAATTAGCATCCTTGAGTTCTAGTAGCACCTATTGCATAGAGTAGTCAGAGGATGAAATGAATTGATAATCTTCAAGTCCTTGGAACAGAGCCTATCAGAGTTTAATCTTGTAGATAAGTGGCTGTTGAAATAAATACAGTTTAACTTAGTTAGATATTGGTGGATCTATTGCTAATGATCCACATAGCCTCACGCAACTTATATTGCCCCTCCGGGGCTCAGTTTCTTTATCTGTAAAATGATGGGTTTGGACCAATATCCCTTTTAGGTCCACAATTGCTGATTTTTCTTGAAAAGAGTCGGTAAAGTGACAGAGAAGAAGAGCCGGAGAGGGCAGCGAAGCCTCTGCAGCTGGTCTAGGAAGGCACTCGAGGGACTGAGCACAGACTGAGAGATGTAGATATAAATGAGCCACATCTCCATCTAACATCTCCAGGCAGCTAGCACCTCTAGAGAGCACTCAGGTTTTTAAAAAAATCTTTGCTTTTCTCTATGTGATATCTTGACGTATCTCAATTGTATTTTACAAGGGAGACTAATGTCCAGTTGAGTCAAGCCAATTGAACCTATCAACATAATCCTGGTTATAGAGCAAGGAAACAAGCATTGTTCTGAATGCTGATTTAGTGACTAAGTGCTTCTGATGAGAGTGGATGTGCCTGCTGCTTGATTTAAAATAGCCTTTTTATATTGAGGTTGACTGGCTTTTCTCTTGGAAAGGTTCCAAGAGCAAGACCATTGCAGTAGTTCATGGGGTTACCATCAGAACTGAGTGGCGTGTGATTAATGATACAGAAACACTTATGATTACACTCCATCTTTTTAAGACTAAAAATAGCACATACCAGGGGGTCAGGCAAAGCTGGAAGCAAGAGAGAAAATAGACCCAATCCGCAGTACACTACCTGTTTTCATGCAACTCTTGTCACCGACACCTTGCTCAGTCGATCTGAAGCATTATTTTCTCCACAGTGCCTACTCACGTTGACATTTTTAAATTTATGAAATCTACCCTGCAACATAATATAGGGCACAGTTCAGTTACTAGCCAGAGGGAAAAAAGTATCTTAGATAAAATCACATGAAGAACTATTACAAAAATATGTGTTATTTTATTTTGCGGATACTGAAAACAAATCTATCATAGGGCAGTAATTTAACATCATTGAAGTATATGATGAAATGTACTGTTTCTAATTAACTTTTAGTGAAAGAACTCATGGTGTCTGCTGGTGATAACCTAATAATAACTTTGCCGGAAAATGAAGTTGAACTGAAGGCGTCTGTTGTGCCAGCGCCACCTGCAGGTAAGAGTTTGACTTTCCTCTGGGACCAGTAGGGGCCCATTAGGTGTGTCCTTAAGGTGTCTTTACTGGTTATTTACAACTTTGATTCATTTTCACAACATAGTGAATGTCACTGTCGAGTGGATGACAAGGCTTTGATGATCATAAGCTTTAAAGTTTATTGAAATAGTTTAAAATGGAGTGAGAGGATAGGGATTAAATACAGCACATTTCCTTTAATTGGTCAGGATGAAAAGTCATACATTTCTGATGATGCAAACAGAGTGATATCTTAGAACAGGAGAGGTTTCCATATACCAGCTTTTGACTTGTAATAACCCACAGAGCCTGGGAAAATTCCACTGTCAGGTGAGGGAGGTAGCACGTGCACAAAGGTGGTTTGCAGATATTGTAGTGGCGGCACGTCTCTCAGGTTCTCAGGATCCTCACACCAGTTGTTCAAAAAATGTTTAAAATACTCTTTCTTCTGCTGACCCAGCACTCTGCTCTTCAGCAAACATTTGACCTATTCCTGTGACCTGTCAAATGCATTCTTTCTTAAAGTATATTCATTTTTAAGGTGTTTGAATATTTCGCATTCAGGTTAGTTCCTTTATTCATTTTTCCCTATCACACATGGATGAAAATTTAAGCATAGATGTTAATATTTGGCATCTGTCATTTACTCCTTTCAGCTGAGGTAACTCGTGCTTTAACTATTACTAGACTCACAAGGTGGAAGACAGCTTCATCCTAATGTAAAGAGATTTAATCTGTTCTTATGGCCTGATATAAACCCCTACGACAGATGGAATGAATTTAAATCTCCTTGCCTTTTATTAAAAGGAGAAAAGTACAGTGGATTATACTATGTTAAAATTTATATGTATAGCCAGGTGTAGCAGTCTGGAAGGAAAGTCATCAAATGCTAACAATGAAATTAGGGCAATTTTTTAAAAACTTTCTATATTTTCTAAATTTTTATAAGTTGTATGTTCTTATAATAACAAAGAAATTTTACATTAAAAAGATGTAGATACCTTACTGTTCCTTACTTGGATGATAGTTGAAAGTTGAGTGCCGTATATCTAAATTAATTTCTGCTAGTAGATTGAAGACTGTCATTTTCCTCCCTCTACCCGGATTGTAGTGACTTCTAAGAGTTTATAACTACTCATATTTTTCTTTGTTCTCAGAAACAACCTACAATTATGAATGGAGTTTAATAAGCCACCCTGAATACTACCAAGGTGAAATAAAACAAAGACACACGCAAACTCTTAATGTCTCTCAGGTAAGTAACTGGTAACCGGTAGTAACGGACAGCGTACCTTAGAATTCAGGTAACACCTTCTTAGATGTTGAACCTAGAAGTCTCTCTTACGATTAAGATTAAAAGAAGAGTATAAATGAATCAAGTTTCAAGCATGTAGGTAGACAGGTAGATTTAAATAAAGGGGCTTTCGGAATCTTTTCTTTATTTGACTTACTTGGCATATCAGCCCAGGGAAGAGAGGCTGGCCCAGGCTGGTATGGGTCTCTGTAGTGAGGTTAAAGCCTGTGTTCCAACTCTTGCTCCCTTTGCAGTGTTAGAGACATTCTGGTCATCTCTGATTCTTAGTCAGGCACGTTTCTAGGATTGCCAAAAATTCCATTCCAGTTCACATATGGTTTGACTACCAAATATTGCTCCAAGATATAAGCCCTCACAAGAAGAAATGTTCCCTCTTCTTGGCCCATAGATGTTGATGTTCTCTTCATTTCTGCTACTGCACAGCTACTGGTGCAACATGAATTAGCATCACCCCCATGCCACTGAGCGCTGTTTCTCGAAGTCTGGTACCCAGACCATTGACAGCTGACCCACCAGAGCTACTTGGTAAAAATGCAAGATTGCCATACGCTCAAGTTTGAGAACTGCTGCCCTCGGTTGGTCCATGTCACATATGCCTCTATAAGCCCCGTGAACATCTGTAACTAAGCTGAAGGCCTTCCTGGGTGACCTTCAGTGTTCCAGAGTATAGGCTGCAGACATGTGGCAGTGTGTCCACAGGTCCTGAGCCCCTTCTCTATGCTGATTCCAGGAGAACGGCTTCTGGAATATTTAAGGATTTTCTAGGCAGTGGACCTATCCTGTTGTTTACATGTTTATCAGTATAACTTTTCTTTATCTTGCAGTTGTCAGTAGGACTTTATGCCTTCAAAGTAGCAGTTTCTAGTGAAAATGCCTTTGGAGAGGGATTTGTAAATGTCACCGTTAAGCCAGGTAAGCCTGTGTAAGAGGACAGCCTCCTGTTGTACAGGTTTATCTCAATTTTTGGTGCCTGAATAACATGGTAATATATTTTTTTAGTTTTACATTAGGCTCCATTGTAGAGAAAACGTGCAAAGATTATGTGGTGTTTTTCTTTCTTCTTTCTGTATAATTCTTAGTACTTGCTTGACACTGCTGCGTAAGGTTGCAAGGTTATTGCTTGCTGTTCTTGGGTGTGGCAATAGCCTCCTCCGTCTGACATTTGCTGTGTTCAGCCTTCTACCTCCATTCCCCGTGACTCAGCTTGTCCTTAGGTGAAGGGAGCAACTCAGGGGTCAAGGGAAACGTATGCCATGGGCTTTCAAGCCCACTGGTCCTTTCACGCCACCACTAGTCCATAGGTCAGTGCACTGGTGTGAATTAGAAATAGTGGCCCTTTGTCTGGGTGGGCACAGCCCTGGCCCAGTGCATGGAGCATGGGCCTTGAGCCTCTGCCACCCCCTCCTCTGGACACAAGGGATGTGGGCCAGCTCAGTGCCAACCTCACCTCCAGCCTCCTCCCCAGGGGCTGACAGCTCCCCATTTTGCACTTTCTGCCTGGTTATTCTTAGAGCTAAACGTGGTTGGCGGGGGTGCGGCCGGGGGGCGGGGCTTCAAAGAGTCAAGAGCCAGCTAATCGTAGGAGCTGGAACCATACTCCGTTGCTCCTCTTTTGCAGTTGCTGCTCAGGTTCTGTGACCAACCCCTTGCTTGTTATTACATGTGTTCATTGAGCCTGGGCTTTCATACAAAAATCTAAACCTGCAGACATGCTCCTAACATGTATAGGGAGGTTCCAAAACATTAAAAGTACTTTCCATAGGTGAGGCCTGCAGGATAAACACCTTCCGGACAGGATATTTATAACCAATTTTTGAAAATCAGATGGTTTATTTGGGTGGTGACAACTTGGGCTCAGCCCGTGTCCTTTTTTTCTGTCACACAGCCGGAAGAGTCAACCTGCCTCCCGTGGCAGTTGTTTCTCCCGAGAGACAGGAGCTCACTCTGCCTCTGACGTCGGCCCTCATCGATGGCAGCCGTGGGTATCCTGCCATACTTCAGGGGGCTTTGCCCTCTGCACTATGAGACGTAATGGGAGGTCTCTATTGAGGCTGTGAGGACTTATGGGCTAACTCACCAATAGATGAGCATCTATCTGTATCTTCAAGTCCTTCAGCTCCTTTAGCACAACTTCTCTGTCTTAGGCTGAATTTCCCTTCAGTTATGTCTCATTTGTCTATGAAAAAATTCTTTAGGGTCTGGCTATTTGATCGGAATTAAAGCAATTATTAAAGAATCTCCTTTCGAGGCAGTATATGTGATGAGCAGTTGGAAATCACTTTTTTAAAAAAATTATTATTTATTTTATCTATTTATCTTTTTTGGCTGCGTTGGGTCTTTGTTGCTGCGCATGGGCTTTCTCTAGTTGTGGCGAGCGGGGGCTGCTCTTCGTTGCGGTGCGCGGGCTTCTCATTTCGGTGGATTCTCGGGCTCCAGGTGCGCAGCCTTCCGTAGCTGTGGCACGAGGGCTCAGTAGTTAGTTGTGGCTCATGGGCTCTAGAGCACAGGCTCAGTAGTTGTGGCTCACGGGCTTAGTTGCTCTGCGGCATGTGGGCTCTTCCTGGACCATGTCCCCTGCACTGGCAGGTGGATTCTTAACCACTGCACCACCAGGAAAGTCCCTAGAGCCCGTTTTCAATGAAAATATTTACATGAGAAAATGCATTACATTTTGAGTCCTCTAATTCAGTGCAATTGAGTTACAGGAAACTGTTCAGGATTATTAATCTGTTGCATGAACTTTTCTTTCCTTAAATGAATTAGATGAAACTGGCTCCCTTCCAGGTCTAAACTTCTGTGATTCTACTTAGTACATTTTGTTTGCTGTCTTTTAAAGTAGACATAGGAGGTTTTCATGTAGGGTACTACCTTTATCTGGATTTACACTTAATGATTAGGGTAGTAAAAGGTGTTTTGTAATTATACAGAAGCATCTCAATTCTTTATGAATCTGTCAGTTCAGATACCTATTTGAATTATCAGTAAGATATCGTGTGCTGTAGTTGAAGTGAGTTAAAAAAAAAAAAGCAGTAGTGTCTGTCACTTTGCTTTTTAAATTCACAACTGAGTCGAAACACCCTCACTCAAATCTGGTGGAAATCCAGGAGAAAAATCATAATGATAATTTAGAGAGAAGAAGTAATCCTCCTTCTAACACATAATATATGGCCATTGAAATCTGTGCAATTATATAATTTCATATAAAATCAAATGTAAATCCCAATAATGTAAATTACAAAATTTATGTTTTAATATTCTTGTATTTAATTCTAGTTTTCATTTATTTGTCAAACTTTCTAGACAGTACAGATGATACTAAAATAGTGAGTTATCACTGGGAAGAAGTTAATGGGCCCTTCCAAGAGGAGAAGACCTCAGCTGATACCCCCGTCTTACATCTGTCTAACCTTGTTCCTGGAAACTATACTTTCAGGCAAGTGGGTTCGCTTTCCAGCACTGATAATTTGACTATTTCCGATAGATGCCGATAGAACATTGTGCTTCTTTTCATTATGATCAGGAGGCAGGGCAGATTTGGTTTCCTCTGGGGTTTTGGTTGTCAGCCACTTGATACTCTGATACCATCACCAATAATATAAATTACAAGTGTGTATTTATTGGAAACCTTTGGATTTGGTTGTCAGGAATAGTATGGGATGGCATCTATTTTGCTGTGTTGAGATATGTGACAGAAAGTTTCTATCTTCAGAGTGAAAGTGAGGCAGATTTATATGATTTACCTGTTTCTTTATCTTTTTACAACTTTTAAAGATATAACTGAAATGTAATAAACTGAACATATTTAAGGTATAAAATTTGATGAGTTTTGACATTTGCATACACCTGTCAGACCATTGTCACAATCAAGATAATAAACATTTCCATCATCCCCAAAAGTTTTCTCATGCCCCTTTGCAATCCAAACCTCTCTCTATTCCTGTCCTTGGGCAACCACTGACCTGCTTTCCCCCACTTTAAATTATCTTGCACTTTCTAGAATTTCACATAAATGGAATTGTACAGTATGTGCTCCTTTTTGCCTGGCTTCTTTCACTCCGCAAATGATTTTTGAGATTCATTCATGGTGTTGTCTCTATTGATAGTATGTTCCTTTTTGTTGCTGAGTGCTATTCCAGTGTATGGATATACCACAATTTATCCTTTCATCTAGTATGGACATTGGGTTGTTTACAACTTTGAACTATTACAAATAAAGCTGCCATGAACATTTGTGTACAAGTCTGTGTGGACATGTATTTTCATTTTTGTGGAGTAAATACCCAAGAGTGGAAAGGCTAGGTTCTACGGTGAGCTTATGTTTAACATTTTAAGAAATTGCCAAACTCTTTTCCAAAGTGGGTGTATTATTTTATATTCCCACCTGTAGTGGATGAGAGTTCCAGAATCCACACCCTCACCAACACTCGGTGTAATCAGTCTTTTTAATTGTATCTAATTTGATGGGTGGTTTTATCTCATTACGGTTTTAACTTGCATTTTCCTGTTGACTAATGATATTGAGCATATTTTAGGTGTTTACTGGCCATTCATATAACTTCTTTTGTGAAGTCTCCATTCAGATCTTTTTCCTGTTTTAAAAATTACATCTTACTTAATTGTAAGGTTTTTATACATTCGGAAACAAGTTCTTTATTTTATATATGTGTTGTGGATATTTCCCAGTATATGACGTTTTGTTCTCTTAATGGTATCTTTTAAAGAGCAAAAGTTTTAAATTTTGATGGTCTAATTTATCAATTGTTTCTTTTATGTTTCATGCTTTTTGTGTTCTATCTAAGTAACCTTTGTTTAATCCCAAGAATGCAAAGATCCTGGTTTTTTTTCTAAGTTTTATAGGTCTAGGTTTTATTTTTAGATCTGTGATCTATTTTGAGTTATTTTTATGTATTGTGTGAGTTTTTTTTTTTTTTTTTTTTGCGGTACGCGGGCCTCTCACTGTTGTGGCCTCTCCCGTTGCGGAGCACAGGCTCCGGACGCGCAGGCTCAGCGGCCATGGCTCACGGGCCTAGCCGCTCTGCGGCATGTGGGATCTTCCCGGACCGGGGCACGAACCCGTGTCCCCTGCATCGGCAGGCGGACTCTCAACCACTACGCCACCAGGGAAGCCCTTGTGTGAGATTTTTGAATGTTAAATCAACCTTGCATTCATGGGATAAACCCTATTTGATCATGATATTCTTTTTATGTAGCATGGGATTCAACTTGATAATATTTTTGTCAGGATTTTTATGTCTGTCTTCATGAAAGATTTGGTCTATGCCTTCTCTCTTTCTCTCTCTCTGCATTGTCACAAGGTTTTGATATGAGGATTATACTGGCCTAATAAAACAAGTTGACTAGTGATCCATCCTCCCTTATTTTCTGAAATACTTAGGAACAAGTGGTGGTATTTCTTCCTTGAAAGTTTTATAGAATCACCAGTAAAATCATCTGGGCCTGGAATTTTCTTTGGGGGAAAGTTTTGATAACAAATTCAATTTCTTTAATAGATGTAAGCCTATTTAGATTTTCTGTTATTTTTTTTTAATTTTTTCTTTTTTATTTTATTTTATTTTATTTTATTTTTATTTTATATTGGAGTATAGTTATTAACGATGATGTGTTATCTGTTTTCTTCTTGTGTCAGTTTGTAATAAGTTGTATTTTTCAAGAAATTCATCCATTCCTTCTAAATCATCAAATTTTTTGGCGTAAAGTTGTTCATAGTATTTTCATATTATCCTTTCATGTCTGTAGGAGCTGTACTGATAACCTCTTTTTCATTTCCAATATTGGTGATTTGTGTTCTTTTTCTCTTGATAAGTCTAATTAAGGGGGTTGTTAATTTTGTTTATCTTCTCAAGGAACCCTAACTAGAACTGTTTTAATTATATTTGCCTGTTTTCTAATTTGTTCTTTTCTGCTCTTTACTATTTCCTTACTTCTGTTTGCTTTTGATTTACTTTGTTCTTTTTCTTCTAACTTCTTAGAGTAGAATCTTGGTTCATTCATATTGGAGCTTCCCTAAAAGCTTATAAATCTTTCACAGGTATAATTTTCTTCTAACTGCTGCTTAGCTGTACCCCACACATTTTAGCGTATTATATTTTTAAGACCTCATATACTGCTTTAAGAATCTGATGATTTCAGAGAAGGAGGCCATACATATGTATTTATGAATCCTCAGAAGTCTAGCCAGGTTAAGAAACTCTCAAGCATCTGACTGGATTCATCTTTGACCAAAAAGTCCACAGAGGTGCTCTAAAGTGCTTTAGATTTTGCACATGTTGTAAAAACTTCTGTTTGGGTTTATTGGACATCTCAGCTTAAGAAGCAGTTTACTCCATTAGGATAGCTATTATTTAAAAAATGGAAAGTAACAAGTGTTGGTGAGGCTGTTGAGAAATGGGAATCCTTGTGCATTGCTGGTAGGGATGGAAAATGGTAGAGCTTCTGTGGGAAACAGTTCGGCAATTCCTCAAAAAGTTAAACATAGAATTGCCATATCTGCAATCTCACTTTAGATATATACCTCATAGAACTGAGAGCAGAGACTCAAATAGATGCTTATACGCTATCTTCGTCCATTCAGGCTACTGTAACAAAAATAACCATAGACTGGGTGGCTTTTAAATTATTATGACAGAAATTTATTTCTCATACCTCTGGATGCTGGGAAGTCCAAGATCAAGGTGCTGGTAGATTTGGTGTGTGGTGAGGGCCCTCTTCACATGGTTTATAGACAGCCATCTTTTCAGTGTCCTCACATGGCAGAAGGGGTAAGGGAGCTCTCTGAGGTCTCTTTTGTAAGAGTACTAATCCCATTCGGGAGGCCTCTGCCCTCCTGACCTAATCACCGGCGGAAGGCCCCACCTCCAAATACCAGTCGCATTAGAGATTAGGTTTCAACATATGAGTTTTGGGGGAACAGAAAACATTCAGTCTGTAGCATACTCCAGTGTTAACAGAACAACACAAATGTCCATCAACCGATGAATGAGTAAACAAAATGAGGTATGTACATACAAAGGAATATTATTCAGCCTTAAAAAATGAACTTCTGAGGCACGCTACAGCATGGGTGAACTTTGAAGACATTTGGTTAACTGAGTGAAGCCCCTCACAAAAGGTCAAATGTTGTATGATTCCACTTAGTTAAGGTGCCTAGAGTGGTCAAATTCATAGAGATAGAAAGCAGAAGAGTGATTGCCATGGGGTGGTGGTAGGGCAGAAATATGGGGAGTTAGTGTTTAATGGGTACAAAGTTTCCATTTGGGATGATGAAGAAGTTCTGGAGATGGATAGTGGTAATGGTTATACAATAATGTGAATGTACTTAATGCCACTGAATTGTGCACTTAAAAATGGTTAAAATGGGGCTTCCCTGGTGGCGCAGTGGTTGAGAGTCCGCCTGCCGATTCAGGGCACACGGGTTCGTGCCCCGGTCCGGGAGGATCCCGCTTGCCGCGGAGCGGCTGGGCCCGTGAGCCATGGCCGCTGGGCCTGCGCGTCCGGAGCCTGTGCTCCGCGGCAGGAGAGGCCACAACGGTGAGAGGCCCGCGTACTGCAAAAAAAGAAAAAAAAATGGTTAAAAGGGTAAGTTATATATACTTTACCCCAATTAAAAAAAAAAAAGAAATTTACCTAGCTCTGAAAGCTTATTTTATTATTATTTTTTTTTTATTTTTATTTTTTTGTGGTATGCGGGCCTCTCACCGCTGTGGCCTCTCCCGCCGCGGAGCACAGGCTCCGGACGCGCAGGCCCAGCGGCCATGGCTCACGGGCCCAGCCGCTCCGCGGCATGTGGGATCTTCCCGGACCGGGGCACGACCCCGTGTGCCCTGCATCGGCAGGCGGACTCTCAACCACTGCGCCACCAGGGAAGCCCTTATTTTATTATTGAGTGGATTTCTGGGAATCTATAGGCCTTGTAGGGGTAGAGTGAGTAGCCACATGAGGCATCCAGTGCTCATGTGTGGGGTTTTTTTTTTAAACTTTATTTTTTTAAGAGCAGTTTTAGGTTTACAATAAAATTGAAAGATACAGAAATTCCCCATATGTCCCCTGCTCCCCACATACTCAGTCTCCCTGTTATCAACATCACTCACCAGAATGGTTCATTTTTTACCAAGGATTAACCTACATTGACACATAACCACCAAAAGTCTATAGTTTACCTTAGGGTTCATTCTTGGTGTACATTCTATATGTTTGGGCAAATGTATCATGACAGATATCTATCATTATAGTATCATACAGAGAGTATTTCCAGTGCCCTAAAAGTCCTCTGTGCTCTGCCTATTCATACCTCTCCTTTTCTCCCTCCTCTGGTAACAACTGACCTTTTTACTGTCTTCATAGTTTGGCCTCTTTCAGAGTATCATACAGTTGGAAGTATATAGTAAGTGGCCTTCTCAGATTGGCTTCTTTCATGTAGTAATAGGCATTTAAGATTTTTCCGTGTCTTTTTATGGCTCGATAGCTCATTTCTTTATAGTGGTGAGTAATATTTCATGGTCTGGATGCACCACAGTTTATTTATTCATTCACCTGCTGAGGGACATCTTGCTTGCTTCCGAGTTTTGGCAATTGTCAGTAAAGCTGCCGTAGACATTCATGTGCAGACTTTTGTGTGGACAGAAGTTTTCAGCCCCTTTGGGTGAATACCAAGAAGCATGATTGTATGGTAAGAGTATGCTTGGGTTTTTTTTGTTTTGTTTTGCTTTTGGTGGCCTGTTTTGTGGCTTATTAAACATACATTGTACATTTGGTTTGGCCATGGAGGAGGAGAATGCATTTAAAAGTCAAAATAAAGTAGCTTTTGTTTGTTTATCCAAGGTAAAACTAGGTGGCCATTGTGGACGTGATTTCAGACACGTTTGTGTATTGCTGAGAACTTGAATTTTCTGAACTTTATGGGATCTAAGGACACCGCCAGTCATTCTCAAAGCAATATCTGCTAGTAGCTTCCAGCTGCAACCTTATTGTCTGAAAGTCATCACCTCTTATAGAGTATGTTTAGTTTTGTAAGAAATTGCCAAACTGTCTTCCAAAGTGGCTGCACCATTTTGCATTCCCACCAGCAATGAATGAGAGTTCCTGTTGCTCCACATCCTCACCAGCATTTGGTGTTGCCAGAGTTTCAGATTTTGGCCATAGTATAGGTGTGTAGTGGCATCTCACTGTTGTTTTAATTTGCATTTCCCTGATACTGTATGATATGGAGCATCTTTTCATATGCTTATCTGCCATATTCTTTGCTGAGTATGTATTTATACTAGTTTGATCCCTGGTTGGGGAACTAAAAAAAACATGTCATGTATTTATTTTTAGTTTACCACCCTGGCCTCCATAGCTTGATCCAGAAGAAATATAGGTTTCAAGAGACAAGTAACAATGCAGCTGTTTAAAAAAATGATATTTTCTTCTTATAATAAGAATAATGCATGTTTGCTATAAAAATAGAAAACAGAATGGATCTAGAAGCAGAAAGAAGGAAATTAAATACCTCCCATAATTCCACTACCTAGGAATAAACATCCTTAAGAGTATAGTACTTATATTTATGGTCCTTTTTCTATACACATAAACTTAAAACTTTTTTCTGACTGGGATCAAAATGTATAAGATGTTTTACAAGCTACCTTCTATATTTTCTTCTAAAATTTAAAAATTTTGTCTTTCATGTTTAAATTTTATCCATCTAGAATTGATTGCATGTTTACCGTGGTTAGATCCAATTTTATTTGTTCCCACATGGATAATCAGCCTGTTGTCCCATTACTGTTTATTGTCTAGTCTGTCCTTTCCCAATCTGCAAGACCACATCTCTTCTCTATCAAATTGTCATGTACGAGTGGATCTGATTTTGGATTCCCATTAATTATGGATATCTGTGTCATTAAATATTCTGCAACATCATGTTTGATGCTGATACATTTTAGAAAATTAATTTAGCCCCATTATTCAATGTTTGAGAGAACATTCTTATAGTTAAATTTTGGAGTGCAAGTAAAATTTTGGGGTCAGAGGCCTGTATGTTTTTAAGGAGTTTGATATATGTTGCCAAATTATTGTCGACTTCTTATCTGAGGGTTTTGCTAAGGTAAACTTGTGGAAACTTTATGACATAAAAGTCTAAGGGGACTTCAAAAGTTATTTTTAAAAGTCTTTCTGTAACACTTTACTTATTTATTGGGGTAAAATTTATATACAGTGAAATGCCACTTTCTGAGGTTCTTTTGATTACTTTTAATTTAATGACTCTTTTCCCGGCTCAGAGACACAGGCCTACTTTGGGTTTTTTTTGTTGTTTGTTTTTTTTAGTTCCCCAACAAGGGATCAGACCTGTGCCCTCTGCATTGGGAGCACGGAGTCTTAACCACTGGACCGCCAGGGAAGTCCCAAGGCAGGCCTACTGCTAACCCCATTTTACTAGGAAGAAATTCCCTTAGGGGCCCAGAATGTGTCCTGACTCAGCCTGGTTGAGGAGGAAGGCCCTTAGGTGTTTGGTTTGCTGTCAGAGCGAGAACTGGAGTTTGGACCTTGGTTGTATGGAGTATGTGGGATAGAGGCCCAGAATATGGGGGCCCCCTGTACAGGTACCTTACCTACAGATAAGGCCTGTGTTCTTTCCAGAGCTTCATTCTCATATTCCTATTTACACCTGTTACACATGCATTGCTGCTCCAAACTAAATCTTGGCCCCAGAAGAATGAAGTGACCTTATTTCACTGATCCAGTTGCCACGTCACCAATGAGTTTACTACAGGAGGGTCAGTGCAGCTCTCTGTGTTGTTTGTGTAGGCAGAGTATCATTTGTATTTCAAAGTGCTTTGCAAGGAGTGTCCTCAAAACACTTACTATTAAGTCCTCTGTAAAAGAATGAGAAAATTAAAACGCTTTGTAGCTGCAAATTCAGGAGTGATTTGCTGTCTCTACATGCTCAGGCCTGAAGGCAGGACCTAAAGCTGATACATTTTGAGTCACAGGTGGTAGAGAGAGGCTTCTGTGTTGGCTGAGGATGGTTTCTTCATCCAGCATCTCAAAGAATAATGAGAAACCCATACAGAATAAAACTCTATCATGTGAATATATTACTAGCTAAAAATAAAGTAAATCAACAGCAACAAAGAAAAAATATAGCCTCAGGTCTCTGTTCTTTCCTCAGCTTCATCCTCAAATTTCTATTTATACCTGCTCTCAGTTGTTCTGAGAAATGCACCATAGGCAGACTAAATTGACCACTTGCCTTGAGATTTGGCATATTCATGCAGTGTAATAGCTTCCTCTCCTTTTCATAGATTGACTGTTACAGACTCAGATGGAGCCATTAGCTCCACAACAGCAGCCCTAATAGTCAACAGTGCTGTGGACCATCCACCAGTTGCCAATGCGGGACCAAATCAGACCATAACTTTGCCCCAAAACTCCATCACTTTGAATGGAAACCAGAGCAGTGATGATCACCAGATTGTCCTCTATGAGTGGTCCCTGGGGCCCGGGAGTGAGAGCAAAGAGGTGGCCATGCAGGTGAGTTCTCCATCCTGCCTTCAGACTTTTGTCTATCTGTGTGTTCATCTGTCCATCCATCCATCCATCCATCCATCTCTCTATCTATCTATCTAAAATATTGGTACAACGGCTCAGCTAAATTCAGAAAATACGTTTTATAAAGTCTGATATATTACAACTATTAGAAGAACAGCTAAACTCACAAATCTTGCAAATTTATGTCACTTTCCTTCACCCACTCTATATAAGCCCAGGATAGCAACTAAGCAGCTCCTATACAGACAACTTGACCTTGAGGTTAGTTTGGGAAAAGTCTGACCCAACATTTGCTACAGAAATATTATTTTAGTATTAGGATAAACCTTAGGAATGATCTAATCTAAACCTTATTATCAGAAAATTCCTTTTTATTTTGTTTCTCCTATTTTTAGAAACTGCATGTTACCTTTTCTGGATCCAGTGGTCTCTTGTTAAGATCTTTTTGTATTTACCTTTTGATTTGTTCAGATTGCGAATATATCTGTCTAAAGTCATAATAACCTGGAAACATTGCTGTATTTGTATGCGTGAGTATGTGTGAGCTGTTTGCTTATTCTACTTCTGGTGATGGCCAGAACTAGCCAGCTTGGTATTTTTGAAGTTATATTATTATTTAAGAGTTTAATGGAAGAAAGATAGTACCTTACATTACCACCTTCCTCTTCTCCTTCAAACTCCATCTCACCAGTCCAAGACAAATTTCTCATTAGTGTTTATGGTGAAGTCAGACATTCCATGAAAACTGACCTACTTTACTTTTTGATATTTCTGGAAAGTGCTTTGTGATTATAATGAATTAAAAATGACTGGTTGGATGCATGGGTCTTGAAAGAGCCTTGAGTCCTCTAGATACCCTTGGAGAGCACTTGGTACAGAGTTCATCTCTACCTAAGAGTTGTGGCAAATGCTATGTTTGCTTCTGTTGGGTTAAGAATTCGCATTTGGTGGGGTTTGGATACAAACAGGAAGATGGGTATTTTGTATTTTCTCAGTTAAAAAATATTCCAAATTTTCTTTCCCTAATTACTGGGAAGTATGTGCCCAGAGCAAATGCCCCAGTACATCCAAGTCTAATGAACATGCATCCAAAGGAAGTCACTAGTGCTGGGCTGCAGACCTAGCCTCGCTACTCTGAACATCTGCCCATCTGCTGCAGACACTCTCAGATTATCCACAGTAACAATGTCACTGCCTTGTGATTGATTGATAAGATGTCAAAAGAGGTGATGCTTTTTATGAATTGGGGCAATCGCAAAGATCAGCTCTTAAACCAGCCTCTCTTACACTAGTCTGAAAATCGCCAAGGCAAGCTGCAGAGGCTATGCTTTGTGCTGGGGAGGTCACAGAAGGTCACTGAAGCCTGTGCAGCTACCTGAATCCTATGACTGCTTTGAGGGCTCTCAGTGAATTAGTCTGCTCAGTTCGCATTTGCCACAAGATTCCTTTTTATTGTGTGCATAAACATTCATGTAACCATATTAATTTTGAGGCACATATTATTAGGAAATTATACTTTATAGAGCTCTTCAGAAAAAAAGTACTTTGCTCTATTGAGTCATAGTAGGGAAAAGCCCTTTTTTTAAGTTCTTAAAAGAATGCATTTCAAATTTCAGAAGTTCCCCTTGTGATAACACACTTGATTTTCTATCCATTTTTTTTCCATTTTTCCACTAAAACTCTAAAACACACACACACAGGGACTTCCCAGGTGACACAGTGGTTAAAAATCCTCCTGCCAATGCAGGGGACACGGGTTCAAGCCCTGGTCCGGGAAGATCCCCACATGCCACGGAGCAACTAAGCCCGTGAGCCACAACTACTGAGCCTGTGCTCTGGAGCCCACGTGCCACAACTACTGAGCCTGCATGCCACAACTACTGAAGCCTGCGCACCTAGAGCCCCTGCTCCGCAACAAGAGAAACCACCGCAATGAGAAGCCCGCGCACGGCAACGAAGAGTAGCCCCAACTCACCACAACTAGAGAAAGCCTGCGCGCAGCAACGAAGACCCAATGCAGCCAAAAATAAATAAATAAAACAGATACATTTATCTTTAGACAATCTTGGGATCTGTGAAAATAAATAAATTATAATAGGACTTAAAGTTAAAAATCCTTTTCAGGATGCCACGAACTTCAAACATAGGCAATAACTGGAAATATTACCAACAACACAGCAGCAACAAAATGAAAGGGTGTTAACCTGTAGGCAATAAGTAGCTAGCTAATATATATTCAATTGAAAAAATGCCTTATTGAAAATTTATGTTGTCCTAGCATTTAAAAAATTTATTTTTACAGCAAGGACTTACTGTATAGCACAGGGAACTATATTCAATATCTTGTAATAACCTATAATGGAAAAGAATCTGAAAAAGAATATATATATATATATATATATACACATATATATATAACTTAATCACTTTGCTATACACCTGAAACATTTTAAATCAACTATACTTCAGTAAAAATTTTTAAAAAAGAAATACATGCAAAAAATTCAGTTCAAAAGATGACAATAGGGACTTCCCTGATGGCACAGTGGTTGCGAGTCCGCCTGCCGATGCAGGGGACACGGGTTCGTGCCCCGGTCCGGGAAGATCCCACATGCCGCGGAGCGGCTAGGCCCGTGAGCCATGGCCGCTGGACCTGCGCGTCCGGAGCCTGTGCTCCGCAACGGGAGAGGCCGCAGCAGTGAAAGGCCCGCGTACCACAAAAAAAAAAAAAAAAAGATGACAATAAATGGAGAAAAATAACAAAATTTGTTAATTTATTAAATTTATTTATTTTTGGCTTCAGTGGGTCTTTGTTGATGCACGTGGGCTTTCTCTAGTTGTGGTAAGTGGGGACTACTCTTCGTTGCGGTGCACGGGCTTCTCATTGCGGTGGCTTCTCTTGTTGCAGAGCACCGGCTCTAGTCACGTGGGCTTCAGTAGTTGTGGCACGTGGGCTCAGTAGTTGTGGCTCGCAGGCTCTAGAGCGCAGGCTCAGTAGTTGTGGCTCACGGGATTAGTTGCTCTGCGGCATGTGGGATCTTCCTGGACCAGGGCTCGAACCCGTGTCCCCTGCATTGGCAGGTGGATTCTTAACCACTGCGCCACCAAGGAAGCCCACAAAATTTATTTTTGATTATAAAAGTAATACATTAATTACTTCCTGTGGTTAAAAACAAACAAACTCCAATTCTGATAAAGTGAAAATACACCTTGACCTCATCCAAGTCCCTTTACTCAAGATAATTACTTTTATGAGTTTAATGTGTGTGCATACAGAATCTCCTCTATGTGTTTGCATACGTGTATATGTGCATGTAGCAAATATCCATCATGCTGTATCCATTGTTTCACAGCTTTCTTTTTTTGCTTCATAATATGTCTTTGACATCTTTCCACTTTATTCTTTATAAATCTACTTTTTTCTTTTAAACTTCTTTTTTTTCAACTATCATCCCACAGTGTATTGTGGTGGGTTTGGCCATTCCCTTGTTGGTGATTGTTTAGAATGTTTCCGTTTTTTTTTGGTGTCATAGGCAATGCCTCAGTCAGCACCTATGGGCGAGTCTCCATAATTACACATGTGGGCATTTCTCTAGTGTAGATACTCAATAGAATTGCTGGGTTGAAGAGCATGTTCTTTTAACATTTGAATGGATGCTGCCAGATTGTCTTCCAAAAAGGCCATGTTGGGCTTCCCTGGTGGTGCAGTGGTTGAGAGTTGGGCATTTCTCTAGTGTAGATACTCAATAGAATTGCTGGGTTGAAGAGCATGTTCTTTTAACATTTGAATGGATGCTGCCAGATTGTCTTCCAAAAAGGCCATGTTGGGCTTCCCTGGTGGTGCAGTGGTTGAGAGTCTGCCTGCCAATGCAGGGGACGCGGGTTCGTGCCCCGGTCCGGGAGGATCCCACATGCTGCGGAGCGGCTGGGCCCGTGAGCCATGGCCGCCGAGCCTGCGCGTCTGGAGCCTGTGCTCCGCAGCAGGAGAGGCCGCAGCAGTGAGAGGCCCGCGAACCGCAAAAAAAAACC